>NW_004444154.1:1910886-1933912 GCF_000243295.1 Trichechus manatus latirostris
GAAGAAAGGAAATAATAAAGATCAGAGCAGAAATAAATGAAATAGAGAACAGAAAAACAATAGAAAGAATCAACAAAACCAAAAGTTGGTTCTTTGAAAAGATCAACAAAATCGACAAACCACTGGCCAAACTGAAAAAAGACAAACAGGAGGGGACACAAATAATCGAAATAAGAAATGAAATGGAGGACATTACAACAGACCCAAGTGAAATAAAAAGAATCATAACAGAGCATTATGAGAAAATATACTCCAACAAATTTGAAAACCTAGAGGAAAAGGATAAATTTCTAGAACCACACTACCTACTCAAACTAACACAAAGTGATGTTGAAAATCTGAATAGACTCATAACAAAGGAAGAGATTGAAAAGGTAATAATGGGGCCTTAAAAGCCTGTGAGCAGCCGTCTAAGATAATCCACTGGTCTCACCCCTTTGGGAGCAAGTGAGAATGAAGAAAACAAGATATGACAGAAAGAGTAGTCCAAAGGACTAATGGGCCACAACTACCACGGCCTCCGCCAGACTGAGTCCAGTACTACTAGATGATGCCCAGCTACCACCATTGACTGCTCTGACAGGGATCATGACACAGGGTCCCGGACAGAGCTGGAGAAAAATGTAGAACAAAATTCTAACTCACAAGAAAAGACTAGACTTACTGGCCTGACAGCAACTGGAGAAACCCCAAGAGTATGGCCCCCAGACACCCTTTTAGCTCAGTAATGAAGTCACTCCCGAGGTTCACCCTTCAGCCAAAGATTAGACACCCCCATAAAACAAAACAAGACTAATGGGGCAAACAGCTTAGGGACAAGGACTAGAAGTCAGGAGGGGACAGGAAAGTCAACAATAGAGAACCTAAGGTCAAGAAGGGAGAGTGTTGACATGTTGTGGGTTTGTCAACCAATGTCATAAAACAATATGTGTACTGTTTAATGAGAAGCTATTTGTTCTGTAAACCTTCACTAAAGTACAATTTAAAACAATGTAAAAAAAGGTAATGAAAAAAACTCCCAACGAAAAAAAGTCCTGGCCCATATGGCTTCACTGGAGAATTCTACCAAACATTCAGAGAAGAGCTTACACCAGTACTACTTAAACTATTTCAGAACATAGAAAAGGAAGCGACACTTCCAAGTTCATTCTATGAAGGCAGCATAACCCTGATACCAAAACTAGGCAAAGATGCCACAAAAAAAGAAAATTACAGACCAATATCTCTCATGAATGTAGATGCAAAAATTCTCAACAAAATTCTAGCCAATAGAATTCAGCATCAAATCAAAAAAATAACACACCATGACCAAGTAGGATTCATACCAGGTATGCAAGGATGGTTCCACATTAGAAATCCACCACATAAATAAAAGGAAAGAAAAGAATTACATGATCATCTCAACTGATGCAGAAAAGACATTCAACAAAGTCCAACACCTATGCCTGATAAAAACTCTCAATAAAATAGGTATAGAAGAGAAATTTCTGAACATAATAAAAGGCATCTATGCAAAACCAATGGCCAACATCGTTCTTAATGGAGAGAGGCTGAAAACATTCCCCTTGAGAACAGAACAAGACAATGGTGCCCTTTATCACCACTCTTATTTAACATTGTGCTGAAAGTCCTAGCTACAGCAATAAGGAAAGAAAAAGAAATAAAGGGTAACCAAATTGGTAATGAAGAAGTTAAACTGTCCCTATTTGTGGATGATATGATACTATACATAAAAACCCAAAAGACTCCTCAAGAAAACTACTGGAAACTAATAGAAAGATTTAGCAGAGTAGCAGGATACAAGATAAACATACAAAAATCAGTTGGATTCCTATACACCAATAAAGAGAACAATGAAAGGGAAATTAGGAAACCAATACTATTTACAATAGCCCCTAAAAAAATAAAATACTTATGAATAAATCTAACCAGAGATGTAAAATACTTATGCAAAGAAAACTACAAAACACTATTGCAAGAAACCCAAAATGATCTACATAAATGGAAAAACATACCATGCTCATGGATACGTAGACTCAACATTGTGAAAATGACAATGCTACCCAAAGCAATCTACAAATACAATACAATCCCCATCCAAATACAATAACATTCCTTAAAGAGATGGAAAAACTAATCATTAACTTTATATGCAAAGGGAAGGAGCCCCGGACAGGTAAAGCACTACTGAAGAAGAATAAAGTAGGAGGACTCATACTACCTGACCTCAGAACCTACTATACAGCTACGGTAGTCAAAACAGCCTAGTACTGGTACAACAACAGATACACTGATCAATGGAACAGAATTGAGAACCCAGACATAAATCCATCTGGCTCCTCAGCTCTCACACCCCACCTGTTCTTAGTGTCACAAAAGATATGCACAAGGACTCTTTGCTACCTCCTGTGGGGAAATGCATGGGGTGCTCACAGCAGACATGTTTCTACAAAGGACTGAGTTATAGCCTAGGTCTCTGCTTCATCTTCCACGCCTTCTGTCTGTGAAGCTGCCGAGTGGCCTCTGACCATCTTCTCTCATTCCTGTCATGTCCTCTGGGACCTGATCACAGCTCAACTCAGCATTCTTCTCTCTCACCACATTCCCCTCTCCCTTAAGCTCCCATTTTTTCTGAATTCCAAGCAGTGGCCCAAACCTCTCACACTCTCTCATGCATCCTAAAAGGGCTGGTCTCAGGCATGTTGTTGTCATTAGGTACCATCAAGTTGGCCTCTGACTCATGGTGACCCCATGCACAGTGGAATGATATGCTGCCTGGTCCTATGCCATCACGCTTATTGACTGAGGGTGAGACTAAAGTGATCCATAGGATTCTCACTGACTGATTTCAGAAATAGATTGTCAGGCCTTTCTTCCTAGTCCATCTTAGTCTGGAAGCTCACCTGAAACCTGTTCAGCATCATAGCAACACACAAGTCTCCAGTAACAGGTGATAGCTGTGCAAGAGATGCAAGGCTAGGAATCAAACCTTTAAATTTTTGCACAACATTTACCTTCAGAAAAAGCTGAGGGCTATGGGTGAGCAGCCACCTTTTCTGGGAAGACTTCCTTGATCAACCCCTCCCCACCTAATCAGTCCCGAGTAAGGTGCTCCTCTCTGGGCTATCACAGGGCTCTGTGCTTGCTTCTGTCAAGCCCTGAGCACATGCAGTTTGACATCTTGGTGACTTGTCTATCGTCCTTACAAGATAAGAATATCCTCAAGGATAAGGACGGACTTTAGCCCAACAACCAAAACAGTGAGGACAGAGAAAATGTTTAATGAACACATTTTCTGAATGAAGAATAGATACGAATCTTATTAGACCTTCCTTCTTACCTATGGACCAAACTATATCCCCGTAAAAGATACGCTGAAGTCCTAACTGCCGTACCTGTAAACATGAACTTATTTGGAAATAGGGTTTTGGCAAATGTAATCAAGTTAAGATTAGGTCATACTGGATTAGAAAAACCAGTTGTCATCAAGGTGATTCCAACTCATGGCAACCTCATGTGTGTGAAAGTAGAACTGTCCTTCATAGGATTTTTAATGGCTCATTTTTCAAAAGTAGACAGCCTGGCCTTTCTGGGTGGACTTGAACCTCAAACTTTTGGTGAACAGCTGAACGTGTTAACCATTTGTACCACCCAGGGATTCCTACTGGTTTGGGATAGGCTGTAATCCAATGACTGGTGTCCTTATAAAAAGAGGAAACAGACACACACAGAGAGAAGGTCTTGTGACAATGAGACAGAGATTGAAGTGATGTATCTACAAACCAAGAAACAGTGCAACCACCAGAAGCTTGGAAGAGGCAAGGAAGGCTCCTTCTCAAGAGCCTTCAGAAAGAGCATGACCCAGCCTCCAGAACTGTAAGACACTACAAGCCACCCAGTTTGTGTCACTTTATTACAGCAGCCACAGGAAATACACCAAGCAAGTCACCAGAGGTAATGACAGTGCTGAATGTTAGGAGTCAGATCAGGGCCACTGCTAACCTGTATTGCACTCTGAACAATGATCTAAGCCTGACTTTGCGCAGTAGAGCTTTCCAGAGCAAGCTAGGTGCAAAGCTGCTATGCACACCCACCCTCTCATTGCCATTTACAAGCTGTGTGACTTTGGTTACATTCTATAACAACTTCTCCGAGCCTCAGCTTCCTCATCTATAGTTTAGAATAAGAATGCCACTTTAGAGTGTTTTTGTGGGAAGTAAACGAAATAATTTCTGTAGTACACCAGGAACAAGTAAGTAGTAACAGTAGTAGTAATAGTTATTGTTCCCATCATCAATAACCAGAACGATTGTCTTTATTCACAGGTATCTTATTAGCTACTTATTGTGGAAACCCTTCACTCCCAGTTCCCAGCCCAGCCCCGGGCTTACAAGGGGAATTTGAGACAGAGAAATAACAATTCCTGTCCCTGAGGAATAGTCCATTCCCTTGGTCAGTAGATATCACTACATCAGTAAACCATGAGCCTGGCACTGTGCAGTGCTTGGGAAGAACAGAGAAGGGGCAAACAAAGCCTACCTCCCTATGATGTGTTCCCCAACTAGCCAGGAGAAAAACACATATCTACAAGTAACCTGTGATTTTTTTTTCTTTTTTTTTTTAAGAAAGTGGATAGAGAAGTTGGGACTTAATGTAATAGGAACAGAGAGCCCTTGAAGATGATTGTGAGGATTAATATTATGTGTCAATTTGGATAGTGCGGTGTGATAGATCACTTTTGTGTGGCCTTTCTAGCCATGGTCTTGTAACTCCCACCCAAGTGATTGGGCAGGACTGTGCAGATACAGTAATCGTGGCCCACCAAAGGGATTGGTCAGCTTTGCCATCCCAAGAGGCTTGAAATGAGCCACCCCAGAGGCAGGAAAGATAAGATCCCACCACCAAGGAAGAGCATCCAGGAGCCAGCGCATCTTTTGGACCCAGGATCCCTGCACTGAGAAGCTCCTGGAACAAGGAGACCGAGAGAGAGAGCCCGAGAAGCGGCAGCAGAGACCCAGCAGCAGAGATCCAGCAGCAGGAAAGACCTCTCAGTGGGTTTCCCGGACCATAGATCAAGAAAGCCAGGGAGAAGCATGCCTGCAAGCACAGCTAGAAAAAGGCTGTCCTGATAGAAGAACTGTATCCTGAGTATTCCTGAACCTGAATTGTAACCTGTTACTTCCCTAATAAACCCCATATTCATGAGTATGGTCTGTGAGTTCTGTATGGCCATTGCAATGAATTACCAAACCCAACAGAGAAGTAGAGAGTGCCACAGGAGGGACAGTTGTGTCAGAATTGGTAAAGATGGTGAAGAAAGGAGGCATGTCTGACCTCTACCTCATAGGAATCAGCCTTGGGCTGTTTGTCTTGATTCTCCTTGGCCCTTGTGAAGTTAGAGGAGGTCAGACATCGCCCCACCGTTTTTACAGCTAGGCTATGATTCTCAGTGATTTGGCATGTTTTCTTCCATAACGTAATCACTTTCCATTTCGTGATCTCATGTGAGCAGCCAACCAGTCAAAAGGGGAATTTTCTTGGGGATGTGGCCTGCCTCAGGTATATAAATGGATGTTCTGACAAAGCTGACTTTCTCTCTCTTTCTGGAGCCTACACTCTTCTAGTAGCCTAACCTCTGGTTCTTGGAATGTAAGCCTGCAGAAGTCTCCAGACTGCTACCTGACCTGCAGATTTTGGATTTGCCAGCCCCTGCAACCCTGTGAGACAGCAGATATCTTCAGGCTGCCACCTGACCCACAAATTTGGGACTTGCCAGCCCCCACAATTGCATGAGCCTTTTCCTTGAAGTTGTTATTGTTGTTAGGTGCCTTCGAGTTGGTTCCAACTCATAGCAAACCTGTGTACAACAGAAAGAAACACTGCCTGGTCCTGTGCCATCCTCACAATCATTGTTATGCTTGAGCCCATTATTGCAGCCACTTTGTCAATCCATCTCGTTGAGGGTATTCCTCTTTTTGCCTGCCCCTCTACTCAACCAAGCATGATGTCCTTCTCCAGGGACTGATCCCTCCTGATAACATGTCCAAAGCATGTGAAACATAATTTCACCATCACCATCCTTGCCTCTGCGGAGCATTTTGGCTGTACTTCCTCCAAGTCAGATTTGTTTGTTCTTCTGGTAGTCCATGGTATATTCAATATTCTTCACCAACACCATAATTCAAAGGCATCAATTCTTCTTCAGTCTTCCTTATTCACTGTCCAGCTTTCACATGCATAGGAGGTGATTGAAAACACCATGGCTTGGGTCAGGCACACCTTCATCCTTAGAGTGACATCTTTACTTTTTAATATTTTAAAGAGGTCTTTTGCAGTAGATTTGCCCAGTGCAATGCGTCTTTTGATTTCTTGACTGCTGCTTCCATGGGCGTTAATTGTGGACCCAAGTAAAATGAAATCTTTTACAACTTCAGTATTTTCTCCATTTATCACGATGTTGCTTATTAGTCCACTTCTACCCCCACTCCCTCCAGTCATACTTCTGTCTTGCCTCCAGGTCTTTAAATGTGTTCCTTTTTCTAGAATGGTCTTCCCACCCATACCTGCTTGGTTCCCTACCTTGCCTCCTTTAGGTCTTTCCTCAAACATCACCTGGTTAAGAGGTCCTCCCTGATCACCCAAAACAAAAGAAAAAACCCAGTCCCAGCATCCCTCTCTTCCTTACCGTTTTTTATTTTCTCTCTTGCACGGATTACTATCACACATATTTCATATTTCTTCATGTTTATCACCAGTCTTCTCCCACTACAATGAAGCATGCTTGGCAGAGATTTTTTTTTTTTTTTTTTTTGTAAACAGCTGTATACCCACAGTTGAGAAAAGTGTTTGACACTTAAATCGACACTCAAAAAATAGATGCAAAAGGAATGGACAAGTATTTGTAGGTGCTCACATACAACAGAGAATGGAGGAAGAATGCTCCTTACTTGCATGAAGTTTAGAGTTCAGATAGAAAGTCAGGAATATTTAAATAATTCACCTCATAATTACTAGTTGTGATAAGTGCTACAAAGGAGAGCATCTAATAGCATGTGTCTGTGTGTGCGTGTGTGTAAACAGATGCATATTCGCATATCCTCAGGCACCTCAGTTATAGGGAGGAGATGAAATCAGCTATATAATTTGACTGAAGAAGCAAAAAAGTAAAACAGACACAAATGCCAGTGAGCACTGCAGTAAGCTTGGTGCCATCACACTCATTTTTTTACTTATTTGTCACCACAACTTTGTAACATAAACTCACTTACGTAAAGTGGACATTATCTCTGTTTCATATAGAGAGAAACTGAGGTTTAAAAAAAAAAGTCCTGGTTCTTTGCATTTACAACCAGATTGACATATGGATATGCTCAAAGTGATAAGATCATAGGTGCAAGAGGCAAAGGCTTCTGGATCCCTGGAATTTGAAAATTTCTACCTCCCACTATGCCTGAATTTTCATAAGGGAAGGAAAGATTCTTTTATTTATCCTGAAGAATAAGGTTTAAACTATAAGTGACCATTTTTATAACACTCTGCCTTAAACCTATTCACAGGAACACACAAATGACAGTGTTTGTTTGTTTGTTTTGTTTTGTTTTTCCTTTCTAAGAGCAGCAGAGCACTTGGAGACTAAAAGATCAGTGTAGAATAAGAAGCCGAATTGGACCAACTTACAATTATACGTAATGCAAAAGCTGTTTACATTGCTTGAAAACTAGCAAGCTCTGTGATCTCAGCAAGTCATTTCACTTCTCTGAGCCTCCATCTCTTCATCTTCCAAAGGAAAAAATTGGATTAGATGACCTCTAAGTTCCCTTCCAGTTCTATTACTCTATCACAAATAAAAGAAAGCCCTTGAAAATCTTATTTGTCAGTATTTGTTAAGTATTCTACTTTTTCTCCAATATTCCCTTGGGATCCATATAAAATAATACATTTTATACCAAGTATAAGCAAAGGGATTTCTGTTTTTCTAGCATTTAAATTCTGAATTTTTCACAGTGATTTGGCCTTTGTAACAAAAGGAGATGTCAAACTTTACTACTGCTTGGCAAAAATTATTGATAATGGTTACTAGAGTCAGTGATAAGTGAGACGACACCAAAGAGAGAGGTACGTATGGTCTTATAAATTTTGATAAAAGTGTTGAATATTATGGTAAGCACCACTGGAGTCCCAAATGAAAGAAAGATGTTAAGTTGGGGAATGGCATAACCACTTTGCATTTTTGAAATATCGCTCTTATTGCTGTGTGGAGTTTGGAAATAAGCACAACAGAACCCCAGTTCCAGTTACCCTCAAGTCAATTCTGACTTACAGTGACCTCTTGCATGTCAGAGTAGAATTGTGTCCCATAGAGTTTTCAATGGCTGATTTTTCAGAAGTAAATTGTCAGACATTTCTATAAAGGCATCTCGAGGTAGACTCGAACCTCCAACATTTTGGTTACCAGCCAAGTGTGTTAACAGTTTGCACCACCCAGGGACTCCACAACAGAACTTGTTGCTGTTGTTGTTAGGTGCTGTCAAGTCGGTTCCAACTCATAGTGACCCTATGTACAACAGAACAAAACCATGCCTAGTCCCGTGCCATCTTCACAATTGTTGTTATGCTTACACCCATTGTTGCAGCCACTATCTCGTTGAGGGTCTTACTCTTTTTCACTAACACTCTACCAAGCATAATGTCCTTCTCCAGAGACTGCTCCCTCCTGATAACATGTTCAAAGTATGTGAGACAAAATCTTGCTATCCTGGTTTCTAATGAGCATTCTGGCTGTACTTCTTCCAGGACATATTTGTTCATTCTTCTGGCAGTCCATGATATATTCAATATTCTTCACCAAAACCATGATTCAATGGCATCAATTCTTCAGTCTTCCTTATTCATTGTCCAGGTTTCATATACATATGAGGCGATACAGAACACCATGGCTTGGGTCAGACACACGTTAGTCCACAAAGTGACATCTTTGCTTTTTAACACTTGAAAGAGGTCTTTGGCAGCAGTTTTGCCCAATGCAATGCGTCCTTTGATGTCCTGACTGCTGGTTCCATGGGCATTGATTGTGGATCCAAGTAAAACGAAATCCTTGACAACTTCAATCTCTTCTCCATTTATCATGATATTGCTTATTGGTCCATTTGTGAGGATTTTTGTTTTCCTTATGTTGAGGTGTAATCCATAGTGAAGGCTATGGTCTTTGATATTCATCAGTAAGTGCTTCAAGTCCTCTTCCACTTTCAGCAAGCAAGGTTGTGTCATCTGCATAACGCAGGTCATTAACGAGTCTTCCTCCAATCTTGATGCCACCTTCTTCTTCATATAGTCCAGTTTCTCAGATTATTTGCTCAGCATGCAGATTCAATAAAGTATGGTGAAAGAATACAACCCTGATGCACACCTTTCTTGACTTTAAACCATGCACTATCCCTTTGTTCCGTTCAGAAGACTGCCTGTTTGTCTAAGTACAGGTTCCTCATGAGCACAAGTAAGTGTTCTGGAATTCCTTCGCAATGTTATCTGTAATTGGTTATGATCCACACAGTCAAATGCCTTTGCATAGTCAATAAAACACAGGTAAACATCTTTCTGGTATTCTCTGCTTTCAGCCAGGATCCTCTGACATCAGCAATGATACCCCTTGTTCCATGTCCTCTCCTAAATCTAGCTTGAATTTCTGGCAGTTCCCTGTCAATGTACTGCTACAACCACTTTTGAATGATCTTCAGCAAAATTTTACTTGAGTGTGATATTAATGATATTGTTTGATAAATTCTGCATTCTGTAGGATCACCTTTCTTTGGAATAGGTAAAAATATGGACTTCTTCCAGTTAGTTGGCCAGGTAGCTGTCTTTCAAATTTCTTGGCATAGACAAGTCAGTGCTTCCAGCACTGCATCTATTTGTTCAAATATCTCAATTGGTATTCAGTCAATTCCTGGAGACTTGTTTTCTACCAATGCCTTCACTGCAGCTTGGACCTCCTTCAGTACCATTGGTTCTTGATCATATGCTACCTCCTGAAATAGCTGAACGTCAACCAATTCTTTTCAGTACGGTGACTCTGTGTATTTCTTCCATCTTCTTTTGATGCGTCCTGCATTGTTTAATGCTTTCCCCATAGACTCCTTCCATATTGCAATTCAAGGCTTGAATTTTTTCTTCAGTTATTTCAGGTTGAGAAATGCCAAGCATGTTCTTCCCTTTTGGTTTTCTATCTCCAGGTCTTTGCACATTTCATTATAATACTTTCCTTTTTCTTCTCCAGGCACCATTTGAAATCTTCAGTTCAGCTCTTTTACTTCATCATTTCTTCCTTTTGCTTTAGCTACTAGACATTCAAGGGCAACTTTCAGAGTCTCTTCTGACATCCATTTTGGTCTTTTCTTCCTCCCCTGTGTTTTGTATGACCTTTTGCTTTCTTCATGTATGATGTCATTTCACAACTTATCTAGTAGTCAGTCATTAGTGTTCAATATGTCAAATCTATTCTTGAGATGGTCTCTAAATTCCAGTAGAATATACTCAAAGTTGTATTTTGGCTCTCGCGGACATGTTCTAATTTTCTTCAACTTCAACTTGAGCTTGCATATGAGCAATTGATGGTCAACAGAACTAAAAGTGGAAAAACCAGTTCAGAAACTGACACCATGTCCAAGTGAGAAATGATAGTGATTTGGACTAGGCTGACAGCAGCAGACCTAAAGGGAAGTGAACAGGCTCAAAAACATTTTGGAAGATGAATTAACAGGATACGGTGTTAAATTTAATGTGAAGAGTGAGAAAAAAGAAGATGTCAAGAATTACTTTCAGGTTTTAGACCTGAGAAGCTGGTCATTTACTGGGCTGGGGAAGCCTGGGAGAGAAGTATATTTGTGGGGAGAACTCACAGCTGTCATTTTGAACATGTTCATTTTGAGATGCAAGTAGAACTACTGATACAGCATTAAAATGTGAACCTGGATCCAAAACAAGGGAGAGCGTTTATGAGGGGTAAATTTAGGAGTTTTTGAAATATAGGAGGTTTCTGAAGTCACATGAGCCAATAGAATTACCTAGGGGGAAAATGTAGACAGAGAAGAGAAAGGGGCCAGGACTGTTTCCAAAGATATTCCAATGTACAAAGTTTAGAATGAGGAGGAGGAACCATCAAAAAAAGACTTAGCAGGTGCTCCCAGAGAGCTAGCAGAACACTTAAAGAGTTTAAGTCAAAGAAGCCACAACAAGAGAATATTTCAAGAAGGAGGGGGTGGCCAATCGTGTTGAATGCAGAAAGGTACAGAAAGATGAAACTAAAACTGACCATTGGATTCTGCAACATGGAAGCCATTTGGTGAACTTGGGAAAAGTGGTGGAAACCATGTTGAAATGGCTTGAGAAGATTTGGAGATGAATAAATGAAGGCAGCTTGTGTAGACAGATCTTTCAAGGATTCTGAATACGAAATGGAGAAGAGAGTTGAGTTGTAAATAGAGGGCAACTAGAGGGTCAAGAGACTTTTGAAAGTTCCCAGGAAGAATCCAAAAAAGAGGAACAGATTGAAGGAATAGAGAAGAGCATAAATAAACAATAGAGTGAAACCCAACAGCAAATGAGATCTACAGCACACTTGGGGGAATATTTGCCTGTAATAGGAGGAGCTACACAGGATAGTGACAGAAAAGGTGTGTACAAATGGAGACAGGGATTAAGAGACACCCTGCATTAGGGGATTAAAGCCAGAACCAAACACTTGAAGCTGAGTTGATTCCGACTCATGGTGACTCCAAGTGTTGCAGAGTAGAACTGTTCCATAGGGTTTTCAAGGGTGTGATCTTCTGGAAGGAGATCACCAGATCTTTCTTCCAAGGTACCTGTGGGTGGGTTCAAAACACCGATCTTTCAGTTAGTAGTCAAGTGCTTTCATAGTTTGTGCCACCCAGGGACTCATGAGGGGATTAGATATAGTCAAATTGCATATGTTAACAATCTATTTGTTTGCCCCACAAGTTGATGGAATACCAATTGAGATGTTTCAACAAACATATGCAATGCTAGAAGTGTTCACTAGTCTATGCCAAGAAAGTTGGAAGACAGCTACCTGGCCAACCGACTGGAAGATATCCATACACATACCTATTCCAGAGAAAGGTGACCCAACAGAATGTAGAATATATCAAACAATATCATTAATATCACATGCCAAGTAAAATTATACTGCTGAAGATAATACAAAAAGGGTTGTAACAGTACATCCAGGGAACGGCCAGAAATTCAAGCCAGATTCAGAAGAGGACATGGAATGAGGGATATCATTGCTGATATCAGACGGATCTTGGCTGAAAGCAGAAAATATCAGAAAGATGTTTACCTGTGTTTTATTGACTATGCAAAGACATTTGACTGTGTGGATCATAGCAGATTATGGATAGCATTGCAAAGAATGGGAATTCCAAAACACTTAATTGTGCTCATGAAGAACCTGTACATAGACCAAGAGGTGGTTGTTTGAAGAGAACAAGGGGATACTTTGTGGTTTAAAATCAGGAAAGGTGTGTGTCCAGATTATATCTTTCAGCACACTTATTCGATACGCATGCTGAGCAAATAATTTGAGAAGTTGGATTACGTAAAGAAGAAACTGGCATCAGGATTGAAGGGAGAATCATTAACAACTTGTGATATGCAGAGGACACAACCTTGCTTGCTGAAAGTGAAGAGGACTTGAAGAATTTACTAATGAAGACCAAGGACCACTACAGCCTTCAGTATGGATTACACCTCAATCTAAAGAAAACAAAAATCTTTAGAGCTAGACCAATAAGCAACGTCATGATAAACAAAAAACATTGAAGTTGTCAAGGATTTTACTTGGATCCACAATCAACGCCCATAGAAGCAGGAGTCAAGAAATCAAAGGACATTGCATCGGGAAAATCTCCAGTGAAAGACCTCTTTAAAGTTTAAAAAGCAAAGATGTCACCTTGAGGACTAAGGTGCACCTGACCCAAGCCATAGTATTTTCAATCATCTCATAGGCATGTGAAAGCTGGGCAATGAATAAGAAAGACTAAATAAGAATTGATGCCTTTGAATTATGGTGTTGGTGAAAGATATTGAATATGCCATGGACTGCCAGAAGAGTGAACAAATCTGTCTTAGAAAAAGTACAGCCAAAACGCTCCTTAGAAGCGAGGATGGCAAGACTTTGTCTCATGTGCTTGGGACATGTTATCAGGAGGGACGAGTCCCTGGAGAAGGACATCAAGCTTGGTAAAGTAGAGAGTCAATGAAAAAGAGGAAGACCCTCAACAAGATGGATTGACAGAGTGCTGCAACAATGGGCTCAAGCATAACGAAGATTGTGAGGATGGCACGAGACCAGGCAGTGTTTCGTTCTGTTGTATATAGGGTTGCTATGAGTCAGAATTGGCTTGATTGCTCCTAATAAGAACAACAACTAACATCTGCAGACTGGTTCATATTCATCACCTCAATTAACCCTACACTGTGAAATCTGGAATCCTTATTCCCATTATACATATAAGGTAACTGAGGTCCAGGCTGGTTCAAGTGATCTGCTTGAGATCTTATAAAATATTAGCAGCAGAACAAGGATTCAAATGTAAGTGTTTGGTCTCCTTACCAGAGCTAGAGGTAGCTAGCTACCTTCTTGCATGCTATATTCACAAAACAAAGAAGAAAATTAGATGAAATACCCATTAGCCTCCAAGTAATTTTCATTTAACATAGTTTCTATCTCTGTGTCTCTTTGCATCTCTCTCTGTTGCTCTCCCTTCCCCTCTCATCTCAATATATCTTAATCTCTGTCTCTCTGACTCCATCTTCCTGTCTCCATTTCTCTTTTTCAGACTCCATCTTTTACTTTCTTCTTGCTATGTTTCCTACCATTTATTTTTGAATGCCAATTAGGTCCTTTACCAAAAATCAATCCTGGAATTAGTGTACAGAAACCCTTTGGTACACACTTCTCAGCCTGGATTTTACATGCTATCAAAGGACAGATTCACCAGTAGATTAAAGCTGTCTGAAGCATTCTCAAGTTTTATGCCTCAGTTGTTTGGAGTTAGGGATTGCTCAAGTTCTGCTTTTAAAATATGCTTTCTTTTTTTTTCTTTTCAATTTTGTTGACAATTTGCAGTAAAGCCCTGTTATCCCTCTGAATTGCTCCAGTATAACCACTTTAAAGGTTAAAGAATGTATTTGCCAAGGTTGGAAGCAGACTGGAGCCGCCCGAGTTCAATGCTTCACCCTATATTTCAAATGTGTTTATGGTTCAAATTCATTTACACTTAGCATCAAAATCAACACATTCTATTTCTAAGAAAATGCTCTTCAAATGGCCTTTAAGAAAATGACCATAAGCAGTGCACATCAAGTAATTCATCCAAATATTTTTCATTTGAGTAATAGTGTAAATGAATCAGAATCTTACATTTTACTTGAAATCTTCCCGAAAATAAATAAAAGGTTTAAAGTCTGAAACTTCATAGATTCTAAATACACTGTGTTCCAATGACTTCAGTAGTATAAAATAATACATTAGTCCAATTTACATAGGGTGCGCAAGTGGAAAACTTTGGTACAAATAAATCATTGGTATGAAAAGATAGCCACTTCATTGCACTAAATGGTACTCTGGTGGCCCAAAACATTAATGATGCTCGCAGCTGCTCATAATGACACGCACTAAAATCACACTGTTGTTTAAATAAAGGTAGAGGACTGTTATCAGTGCTAGGAATTGCACAGTGGAAGGGAAAGAGCATGCAGAGTCTTAAGAGTTAGAGACATGCTTGTTCCAATCCTGGATCTGCCATAATCTACCTGTGTGGATTTGGGCACATTGTTTGACCTTAATGAGTCTTTCATTTTTTAAATAAAAATAATAAAAACACACTCTATCTCAGGATTCGTCTAAGGGTTACTTATATGAAAAGGGACAGCATAGTGATTGACATCTATCAAAAAAAAAAAAAACTAAATCCATTGCCATCAAATCGATTCCGACTCATAGCGACCATATAGGACAGAACAGAACTGTCCCACAGTTTCCAAGGAGTGGCTGGTGGATTTGAACCGCCGACTTTTTGGTTAGCAGCCGAGCTCTTAACCACTGCACCACCAGGATTCCTGGCATCTGTTAAGTACTAGATATTATTTCCCCCAATCCCTTAGCTTCTCTACCCAGCTTTGTTGCTGATCAATCAACTTTGAACTCTTAATTGATTTTAAAAGTGAAACAGATGATCCATTGTATACCTTTTGGTTGTGCCCCATTCCATTTTCTAAATGTCTGTATTTGAATTACAGAATCTTATACAACACGGAGGTAGAGAACTCAGAGATCGTATTGACTGCCTCCTTCTCTTCTTTTTTTTTTTAACAGATGAGCAAACTGGATTCCAGATGGGGGAATAACTAGTATAATTTTCCTCGGCTAATTAGCATAATTTCTTAACACCATATTTCCATAAATAAATATGAGGTGAAGGGGACTACTGTGAAACGTATAGCACATCCTCTAATAATTCAGGCAAGTTCACAGGACCAGACCAGGAAATGATTAGAGAGCTCATTTGGTGGAAAACAGCCAATATCTGGTCATCATCCAATGCTTATTCAATTTCCCTCCAGCACAACCTACTGCTGGAGGTGCTGAACAGAGTTGGCTTAAAATAAACATGTCATAAGTCTTGGAGACCTGACAAATATTTAATAACTAAAATATCAATGAGAATATATGATGCAGCAAAGTCAACATGACCTACCCGAAGAAACAAATTAGAATGTTACAGTATATTGCATACCTGTTTTCTTTAAAAACCAGAGAAGAAATTTTAATCATCAACTAAGCAAGTATTTATGTACACTTAGTTCTGTACAGAGTGCTGCAGGAGAATAGAAGAAAAATAAAGCTATATATCATTTTCAGTGACTCCAGTGCTTTATGATTAGTTGAAAAGATAAAACACAGCCTTGAAAGCTAGTTCACAATGCAATAGATAGAGGGCCGTTAAAGTGAACTGAAGTAGAGGCTACATGGGTTATTCAATCAACAAACAACAATTTATTTTTCAGCTGCTTCAATATGCAAGACACTGTATTAAGCCCTGGAAATACAAAAAAAATTATAAGGCATTACTTTTACTTTTGCCTTCAAGATGATCATACTGTGTGTTTTTTCAGCCTCCTCATCACATCGCTGATGAGGGAGGGAGTCCTGCCAAAGGATTCTAAGGATGACCAAACACACAACACCCATCATTGGAAAGATAAGATTGACAGTAGTCTATTAGTCATATATACTCACAACCCAAAGGAGAAGGACGCCGCCTGCCATTCATGGCTCATGGAGATTGCACTCTGGAGCAAAGTGAACATGCAGGGGCTGTGGGAGGCAGACCTTGTAGTAACAAGAGGGTGGGGTACAGCCTTGTTCCTGCAGGAGGGTGTGATTGGCTTGTTTGAATAATTCCACGAGCTGGCATGGAGGTGAAACCTATTAGGTTGAAGACTGAGTGGAATGCAGCTGTTTAAACTGAAAGGCGAATTAGCCAGGTAGGGAGAATTCACCACTGGGTGGGAGGCATATGTGCCAACAGCAAGGGAACTTAAGGTTCAGCCCTTGGGGCCCTGAAGGCTCATATATGTCAAGACATCACATGAAATATTAGGCCTTACACTACATTGTGCTTGGGATTTGGCAAGGAAACAGGAAATTACAATAAAATACAGGGCTCCAATGATAGGAATATGCATAAGGTATTATAGGAGTACAGATAAGGGACATCTACCACCATAAAGGAAGGTCTCTTGGAAAAGGTGGCATACTAAATGCTGAGCATTAATATTTTGAGAGCTCTCAGCCAGGAGCAAGAGCCTTCTACATGTATAAGCCTCACAGGAAAAGACAGAGCATCCAACAAAAGACAACGTGGAAAGCCACTCTTCCAGGGAGAAAAAAACTAGGGGATTTGTTGTTTAGTTATGTTTGTGGGAATGTCAGAAGCTTGTCTTCGCATATCTAGCAAAAAAAAAAAAAAAAACTGGATAACTCAGAGAATAGAACTTATACCACAAATCATAAAAAAACAAATAATGACTGAAAAGCTTTTTTTCCCTGAAGGAGATAAAAATCTGATCACCTGGTGAGAGTAGAAAGATATATCATGTGTAGACCCTGAAACCAGAATTAAGAATAGGATTACAGACATCAGCAGAAAATACAGCCTCCAAAAAAGTGAGGCAGATGAGATGAGGCACAGGGACCAACAGATGCCCACCCACATTGCAAAAATATACATTGTCCCTCTGACAACTTAGCTTATCCTGGATAAGAAGGTAGGAGGAAGAGTCTTACTTAAATTGACCAAGTTGTCATTCCGAATTGACCATATTTAAATCCAGAAATGACTGCGTAACACTGCGATGAAATAACAGAAAATTTTCCACCATAAGCAGAAATGGGGGTTCCTGAGAAAAATTGTAGTTTTTGTTAGGTACCATCAAGTCAGCTCCTACTCATAGTAACCTTATGTATAACAGAATGAAATGTTGCCCAGTCTTGCACCATCCTCACAATAGTAGGTATGTTTGAGTCCCTTATTGCAGCCAGTGTGTCAATGCATCTCATGGGAGTCTTCCTTTCTTTTTCTGATCCTCTACTTTTTACCAAGCATTATGTCCTTATCCAGGAATTGGTCCTTCCTGATAACATGTCCAAAGTAAGCAAGACAAAGTCTCACCATTCTCAATTCTATGGAGCATTCAGAATGTACATCTTCCAAGACAGATTTGTTGGTTCTTCTGGCAGCCCATGGTATATTTAATATTGCTCACCAACACCATAATTCAAATATGCTGATTCTTAGGTCTTCTGTTTTGATTTTCCAGCTTTTGCATGTATATGAGGTGATTGAAAATACCATGGTTTGGGTCAGGTGCACCTTAGTCCTCAAACTGACATCTTTGCTTTTTAACAGTTGAAAGAGGTCTTTTGTGGCAGAATTGCCCAGTGCAGTGCATCCTTTGATTTCTCAACTGCTGCTTCTACGGGCGTGGATTGTGGATCCAAGTAAAATGAAATCCTTTACAACTTCAATATTTTCTCCGTTTATCATGATGTTGCTTATTAGTCCAGTTGTGAGGATTATTGTTTTCTTTAGATTGAGGTGTTATCTCTACTTAAGGCTGTAATCTTTGATCTTCATCAGTAAGAGCTTCAAGTCCTCTTCATTTTCAGTAAGAAAGGTTGTGTCATTTGCATATAACAGGTTTTTAATGAGTCTTCTTCCAATCCTGATGCCGAGTAATTCTTCATATAGTCTAACTTCTCAGATTATTTGCTCAGCATACAGATTTAATAAGTACGGTGAAAGGATGCAACCCTGGTACATACCTTTCCTGATTTGAAACCCGACAGTATCCCTCTGTTCTGTTCAAATGACTGCCTCTTGGTCTATATATAAGTTCTGCATGAGCACAATTACCCTTTAGTGACTCACGGACATACAGCATCCCAACCACTTTTTAAGCCTCTGGAGTTCTTTCGGAGTATACTTTTCCAGCTAAAAGTATTTGCTGCCCTTCACTGGGGACATGCATAATTGTGAAAGGCAAAAGAAACATTAACTGAAGCAAAATACCTGGAGTATGGGGCTTGCAAGTAAAGTACTGCAATCAGAAAGTGTGATTGGCTAAACAATTATGTTTCTTTTGGCTTTTGCTCCCCGAGAAAAACACTGTAAGCATATTTATGGTTTCCTATGTGATAGTTAGGGAGCCCTAGTGGGTCTGGTTTTGGATTTTGTGTGTATGTGTGTATGTGTGTCATATTTGGAAAACCAGAGGTTCCCCATTAACTAAATGGAAGGTGCGCCACCATATTTTCGGCAACCAAGATTCATTGGGACAGACAATTGCCTATCAATCAACAAGCCTGAGAAAGCAAAAAGTACAGAGGTAACCATGTAGTCCCAGATAATATTTTTCAAAATCAATTTTAAAAACCAAAAACTAAACACACCCCATGACTCAGTAAAATTCTATTAATGAAAACACGTGGTATCAAAAACAATTCAAAGCAGAAAATAATAGCGTCACCAAAGGGTTAACTGTTCTGGAATTTCCATTCTCCTCAATATTATCCATAATTTATTATGAACCATAGTCAAATGCCTTTGCATAAGCAATAAAACACAGGTTAACATCTTTTTGGTATTCTCTGCTTTCAATCAAGATCCATCCAACATCAACAATGATATCGCTGATTCCCTGTCCTCTTCTGAATCCAGTTTGAATTTCTGGCAGTTCCCTGTTGATGTACTGCTGCAACTGCTTTTGAATGATCTTCAGCAAAATTTTACTTGTGTGTGTATTAATGATATTGTTCAATAATTTCCACATTCTGTTGGATCCCCTTTCTTCAGAATGGGCACAAATATGAATCTCTTCCAGTTGGTTGGCCAGGTAGCTGTCTTCAAATTTCTTGGCATAGATGAGTGAGAACTTCTAGCACTGCATCTGTATGTTTAACTATCTCAATTGGTATTCTGTCAGTTCCTGGAAACTTGCTTTTCACCAGTTCTTTCAATGAAGCTTGGACTTCTTCCTTCAGTATTATTGATTGTCGATCATATGCTACCTTCTGAAGTGGTTTTACATCAACCAATTCTTTCTGCTACAGTGACTCTGAGTATTCCTTTCATTTTCTTTTGATGCTTTCTGCGTCCTTCAATATTTTCTCCGTAGAATCCTTCACTATTGCAACTTGAGGCTTGAATTTTGTCTTCAGTTCTTTCAGCTTGACAAATAGAGTGTGTTCTTCCCTTTTGGTTTTCTATCTCCTGGTCATTGCACATTTCATTATAATACTTTGTCTTCTTGAGCCGCCCTTTGAAATCTTCTGTTCAGCTCTTTGGCTTCATCATTTATTCCATTCACTTTAACCACTCTACATTCAAGAGCAAGTTTCAGAGTCTCTTCTGACTTCCATTTTGATATTGTCTTTTTTTCCTGCCTTTTTAATGACCTCTTGCTTTCTTCATGTATGATTTCCTTGATGTCATTCCACAACTCGTCTGGTCTTTGTTCATTAGTGTTCAAAGCATCAAATCTATTCCTGAGATGGTCTTTATATTCAGGTGGAATATACTCAAGGTTGTACTCTGGCTCTTGTGGACTTGTTCTAATTTTATTCAGCTTCGACTTGAACTTGCATATGAGTAATTGATGGTCTGTTCTGCAGTTGCCCCCTGGCCTTATTAATTATATATATTGTTATATAATTACTATTAGTAATAGTGTCAGACACCAGATTTTCTATGGAGTCATTAATGTCTGCCATTAGTATTTTTACATTTCTCCCCAGTTTTCTGCCTTGTAAGATTCTCCCAGGAGTCACTGCAGATACATCATCCCCTCTCTGCTAATGATATTGAATTTACACATTCTTTCCACCTTCTATTACATTGCAGTGCACTGCTGAATTTATTAATGTCCTGGCCAGACATTTTCTCCTCAGCCTATAGGAACTTCCTGAATCAAAATTTAAATAATCCTGATGAGGTCTTCTGGCCTAAAGTTAATCACCACTGCCCTTTTTTCATATCCCATTTTCTTAGGGTCAGTTCTGCAGAGTTATTGCTTTTTTTTTTTTAATCAAATTACTAGCACATGGATAATAACACTTACCCAGCACTTTTCATCTCCAAAGTGATTTAAAGACCTTCAAGCCCATCTGTCCATTCAGTGAAATTTCCATCCTTAATAAAACCAAGTTTCAGGCACCAACTTCAAAAGCTGATGCAGGCATACCTGCCTCCTAGGGAGCAGGTGCACTCCATGCATATTAATTTCCAAATTCTGAACTGTGAGGCAGGAGGAGACTTCAAAGACACAGGACATGAAGCCAGAAATAAAGGTTCCCTTTAGAAATTTCTGATTATGGGGCAAGTCATTTAACCTGAGTCTCAGTAGCCTAATGTGTAAAATGGGGATAATAATTATGCCTCACCCATATCACAGTTTGTTACAAGAATTATATGAGATGATGGCTGCCAAAATGAATTGTAAGCTACAAAATACTATGTGGATGGTATGTATTCACCATTATATCACAAAAGGTTACTGTTATGCAATGTTTTGAGCCAACATAAATAAATCTAGAAGTTTGTCTCATCCTCTTCCTGAGCAAAATGTTTCAAGGTCCTTTTTACTCCACCACCCATCTGCCAGTTTGTTGTACTGTGGTGGCTTGTGTGTTGTAACGATGCTAGAAGCTATGCCATTGGTATTTCAAAAACCAACAGGGTCACCCATAGTGGACAGGTTTCAGCAAATCTTCCAGACTAAAACACACTAGAATAAAAGATCTGGTGGTCTACTTCAAACAATTAGACAATGAAAGCCATATGGTTCACAACAGATCATTGCTCAACTCCCTTGCTTTGAGACGTCATCAGGAGGAATCAGTCACTAGAGGAGGATATCATGTTTGGTGAAGTAGAGAGCCAGCAAGGGCGAGGGAGACCCTCAGTGTGATAGATTGGCAAAATAGCCACAAAGATAGACTCAAACACGCCAGTGATCATGAGGATGATTCAGAACCAGGCAACATTTAATTCTGTTGTATATAAGGTCAGGATGAGTCAGAGTCAACTCAAAGGCATGTATCTAGCTATCTTCTAATCCAAAGAGAAAGCAGAAGGAAAACTATTTTGTTGTGTGCTCATTAGGAAGTCATAGTAGCTAACGCTTATTGAAAATTTACTAAATAGTACACACTATTCTAAGAGAACTTATATAATCTTCAGAGCAACCCTATGAGATAGGTAGTATTATTACATCCTTTTACAGATGAGGGAACTAATGCATGGATGGGTGTAATATCGTGCCCAAGGTGGAAGAACCTATGTTCTTAACCAGCAGTCATCAACATTTGGTCTGGGGACGCCCAGAGATACTTCCAGGAAAATTTGTAACATAAAAGCTATTTTCATACTGAATCACTGTTTGCCTTTTTCATTCTCATTCTCTCACAAATGTACATTAGAATTGTCCAGAGCCTACATGATATTTCATATCACAACACACTGAATGCAGAAACACATAGGAAAATCTTGCTATCTTCTATTAATCCAGAAGAAACTGGGAAAAATGTAAAACAATGCTACGTTTTTCATTAATTTTTTTATTTAAAAATATTATTAGTTTTAACTGAAAAATATAAATAATTTTAACTCGTAACGAGTTTTGATGCTGTTTTAAAGTTGTTGTTGTTGCTGTTGTTAGGTGCCCTGGAATTGGTTCCTGCTCATAGCCATCCTATGTACAACAGAATGAAACACTGCCCAGTTCTGCGCCATCCCAACAATTGTTGTTATGCTTGAGCTCATTTTTGCAGCCACTGTGTCAGTCCACCTCATCAAGGGTCTTCCTCTTTTTCGCTGACTCTCTACCAAGCATGATGTCCTTCTCCAGGAACTGATCCCTCCTGATAACATGTTCAAAGTACATGAGACAAAGGCTCCCTATCTTTGCTTCTAAGGAGGATTCTGGCTGTACCTCTTCCAAGATAGATTTTGCAGTCTTTTAGCAGTCCACGGTATATTCAATATTCTTCGCCAACACCATAATTCCAAGGCATCAATTCTTCTTTGGTCTTTTTTATTCTTTGTCCAGCTTTCACATGCATAGAAGGTGATTGAAAATACCAGCTCTGGGGACAGGTGCACGTTAGTCCTCAAAGTGACATATTTGCTTTTGAACACTTTAAAGAGGTCTTTTGCAGCAGATTTGCCCAATGCAATGAGTCATATGATTTCTTGACTGCTGCTTCCATGGGCGTTGATTGTGCATCCAAGTAAAATAAAATCCTTGACAACTTCAACCATTTTTCTGTTTATCATGATGTTGCTTATTGGTCCACTTGCGAGGATTTTTGTTTTCTTTATGTTGAGGTGTAATTCATACTGAAGACTGTAGTCTTTGATCTTCATCAGTAAGTGCTTCAAGTCCT
>NW_004444154.1:1934722-1939728 GCF_000243295.1 Trichechus manatus latirostris
CTCCTGAAATGGTTGAACGTTGACTAATTCTTTTTGGTATAGTGACTCTGTGTATTCCTTCCATCTTCTTCTGATGCTTCCTGCGTCGTTCAATATTTTGCTCATAAATCCTTCAAAAATTGAAACTCGAGGCTTGAATTTTTTCTTCAGTTCTCTCAGCTTGAGAAATGCCAAGCATGTTCTTCCCTTTTTGTTTTCTATCTCCAGGTCTTTGCACATGTCATTATAATACTGTACTTTGTCTTCATGAGCTGCCCTTTGAAATCTTCTGTTCGGCTCTTTTACTTCATTGTTTCTCCCATTCACTTTAGCTACTCGACATTCAAGAGCAAGTTTCAGAGTCTCGTCTGACATCCACTTTGGTCTTTTCTTTCTTTCCTGTCTTTTTAATGACCTCTTGCTTTCTTTATGTATGATATCCTTGATGTCATTCCACAACTCATCTAGTCTTTTGTCATTAGTGTTCAATGAGTCAAATCTATTTTTGAGATGATCTGTAAATTCTGGTGGGATATACTCAAGGTCGTACTTTGGCTCTCCTGGACTTGTTCTAATTTTCTTCAGCTTCAACTTGAAGTTGAGTATGAGCAACTGATGGTCTGTTCCACAGTCAGCCCCTGGCCTTGTTCTGACTGATAATACTGAGCTTTTTCATCATCTCTTTCCATAGATGCAGTCGATTTGATTCCTGTGTATTTCACCTGGTGAAGTCCACGTGTCTAGTCACCATTCATGTTGTCCAAAAAAGATATTTGCAATGAAGAAGTCATTGGTCTTGCAAAATTCTATCATGCCATTTCCGGCATCGTTTCTATCACCAAGACCATATTTTCCAACTACCGATTCTTCTTTGCTGCCAGCTTTTGCATTCCAATCACCAGTAATTATCAATGCATCCTGATTGCATGTTTGATCAATTTCAGACTCCAGAAGTTGGTAAAAATCTTCAATTTCTGTGTATTTGACCTTAGTGGTTGTTGTGTACATTGGAATAATAGTCATATTAACTGGTCTTCCTTTTAGGCATATGGATATTATCCTATCACTGACAGTGTTGTACTTCAGGATAGAGCTTAAAGTGTTTTTTTTTTCATGATGAATTCCTCTTCAAGCTGTCATTCCTGGCATAGTAGACCATATCATTGTCCTATTCAAAATGGCCAATATCAGCCCATTTCAGCTCACTAATGCCTCGAATATCAGTATTTATGTGTTCCACTTCATTTTTGACAATTTCCAATTTTCCTAGATACATATTTAGTACATTCCATGTTCTAATTATTACTGGATGTTTGCAGCTGTTTTTTCTCATTTTGAGTCATGCTACATCAGCAAATGAGGGTCCCAAAAGCTTGACTCCATCCACATCATTAAGGTCGACTCTACTTTGAGGAGACAGCTCTTTCCCAGTCATATTTTGAATGCCTTCCAACCTGAGGGGCTCATCTTCTGGTACTATATCAGACAATGTTCTGCTGCTATTTATAAGGTTTTCGCTGGCTAACTCTTTTCAGAAGTAGACCACCAGGACCTTCTTCCTAGTCTATTTTAGTCTGGAAGCTCAGCTGAAACCTGTCCACCACGGGTGACCCTGCTGGTATTTGACTACCAGTGCCATAGCTTCCAGCATCACAGCAACATGCAAGCCCCCACAGTATGACAAACTGACAGACATGTACTATTTTAAAGTGTTTAATTAAATGTATATTATTAAAAATTCTCAGTTTCAATGTTTAATAAGGTAAATGTCAATACCTATAACAAATGTAAGCAAAAGATATTGGCGTCCTCAATAAATTTTAAGGGTATAAAGTGATATTGATACCTAAATCTTTGATAACTATTATTCTTTTTTTTTTTTTTAAAGTCTTTAAGAGGTCAGTTCCTTTATTAGGATAATGGTGACTTCTTTCTGTTATGGACTGACTTTCTTCCAAAGGAAATTGTCTAAAGCAAAGATGAGAATGTAGGGACACAGGAAAAGAGATTACTGAAATGGTACAACCAGAATGCAATGAATGAGAATGATGACACACTGTGAAAAATGTAACCAATATCACTGACTAATTTGTGTAGAAATTTTAAATGGGAACTTAATGTGCTGTGTAAACTTTCACCTTAAACACAATAAAAATACTATTTAAAAAAAAAAGGAAATTGAGAAAATCTTTGCATTGGTGTAACCAAATGTAGTTGGACTTTTGGCTTGAGTCTTAACAAGGTCCACCAAAAGACAATTTCTTTGAAGGACTGAGGAATCTTCTAGAAGAAAGGTTATCAGATATGGCAAATAAAAAATCCAGAATGTACAGTTAAATTTGAATTTCAGATAAACAAGAAATTCTTTTTTGATATGAGTATGTCCATGAAATACTTATATTTTATCAGGCAGCTCTATCTGAGAGAGAAGTAACGCAGCTTTATGGAAGAGCTTGATCCTTGTCTTAACAAGAGACAGTATCTTTCTTAACCCTACAACAACTGTAATAGGATACCTAGTTTTGATGAAGAAATTGAGGCTTAGAGAGGTTAAGTAGGTTGTCCAAGGTCATACAACTCACAATAAAAGTTTTCATGAACCAAGAGATCACTAGCATTGTCAGTGACTCATGTGTTCATTTCTTTTTTCTTTTCAATTTACTTTGACTCCTCTATCCTTGTGAGGGCATTTGTGGTTCAGTGGTACAATTCTCGCCTTCCATGCAGGAGACCCAGCCAATGCACCTCATGAGCAGCCAACATCTGTCTGTCAGTGGAGGCTTGCATGTTGCCATGAGGCTGAACAGGTTTCAGCAGAGCTTCCAGACTAAGACAGACTTGGAAGAAAGGCCTGGTGATCTACTTTCAAAAATCAGCCAGTGAAAACCCTATAGATCACAACAGTCCAATCTAAAACCAATCATGGGGATGACACAAGACAGGGTAGAGTTTTGTTCCATTGTGCATGGGGTCACCATGAGTCAAAGGCTTACTCAGTGGCAGCTAACAACAACAACCCTTATGAGCCACTAGACACTTCAGCTGGTATAAAACGTAGCAGCTCAGCTGCCTCTATGTGTTTTAAAATACCACAGAACCCAAAGAAGTCCTAAAAGTCTTTCAATTTGCTTCTGAATCTTTAATTGCTTGAGATCTAGATAATTGGAATACAACTGTGATGCCTGAGGTTTACAGTTTTCTTAAAACAATGAAGTAACCAACATAATAACTATAAATATCACAGTATTCTTGACATTATTTACCACTTGAATCAGAACCAGCAATTACTTAACTCCAGAAATTTTATGAGACAAATTATCACCTGTCTCTGCTATTCTTAGTCCATTATTCTTTCAAACCAATTGCCATAGAGTCAATTCTGATTCATGTCGACACATGTGTGTCAGAGTGGAACTATGCTCAATAGGATTTTCAGTGGCTGATTTTTCAGAGATAGATAGCCAAGTCTTTCTTCCAAGGTTCCCCTAGATGGGCTTGAATTTCCACCCTTTTGGTTAGCAGCCAAGTACATTAACCATTTGTTCTACTCAGGGACTCCAATTTTCCAGTTACATTGGAGTCGGTTCCAACTCATGGTAACCCCATGTGTGTCAGAGTAGAACTGTGCCTCATAGGATTTTAAATGGCTGATTTTTCAGAAGCAGATTGCCAGCCCTGTCTTTCAAGTTGCCCTCTGGGAAGACTTGAATCACCAACATTTCTGTTAGCAGTTGAGCACTTAACTGTTTGTGAAACCCAGAGACTCCTTTATTACATGAATTCAAACCTACTACCAACTGATACAGAGACGTTTTCAGCAAATTGGAGGGTATTTGCATATACAGAAATCTTTTTCCTACACAAGTCTAGTATATCAGACAATTTAAAAAAATACTTGGCTTACCTTCACAAAGATGCCTGAAATGCTAAGTGTGGTGAGCATGGAATCAGTTTTTGCCCAGGCATACCACAGTTTGAAACCTAGCTTTACCATTGCTATTTGAGTGACCTTGGACAAATAATTCCCCTAAGCTTCAAATACTCTATCTTAACAAATACTAAAGAGAATCTCTACCTAAAACCATACAGAAAAAATAACTCTAGATGTGTTAGAGAATTATATTTTAAAGTCACACCTGAGGAAAAATTTTAAAAGTCCAGGACAGTAAAAATACGACTTTGGGTATATCCTACCTGAATTTGGAGACCATCTTAGGAATAGATTTGACACATTGAACGCTAATAACCAAAGACGGCATGAGTTGTGAGATGATATCAAGGACATCATACATAAAGAAAGCAAGAGGTCATTAAAAAGACAGGAAAGAAAGAAAAGACCAAAGTGGATGTCAGACGAGACTCTGAAACTTGCTCTTGAATGTCGAGTAGCTAAAGTGAATGGGAGAAACAATGAAGTAAAAGAGCCGAACAGAAGATTTCAAAGGGCAGCTCATGAAGACAAAGTACAGTATTATAATGACATGTGCAAAGACCTGGAGATAGAAAACAAAAAGGGAAGAACATGCTTGGCATTTCTCAAGCTGAGAGAACTGAAGAAAAAATTCAAGCCTCGAGTTTCAATTTTTGAAGGATTTATGAGCAAAATATTGAACGACGCAGGAAGCATCAGAAGAAGATGGAAGGAATACACAGAGTCACTATACCAAAAAGAATTAGTCAACGTTCAACCATTTCAGGAGGTAGCATATGATCAGGAACCGATGGTACTGAAGGAAGAGGTCCAATCTGCACTGAAGGCATTGGCAAAAAAACAAGGCTCCAGGAATCGATGGACTACCAATTGAGATGTTTCAACAAACGAATGCAGCCCTGGAAGTGCTCGCTCATCTATGCCAAGAAATGTGGAAGACAGCTGCCTGGCCAACCGACAGGAAGAGATCCATATTTATGCCCATTCCAAAGAAAGGTGATCCCACCAAATGCGGAAATCATGGAACAATATCATTAATATCACACACAAGTAAAATTTTGCTGAAGATAATTCAAAAATGGTTGCAGCAGTACAT
>NW_004444154.1:1939828-1978253 GCF_000243295.1 Trichechus manatus latirostris
GCCATATTCAGAAGAGGACGTGGAACCAAGGATATCATTGTTGATGTCAGATCCCGGCTGAAAGCAGAGAATACCAGAAAGATGTTTACCTGTGTTTTATTGACTATGCAAAGGCATTTGACTGTGTGGATCATAACAAATTATGGATAACAGTTCAAAGAATGAGATTTCCAGAACACTTAATTGTACTCATGAGGAACCTGTACATAGACCAAGAGGCAGTCATTCAAACAGAACAAGGGGATACTGTGTGGTTTAAAATCAGGAAAGGTATGTGCCAGGGTGTATGTATCCTTTCACCATAATTTTTCAGTCTATCTGCTGAGCAAATAATCCGACAAGCTGGACTATATGAAGAAGAACACGGCATCAGGATTGGAGGAAAACTCATTAACTACCTGTGATATGCAGATGATACAACCTTGCTTGCTGAAAGTCAAGAGGACTTGAAGCACTTACTGATGAAGATCAAAGACTACAGTCTTCAGTATGTATTACACCTCAACATAAAGAAAACAAAAATCCTCGCAAGTGGACCAATAAGCAACATCATGATAAACAGAAAAATGGTTGAAGTTGTCAAGGATTTTATTTTACTTGGATGCACAATCAACGCCCATGGAAGCAGCAGTCAAGAAATCATATGACTCATTGCATTGGGCAAATCTGCTGCAAAAGACCTCTTTAAAGTGTTCAAAAGCAAATATGTCACTTTGAGGACTAACGTGCACCTGTCCCCAGAGCTGGTATTTTCAATCACCTTCTATGCATGTGAAAGCTGGACAAAGAATAAAAAAGACCAAAGAAGAATTGATGCCTTGGAATTATGGTGTTGGCGAAGAATATTGAATATACCGTGGACTGCTAAAAGACTGCAAAATCTATCTTGGAAGAGGTACAGCCAGAATCCTCCTTAGAAGCAAAGATAGGGAGCCTTTGTCTCACGTACTTTGAACATGTTATCAGGAGGGATCAGTTCCTGGAGAAGGACATCATGCTTGGTAGAGAGTCAGCGAAAAAGAGGAAGACCCTTGATGAGGTGGACTGACACAGTGGCTGCAAAAATGAGCTCAAGCATAACAACAATTTTTGGGATGGCACAGAACTGGGCAGTGTTTCATTCTGTTGTACATAGGATGGCTATGAGCAGGAACCAACTCCAGGGCACCTAACAACAACATGTAAATATTTGGAAAAAATAGAAGGTTATCTTTATAATTTTGGGATAAAAAAGTGTATCTTAAATAAGATGCAAAAATACAAAACATAAAAGTAATGACTGACTACATTAAAATTAATGTGTTTTTTATTAATATTTCTATCTCTGACCATGATGGAATAGCTGGTATCAGTCTTATCCTTCTATTGTAAATAACTAAAACACTGAATAAAATATGCAAAACATCTGTTTTTGAACATTGGAAGCAGACTGCAACCCTTAAGAGTAGATGTGCCCCATGGTTGTCTTGACTTTCTGCCTGGAGTCACTTTCTAGACTGAGTTGCAGGGAAGAAAAAAAAAAGCAGAGCATAACTAACTCACTGAGATGACAAGTTAAAGATCAAAATTCCGGAAGGCTAAGCAGTTAGAATTTGTATGACACAGTACTAGATAAGAGGGTGTTACACAGAGAAGGAGCTCAAGAAATCTGCATTAGAATATCCTTGAGTCAGTTGCTGAATACTATCTCACATGCATATCATGAAATCTCACAGAAAGGGAATAGAATGAATGGACATGGGAGAGGTATATAAGCTGAAAAATTGCTAAATTCACATTGGACTAGGAGACATTCAAGTGCCAACCAGACAGAGTGGTGAATCCTCACTGAGCACCTGGGGCATTCAATATAGACATTAAGGATAATGCCTTTAACTACTGCTAAATGTTATTCTTATTGTGTGCCATCAAGTCAATTCTAACTCATAGCGGCCCTAAAAGACAGAATAGAATTGCCTCATAGGATTCCCCAGACTGTAATCTTTACAAAAACAGATCACCAGGTCTTTTACCCCATGGAGTGGCTGGGTGGGTTCGAACTGCCAACCTTCTGGTTAACAGCCAATCGCTTAACCATTGCATCACCATTGCTAAAGAGCCTAAAGAAAAGGCAACTCTAGAATTTCCCTAACAGAGCTTTGTAATAATCAAGCTGATATGCAAGTAATGTAACTGCCTACCAGAACAAAGCTTTAAACAAAACAAGACCCAGCAATAAGCAATGTCCATTATCCAATCAAAAATTACTAGACATACAAATAAGCAGGAAAATGTGGCCTCAAATCAGAAAAATATTAGCCAACAAAAACAGTATAAGAAATGACAAAGATAATGGAATTAACATAAAAGCCCTTTGAATTAGCTATTGTGAATATGCTCAAGGTTTATAAGAAAACATAAAAATGATGAGGATAAAAAAAAAAAACCCATTGCCGTCAAGTTAATTCCAACTCATAGGGACCCTACTGGACAGAGTAGAGCTGCCCTATAGGGTTTCCAAGGAGAAGCTGGTGGATTCGATCTGCTGACCTTTTGGTTAGCAGCCAAGTTCTTAACTACTGCACCAACAGGGCTCCAATGATGAAGATAGAAATTGAATAAATTAAAAAAAAAAAAGACTCAAAGGCCTTCTAGAAATAAAAAAATAATATAATAACTGAAATGTAAAATTCACTAATTGGAATTAATTGCAGGTTAGACATCATGGGGGGTGGTAATGGGAAAGGTCAGTTAGAAATTGAATGAATTAAAATAAAATAAACCCAAAGGACTTCTAGCAAAAAAAACTACAATATGTGAAATGAAAAGTTCACTAGTTAGAAATAATAGCATATTAGACATCATGGGGTGGGGGTGGTAAGGGGAAAGGTCAGTATGATCTGAAAACATAGCAATACAAACTACTCAAAATTAAGCACAAAGAGAAAAATGTTTTAAATTAGTAGAGCCGCAGGGGCGTGTGGGACAATTTCAATTAGTCTAATACACATGCACTCAGGGTCACAAAATGGGAGAAGTGGAACAGAAAAAACTACTTAAAGAAATAATGGTTAGAATTTTTTCAAATTTGATGAAAACTATAAATGCACATGGTCAAAAACTTTAAAAAACACCAAGCAAAATAAAAACAGAGAAAACTATACCAAAGCACATCATAGTTTAAGTTACTATAAATCAGTAAGAAAGGGGAAAATCTTAAAAGGAGCCAAAGGTAAAAATGGCATGATTCAGAGATTCAAATATAAGAATGACTGCAGATTTCACATCACAAGCAATGCAAGACAAAATACAGTAAGGCATCTTTAAAATGCTGAAGGGAAAAAACAATTGTCAACCTAGCATTTTATATCCAATAAAGCTTCTTTCTAAAATGGAGAGTAATATAAAAAAGTTTTCAGATAAGCAAAAAGTAAAAGAATTTTTTGTGAGCAGTTTCTACCACAAGAAATGTTAGAAGTTCTTTGGACAAAAATGAAATGATACCATATGGAAACTTGGATCTACTCATAAGAATTAAAAACAGTTGAAATGATAACTTTTTGCATGCAGGGGAAAAAAATCTTTTTCATTTTTTTTTTATTCTTTAAAAGATAATTGTTTAAAGAAAAAATTATAGCAATGTGTTATATAGTTAATTGTATTATGACAATAGTACAAAAAGCCCAGGGATAAATATAAGTAGACTGTTGTAAGATTTTCACATTATAAAAGGATAGAAAATCATATACAAAGCACTAATCCTAAGAAAGCTGCAGTAGCTATATTAATATTAAACAAAATAGACTTCAGGGAAAGTAATACTACCAGTGATAAAGAGGGGTGTTTTGTAATAACAAAAGGATTGATTTATCAAGAAGACAAAACAATCTTAAATACGTGGCACTTACAGACAGAGTTACAAAATACGTGAAGTAAAACTGATAGAATTGAAAGGATAGAAATGAACAAACTCCCAACTACATTCAGAGATTTCAACACTCCTACTCTAGTAGTTGATAAATAAACTAGACTGAAAATCAATAGAATCATAGAAGACTTAAGCAACACAAACAAACAACAGAAGAATACAGAGAGTTTTCAGGGACACATGGAGAATTCATTAAGATACAACACATGCTAGGCCATAAAACAAGTCTCAAAACATTTCAAAGGATGGAAATCATGCCAACTTTTTTTCTGAATACAACAGAATTAAACTAAAAATCAATAACAGAAAGATATATAAAAAAATCAAAAAATACCTGGAAAAGCAACCTCACTCATTTTTAAAAGAAAAATTAATGAGGGAAATTAGAAAACATTCAAAATGTTGAAAGATACCATATCAAAATTTTTAAGATGGAGTGCTTAGAGGAAATTTTATAGCATTAAATGCTTATTTTGTGAGATTTTATAAATGTCCAAAATCATTAATACAAAACCTTAAGAAGCTAAACAATAAAAACTGAAATTCAAAGAAGGAAGTAATAAAGGGTGTAAGTCAATAAAATGAAAAGCAAACAGTAGAGAAAATATAAGTGGCTTGTATAAAAAGATCAATGCAAATGATAAACCTCTAGCTAGACTGATCAAGAATAAAAAGACACAAATTTCTGATACCAAAAATAAAACAGAATGTCACTGCATAGTCTATGGAAATTAAGTGGACAGTAATAGAATGTTACAAATAACTTTATGCCACTACATTTGACAATTTTGATGAAATGGACACATTCATCAAAAGACATAAATTATAAAATCTGACACAATAATAAAGAGAAAAATCTAAATAATCCTGTATCTATTAAAGGCATTGAACTTTCAATTAAAAACTCCACATAAAGGAAACTCCAAACTCAGATGGCTTCATTGGAGAAGCCTATTAAACCTTTACAAAAGAAATAACACCCATCTTAGATAAATACTTTCAGAAAATAGAGCAGTAGGAAATACTTTCCAAATCATCTTATGAGGTCAACATTACCCTAACACTTTATAGTTTCATATATCCCATGAACAGAGATGAAATAATCTTTAACAAATATGAGCATATTCCTTTATTAACCATTTAATATCTGTAGAGTCTGGATTAATGTTACCTATCTCATTCTGATGTTGGAAATGTGTATCTTCTCTCTTTTCTTCCTGATCAATTTGTCTTGAAGTTGATCAAGTTTATTGATTTTCTCAAAGAATCTGTTTTCAATTCCATTGATTTTTTTTCTATTGTTTTTCTATTTTATTGATTTCTGCTCTTATAAAATCATTTTCTTTATTCTACTTACTTTGGTTTTAATTTGCTCTTCTTTTCTAGTTTCTTAGATGAAAACTGAGGTCATTGATTTGAAGCCTTTCTTCTTTTCTAATATAGGCATTTTGTGCTATAATACCAATCCTTTACAAACTCCTTCAAAATACAGAAGAATTTCTCAACTTATTTTATGAGGTTAATCTTAACCTAATACCAAAAAAAGATAAACACATCATAAGAATATAAAACTATATGCAAGTATATGTATATTGCACGAATATAGATGCAAAAATCCCCAACAAAATGCTAGCTAACCAAATTCAACAACATATAAAAAGGGTTATATACCATAACCAAGTGAGATTTATCCCAGAAATGAAGACTTGGTTAAACATGTGAATACATCATGTTAATATAGTAAAAGAAAAAAAATTACATGATTATCTCAGTAGAAGCAGAAAAAGCATTTGAAAGAAATCTAACACCGTTTCATGATAAAAAGCACTCAACAACAAGGAGTAGAAGGGAGCTTCCCCAACCTGATAAACGGCATCTATAAAAAACCTACAGCTAGTCCGAAGGACTAATGGACCACAGCTACCAAGGCCTCCACCAGACTGAGTCCAGTAAAGCTAGATGGTGCCCGGCTGCCACCACTGACTGCTCTGACCAGGATCACAACAGAGGGTTCTGGACAGAGCTGGAGAAGGATGTAGAACAAAATACTAACTCACAAAAAAAAGACCAGATTTACTGGCCTAAAGGAGACTGGAGAAACCCTGAGGGTATGGCCCCCAGAAACCATTTTAGCTCAGTGATGAAGTCATTTCTAAGGTTCACCATTCAGCCAGGGAGTGGACAGCCCCATAAAACCAAGTGGGACTAATGAGGCACAGCAGTCCAGGGAGAAGGGCCAGAAGGCAGAAGGGGACAGGAAAGCTGGTGATAGGGAACCCAAGGTTGAGTAAGGATAGTGTTGATGTGTTGTGAGGTTGTTAACCATTGTCATAGGGCATCATGTGTACTAACTGTTAAATGAGAAACTATTTTGTTCTGTAAGCCTTCATCTAAAGTGAGAATAGCAGCAAAATTGGAAGAGCATAGTCGATGTCACTGAACTGTGCATGTAGAAATTTTTGAAATGGTGTATCTTTGGCTATGTATATTTTCACCAAAAAAAAAAAAGGTCGAGAAGGGAGATGGTTGACATGTTGTGGGTTGTTAACCAATGTCATAAAACAATATGTGTACTACTGTTTCATGAGAAACTATTTGTTCTGTAAGCCTTCACCTGTAGTACAATTAAAAAGAAAAAAAAAAACCTACAGCTAGCATCATGCTTAATGGTTAAAAATGAAAGCTTTTCCCCTAAGATCAGGAACAAGGCAACATGTCCACTCTTGCCACTTCAAGTCAACATTCTCCTGGATATTTAAGCCAGGAGAATTAAGAAAAAAAAAAGAAAGAAAGAATTAAAAGGCATCTGAATTGGAAAGGAAGAAATAAAACAATCTCTATTCACAGATGACATGATTACTTACAGAGAAAATCCTAAGGAATCCACTGGAAAACTATATGAACTAATGAATGAGTTTATCAAAGTTGCATGATACAAGATAAAATATACAAAAATCAAATGTATTTCTGTACACTAGCAATAAATTATCTGAATTTGAAATTAAGAAAACAATTCCATTTCTAATAATATCAAAAAGAATAAAATACTTAAGAATAAATTCAGCAAGAGTTGTACACTAAACTGCAAAACATTGTTGAAATAAATTAAACCCATTGCCATAAGTCAATTCCAACTCATAGTGACACTGTAGGACAGAATAGAACTGTCCCATAGGGTTTCCAAGGCTATAATCTTTACAGAAACAGACTGCCACATCTTTCTCCCACAGATTGGCTGGTGGGTGGGTTCAAACTGCCAACCTTTTGGTTAGCATACCAGGGCTTCACCACTGTGCCACCAGGTCTTCACAAATAAAGAAGATCTAAATAAATGGAAAGACATCCCATATTCATGGACTAGAAAGCTTAATATTGTTAAGATGGAAATACTCCCCAAATTGATCTACGGACTCAATGCAATCCCTTTCAAAATTTTAGCTTGCTTTTTTGCATAAATTCAAAGGTTGTTTTTAAAATTTATATGGAAATTCAAGGGACCCAGAATAGCCAAAAAAAAAAAAAGATTCTTGGAAAAAAATAACAATGTTGGAAGACTCACACTTCCTGATGTCAAAACCTAACACAAAACTACAGTAATCAATATATAAAGAAAAAATAGCAAAGGATCTAAATAGACATTTCTCTAAAGAATCTATACAAATGTTCAATAAATATATGAAAAGATGCTCAATATCATTAGTCATTAGGAAAATAAAATCAATGAGATACCACTTCACACCCACTAGGAATGCTATAATTAAAAAAAAAAAAAAAGACAAAAAGAAATCGGTGAAGATGTGGGGAAACTGGAACCCTTCTACATTGCTGGTGGAATGTAAACAGTGCAGCCACTTTGGAAAACAGTTTTGCAATTCTTCAAAATGTTAAACACAGAGTTAACATATGACCCAGTAACTCCACTTTTGGGTATCTACCCAAGAAAAATGAAAACATGTGTCTACACAAAAGCTAGAACATTAATGTTCATAGCAGCATTATTTATAAGAGCCAAAAGATGGAAACAATCCAAATGTCCATCAACTGATGAATGGATAAGCAATCAAAAGGAATGAAGTACTGATATATACTACAACATTGATAAATCTGGAAAATACTATGCTAAGTGAAAGAAGTCAATCACAAAAGGCCACATATTGTATGATTCCATTTATATGAAAGGACCACAACAGGCAAATCCATAGAGACAGAAAGCAGATCAGTGGTAGCCAGTGGCTTGGGTGAGTGAATGGAAATTAGTAGTGAACTGTTAATGGCTAGAGGATTTCTTTTTTGGATGATGATAATGTTCTAAAATTAAATGGTGGTGATGGTTGCACAATGCTGTCAGTATACTAAAAACTACTTTTAAATGGTGAATTTTGTTGTGTGGATTATACAACAATAAGGCTGTTATTTAAAAAGCAGTGTATACATAAACCAAAACTAAACCCATTGCCTTTGAGTCAATTCCAACTCATAGCAACACTATAGAACAGAGTAGACCTGTCCCATAGGGTTTCCAAGGAGTGACTGGTGAATTCAGATTGCCCACTTTTTGGTTAGCAGCCGTAGCTCTTAACCACTGTGCCACCAGGGCTCCAGAGTATATACATACATGGTAAATTCAAATTTAAAAAAAGCAAAAGAATGATAAAAACAAAATTCAGGATAGAGGTTACCTCTTCGGAGGAATTAGGGGATGAGAGGATGACACAAAGAGATTTAATGGACTTGGTAATTTTCTGGTTTTTAAGTTGAGTGCTGTATGTCCAGGTGCTTCATAACTTACATATATGTCATATTTTGTTAAATTAACCTAGGCATATAAATTCATTCTTATTTCCTTGTTTTAATCAACACAAATTCATTTCCAAAAACACATCCCTCATTTTTAAGGATTCCTCTTCATCCCAAGAATCCCGGAGGTGCCCATAAGCTGGAACATGGGTGTCATCCTCCACAGTATGGTGGTCACTACCAGTATATTCCTTGTCTACGCCAACATGTGCCCTTGGTATCCTGGTACACTCTGTTTCTGGGCCATGACGGGGGAGCAGGGGATAGCACAGAAATTTTCATCAAGAATAAGGGCCCAGATGCCATGTTACCTGGTCAGTTTCCCTAAAGGTTTAAAATTACTATTTCCCTTTGAGATCTTGTGACTTCCCTAGGTTGTGCTGGAGAGTGAGTGCAAATCTACCATATAAAAGAACCCATCAGCTTTTAGCTTCTTCCCAGTTTAGAAAAAACCGTCTTTCCTCCTACCTTTGCCCTTGCTGATCTCAATGGTACTTCCCTCTCTTCCCTTCCCATATGAACTCCTAGCATATTATTTTAATGAGTTTAATCTTTCTCAAAGGACTTGAAAAGACGTTTCCTTCAAGCAGCTTCTAACATCCCAAGGCAAAGGAAAACAAGCCTACCTCCCTGAAATGTGAAAGGGAGAACAAACACAAATTCATATCTCAATAAATCATCTGGCCACCTGTCCATAAGCATAGCTGCCATATATGCAGAGCAGTTAGAAGAAAGGAAAGAATCAAAGAAATTGATTATTATCAGAACAGAAAGACTGTGCTTCAAGCAAGACTAAATCTCCAGTTATAAAGACCCAAGATTCAGAAGTTCATTTGAAATGGACCATGGTTAATGTATTTTTTGTAAATAGCATGCCCACATAAATAACACATACACACATATAACACACAGAAATGACAATATTTTGTTTCAAAAGTTCTGGCATAATGTGCCCTTGCACATACCGCACATGTCCAGAAGTGAGTTTCAACATCATTCACCCTCATTCAATAGTTTGAAATTGTTACTTTTGATCATACTTGTATAATAAAGGTATAAGTCAAGAAGTACCCAGCTAATTGGAAAAATAAACAATTGAAACTGTGTGTTTGTTTCTATTAATTTAAGTTGATAATTATATCCTCGTCTCTTTTGAGTTATGAATTAGATCCTTGAGCCTGCTGAAGCCTGTCCATAAATCACGTGCTATTAGTTGGAAGCATAAACAAAGTGAAGCCTGCGTTAACGTAAACAGCATCCAGTAGATATCAACAGGAATCTCGATTCAGCCTGCATTGCCATAATTATTACAGTCATCTTCAGATTCTGTCATTTAATTGGAGGAGTAAACAAAGCAAAACTGATACAGGATTGCTCTTAGTTCAACAGTTGAATGAAAATCTTATCAGATTACCTTAAGTGAAACCATTAAACTATGTTAGTTCTGCTTATTTCATAAGTCTAATTATGTCTTGTCAGCTCCAATGTTTTTGATCAATGATCATGAGTCACCTTAGTCATACACTTGCAAGCATATAAAAAGACCATTGCTTCTTATACACCTCATATTTGAATTTTGCAATCTCTTTACTAGAACCAGTCAACTATAGATAATATCGTGCACATTTAAGTTTATAAATCTAAATCTTAGCACCCTTTAGGATCATGTCAGAATTAAATGCAAGTCCTACACCGCTGACTTCAAACTGAAAGTCATTGCAAGGGCAGAAGATAACAAGCAACAGAGCAGCCACTGAAGAGTCCACGGTTGGAGAGTCGTACATTCGCGAAATGGAGAAAAAGTTGCTGGAGAAGATGAATCCGCCAAAATACGCAAGTCATGGCCCAAAGCGAAATGGCCTGAGCTAGAGACCAACTTGAAAGACTGGATGATTTCTCAAAGGAAACAAAATCAAACTGTCTCTACTGTCACAATTCAGATCAAAGTGAAGCTTCTGGCAAATGAAAGACGAATCCCAGATTTCGAAGTGGGTTTCACCTGGATTTCTAAATTCATGAAAAGGAATGACCTTTTCGTGAGAATGAGAACCACTGTAGGGCAACAACTTCCGGATGACTTTGGGCAAAAGATGGTCAACTTCCTCGAATTCGTCACCAAAGGAATCTCTGAACTCGGTATCTCTGCAGTGGAAATAATTAATGTGGACGAGGTTCTGATGTCTTTTGACATTTCGACCACCAGGGCTGTAGCTGCTTCAGGTACAAAAACTGTAGCCATTGCAACTACTGGGCAAAAGAGGGCTTGCTTCACTGTAGTCCTTGGTTGCACTGGGAGCGGGGTGAAATTAAAGTCAATGGTGATTTTCAAGGGAGTTACCATACCCTGCGAAAAACTGCCTACCCATGTGGTTGTTAATTGAAATAAGAAGGGACGGATGGACAGTGATGTTTTGAAAGTACAGGTAGGTAAATGTTATAGGGGCAGGCAGGGGGGATTCTTTTCAAAAAAGTCTTTACTAATTTTCGATGCCATGGTTGTTCACAAAGAAAAAAAACATTCAAAATTATATTAACTCAACTGGTGTCCACAGAGCAGTCATACCTGGTGGACTTACCTGCAAGCTGCAGTCACAAGATATAGCAGTCAACCACCCATTCAAGACTTTTGTGAAAAGAGAATAAGATGAATGAATGCAGTTTGAGATTCATGAGTTCACACCATCAGGATGACTGAATCAGCCGACATTTACAGAAGTCTGCAATTGGGTGGCTTCCACTTGGAGAAAAATAACCCCAGAAACCATCCACAGTGGCTTCAGAAAGGCTGGGAATGTGTACCAGCAGAATACCAATGGTGAGAAGATGAACACAACAACGGCAGTGATGATGATGACATCAGTTCAGAAGTCACAGAAGAATATCTGCAGGCAGCTCTGAGGTATTTCAATGATGATAATGATGAGGGATCAGACTTTAAAGGGTTTCAGGAGTCTAATGATGATGATGATAATGAATAAACTAAAATGACCTATTTTAAGATGAAAACACAATTTCTTCTGGTGACTTTTATTTGTTTATTTCCAAGGCATTATCAAAAATTATGTTTTTGTTTAAGATTTATGAAAGCAATAAAATATAAACATCTTTTTCTTGTAGTTTTAGGCCTAGAATCATTTCTTACTAATTTCTAGCTCTTCATGCATTCATACTCTTTGGTTGCAACATGGTGTCCCATTTCCATCAAGAGCCAATTCAGTTCAGCATTGGTTATACTTGGTTTAGAAAAATCCCTGTCTTAAATGAAGTTTCTGTGAGATCAGTTTTATCCCGGTAACATTAAATCCATTGGGCAGAAAAAAAAATTGAAACTGAAGTCAGCAACCTGTAAAAAAATATTGGTATAGTGGGCTTATAAAAATAATGCATGGGGGGTTGTGTGATCTGCAAAAAATGTATAACATGTTAACTATTTGCATAAAAATACAGTATTGCCTTCACATCATGATTTAGAAATGTCACCAGCTCTGTAGTAAGAAGGAAATACACACACACACACATATATATATATATATATATATATATATATATATATGTATGGAGCCCTGGTAGCACAGTGGTTAAAGAGCTGGGCTGCTAATCAAAAGGTCAGCAGTTCAAATCCACTAGCTGCTCTTTGGAAACCCTGTGAGGCAGTTCTACTCTATCCTATAGGATCACTATGAGTCGGAATCTACTCAACAGCAACAGGGGATACATATCTATATGTGTGTGTGTATATATGTATGTATATTATACACATAACACACTGTATTCCCATTATAGATTTCTGCCTATCAGTGTGCACAGTGAGGTACTCTATTCTAAAACTAGTTGCCATTGAGTACATTCCAACTCATGGTGACCCCATGTGTGTCAGAGCAGAACTATGTTCCATACAGATTTCAATGGCTAATTTCTTGGATGTAGATTGCCAGGCCTTTCTTCCTAGGCACCTCTTGATGGACTCAAGTGTCCAGTCTTTCAGTTAGCAGCTGAGTGAGCTAACCGTTGCATCATCCAGGGACTCTAGTTCTCATTCTAAAGCATGTATTATCAACAGGGGAAATATCGCCCCCAAGGATGTATAAATTGATTCTTAGAGGGCAAAAAAAACTTAGATATTATGATGTTTTGTGGACCTCCAGAGACCACAGTAAATAATTAGACACAGTATATCTGTGGTTTTAAAATTCCATGGAAAGGGGAGGGAACCGTTAAAAAAATCTGAAAAGGCTTCTTAGGGAGTGATAATGAAAAATGGTTGAGAAATGCTGTTCTAGTTACTCTGAATAAGTCTTTTTTTGTCTTTACAAAGTCCCACATTAAAGAACTCCTGTGTGTGTTTCTACATAGAAAGAATAGAATAGATGAACTTTTCCAAGCTGGTCCCAGGGTAGGCAAAACCAGGTGAATTATTTTTTTTTTTTTTAACTTACATTTACAAAATGAAACCATAATGTGGCTGACTTCTGACCAAGTGATAAAAGTACTCTGTGCAGAGTCTGACACTGCATGAAGTTTCCTTTCCCTGTTCTTAAAAACAGGAAGAACCAGTGAACATGATGATCTGAGAGCTACCAAAAATCACCTACCTAAAACACATCTCCAAACAGCCTGAAGTTCCGCCATTACTGTTATTGCCCTTTGTGACAAAGTTTCGTTCTACTAAATGAAAATATTCCTGGGAGGGGTGGTGATTTAATGTTACAAAATCCTTGCTCTCACCTCTTTCACTGCAACATCCTTCTCTCCAAAGCCACATTTTTTCTTCCTAAAATACAGCTTTCTTCCAATCACCCCATTGCCTACAGAACAAGAAGTTAATAAGAAGTACAAGGTGAAAAAATGCTATAGCATCTAAAACACTTTAATTAAGACTTATTTTTTCTTGTGTTGACAAAAATTGCGCTATAGAGAGAAAGAGAGACAGCTATCTCCTGGATCTTCTCCAGCAGCAAAGTTCATCAACTTTATGAACACATACAGAAGTCTCTGATGCAAAGAAATACCGTCTAAACTTCAGCAAATTGTTTAATCTCAGTGTTCTTCTGCATCTCCATCAGTAAAATGGATCACAAGATGGTGGACACCCACATAATACTTGGAATCATGGCCTAGCTAAATTGATACACATTTGGGACAGGGGATGCCCAATTCAATCCATAACAACAGACTAGGAAGAAAGTAGTGTTCTACTTCTGAAAATTAGCCAGTAAAAATCCTACGGATCACAACAGAATGTTGTCTAACACAGTGCTAGAAGATGAGCTTCCTAGGTTGGAAGGCACTCAGCAATGGACTCAATCATACCCACTATCATGAAGATGGTGCAGGACCAGGCAACAGTTCATTTTTTGTACATGGATAGCCATGAGTCAGAGCTAATTCGACAGCAGCTAACACCAACAACACTGTCCAGACAGCAACTAACACCAACAACATTGTCCAGCCCAGCCTCAAACTCTTCTCCTGCTAGGCCTATCCAGTGCCCCCTTCAAAAGTTCTGAGGGAGATATAATAGTAATGTAGGTATACCACCCAGGTCTACTCTGGAAAGCTAATCACTATGGAAAATGCCTTTAAGAAGTTACATAAGAGTTGTCTGTAGAGGTGGTCCCAGAAAATAAAAAAGATGACTAGGTGCACACACTGATAGGCTTGTAGCAAATGGAATATATAATCAATTTCACTATTCAATCTAAGGTTCAGAGCTTCCGACACTGGTCAGAACAACACCCGCCTTGGATCAAAGTGTCCCAATTGTCATGCTTTAACAAGCACAATGCAGAGCTGTAATTGTGCACCCGCATGCTTTGATGAGTCTGACACCACACCTCCCTCCAACACACTCGACCTTGTCAGAACAGATAACCAAATGACTCCCACAGACAGGGACTGCATGAGTCACCTTGGGGAAATCAAGACCCCAGATACTGAGATGAACAATTTCAAAGCAGAGAGTTTGCTGGAGATAATTTTGTGCACATCAGAGAATTCCTGTGGGCTTCAGCTCAGATTCTTTAGAGCAGAAACCAATGCCTTGAATGAGCATACAAATAACAGTGGTACTCAACTGGGAGTGATTTTGCCCCACAGGGGACATTTGGGAATGTCTGAAGATATTTTTGGTTGTTACAATGGCGGGAGGGTGTGCTAGTGGCATCTAGGTAGTGGGTAGAGGCCAGGGGTGCTGCTAAACATCCTAAAGCGCACAAAATAGCCCAACACAATAAAATGTATCCAACCCAAAATGTCAACAGTGCTGTGGTTGAGAACCCCTGCCTAAACACTACTGGGAAGAACAAGCATTATTTCCATGGTTGGCGTGGGTCATTGTGCTCCTGACTTCCCATAATCTGGCTCCAGTCTGGCTGACCAGCCTCGTTATTGATGATTACCATTGGTTAATGGGGGCATTGGTGGTTCAGTGGTACATTTCTTGCCTTCTATGTGAGAGACCCAGGTTCGATTCCTGGCCAATGCACCTCATGCACAGCCACCACTTGGCTGTCAGTGGAGGCTTGTATGTTGCTATGATGCTGAACATGTTTCAGTAGAGCTTTCAAACTAAGATAGACTAGGAAGAAAGGCTTGGTGATTTATTTCGAAAATCAGCCAATGAAAAGTCAACAGCAGCTAACAACAACCATTGCTTAAGAACTTGGACTTCTGAGTTTGAATGCAGGATACCCCACTCACTAGCTTGAGCAAGTTACTTAACTCTGTGCTTCCTTTTCTTCATCTATAACATGGGTGTGCTTCCTTTTCTTCATCTATAACATGGGTCTAGTAATAATACTTATCTTGCAGGATTGTTTAAAAACTAAAAGAAAACGTGTTAGTAAAATGCTTCATTAAGTACCTAGCATGTAAGAAGCAATGGTAACCATGATTTTTCATAATCACTGTTATATTTTAATAGTTATTTTTGAAGTTACCCATTGTTTTTGTCATGCCACTTACTGACATGCCCTTTTTCCTCCCACCCTCCCATCTGTGATCATTCTCTTCTTCCCTCAAAGTTCAGTTAAAATGTCATTTTCCCTGGGAAACATTCCCAGACCTGCATGTACGCATCGATCAGTCCCATCTCTGAGTTCCTTGGCACATTGTTTATCCCTCTGTCCACAACAATTACCTAGTACTCTGCCTAGTTACTCCTAACAGGTGGGTAAGACATCTCACCACCCTTGCATTTCCTGGCCCAGGCCACCATATTCCTTAAATTAAATTTCAATATGCTTTTGCCTCAAGTGTTAAGTGCACTGCTGCTAACCAAAAGGCTAGCAGTTTGAATCCACCTATTGGCTCCGTGGGAGAAAAGACTTGGCGATCTGCTTCTGTAAAGATTACAGCCTAGGAAACCCCATGGCGCAGTTCTACTCCATCACATAGGATCTCTACAAGTCAGAATCGACTCGACTGCACCCAGCAACAACAACAACCAGCCTGAGAGTACCTCCTCATTAATTTAGTTTTCTGCATGAATGATAAACCCCTACAACATGCCAATACCATGCTCAGACCTAGAGTTAGAAAACCAAAAGGGAAGAACACGCTGGGCTGAAATAACTGAAGAGAAAATTCAAGCCTCGAGTTGCAATATTGAAGGATTCTACAGGGAAAATATTAAACAACGCAGGAAGCATCAAAAGAAGATGGAAGGAATACACAGAGTCACTATACCAAAAAGAATAGGTCGACAGTCAACCATTTTAGGTGGTAGCATATGATCAAGAACCAATGGTACTGAAGGAAGGGGTCCAAGCTACACTGAAGGCATTGGCAAAAAACTAGTCTCCAGGAATTGAAGGAATACCAATTGAGATGTTTCAACAAACAGATGCAGCACTGGAAGTACTCACTCAGCTATGCCATGAAATTTGGAAGACAGCTACATGGACCAATAAGTAACATTATGATAAATGGAGAAAAGATTGAAGTTGTCAAGGATTTCATTTTACCTGTATCCACAATCAATCTCCATGGAAGAAGCAGTCAAGAAATCAAACGGCATTGCATTAGACAAATCTGCTCCAAAAGACCTCTTTAAGGTGTTAAAAAGCAAACATGTCACTTTAAGGACTAAGGTGTGCCTGACCCAAGCCATGGTGTTTTCAATTGCCTCATATGCATGCAAAAGCTGAACAATGAATAAAGAAGATGACAGAAGAAGAATTGATGCTTTAAATTATGGTGCTTGCGAAGAATACTGAATATATCACGGACTGCCAGAAGAATAAACAAATTTGTCTTGGATGAAGTACAGCCAGAATGCTCCTTAGAAGCAAGGATGGCAAGACTTCATCTCACATACTTTGGACATGTTATCAGGAGGGACCAATCCCTTGCTTGGTAAAAGAAAGGGTCAGTGAAAAAAGAGGTAGACCCTCAAAGAGATGGATTGACACAGTGGCTGCAACAATGGGCTCAAACAGAGCAACAATTGTGATGATGGTGCAGGACTGGGCAACATTTCAGTCTGTTGTACATAGGGTCATCACGAGCTGGAACCAACTCAACAGCATGTAACAACAGCAAACATTTGGAGCAACTTTACAATGCTCCAAAGTTATTTGAACATGACCCCAAGAGCCTTTGATATGCTGACAAGGTGTTCCAGGCTCATCTTATGCATTTTCTGTCCCAGATCCATAATCTTCCATTTCTTATTGAATTCCACAACAACACTAAGAAGATTGAAGCACAGAGATGTTAAGCTACTTGCCCACTGTGAAATTACTAGTGAGTAGCAGAGCCCAGGTGTCACAGTGATTAAAGTGTTTGACTGCTGACCAAAAAAAAGGTAAGTGGTTCCAACTCACCAGCAGCTCTGAAGGAGAAAGACGTGACAGTCTGCTTCTGTAAAGATTTACAGCCTTGGAAACCCGATGGCAGTTCTACTCTGTCCTATGAGGTTGCTATTAGTCGGAAGCAACTCGACCGCATTGTTTTTTTTTTTTAGCAGAGCCAAGATCCAAGCTGTGCATTTTGACCTGAAAGCTCAAGTACTACCCTATTATGCATATGCCTCCCATGATAGGGTATCAAGGACCAACACACTCCCCACACACATACCCACATGCACCACGTGGGAAAGAAGAGCACTGGCAAACCCAAGTTATAATTCTAAAGGTCTCGTTGTAAAATGGGAGCCAAAAGCCCATGAGATTTCTACACAATCCAGCACCACTCACAGGGGTAGGAGGCCATACATTTAGGAAATCTATGAATTCTAAATCATGTAGTCCAAAGACCTAATGCTTCCATCTTTGAGGAACCCAATGTGACAGAGGCGATAAATGGCTGATCTTGAATATGTTTCCTTTCAAGATATAGCATTAGCAGTATCCATGAGGCTTCCCTACTGATCAGAGAATTCAATCCAATTGTCCCACTAGAATGAGCTAGAAATAGTCCATTTGTGTCAGGTTGTCTCAGCCTAATAGGTGAGAGGGGGAAATCCCTAATGCAAGCAGGATCAGGTGCAAGAAGTCATTCACCTCCTTCCCTTATCCCAGAGGGCCAAGCATCACAGCTTCACTGCCAGGATACCTGAGAAGCAAAGTCCACAACTGGCTAGCTGCCAGGCCAAGAGTGTGTAAACTCAAAATGGGTGCTGGAGTTAGAAGAAAGGCAGGCTTGGCACATCAGTCCTCTGATTGCTCCGTCTTGGAGTTGGTGGTAGGAAAGCAGACATAAACACATCACCATCTGGTGTGTTTCCTGGCAGAGGCACCAGCCTCAGCCTTGCCTGCCCCCATATACACATGTGCAGCAAACAGCTTCCATCTGCAGCCCCGTTGCCTCTGATTAGTAGGGCTCCAAGGAGCAGTAAGCAAGGGAGAGAACAAACCAATGTTTGGAGGCCCAACAGGACCTGAGTGTCGCCTCCAGTGGAAAAAGGTTGATGGATAGTAGGCTGTTAGTCAACAGATGAAGCCTCATTATAATTTTAAATCCAAGGATGAAATAAACCATTGCTCCTGCTGACACTGCTACTTACTGCAGCAGTTGCCCTCAGCAGCTGCCCCCACTTGCCTGCCCTGAGCACACTTTCTGGCAGTTCAACTGAGCTGGGAGGCTGGGGAGGAAGCCCTCGGCTAGAGAACTCCGGGGCCAGCCGAGACCTCCTGGCAGGGTTAGTGGCAGAGTGGGAAAGGCCCACCCCTCTGTGCTCCTTGGTCTTTCATCTTGGTTTGTCCAGCTGATGTTTTGGCCCCTCGTCTCCCATTGCAGGAACAGCGGCAAACTCTTGGCTGGTCTCCTCTGGTTGACCCTGAAATGGACAAGGAGGAAGAGAAATGGAGAGTGGGTTTCTGTCCCTGGCTTCTGATATGATTTTCTTTTTTTTTAAATGCATACATTTCTCTCCTCTTTGCTTTTCTGCTTTCATGTATCCAAATACCATCTGCCTCTCTCGGTATCAAAGTAACCTTTTGAGCAGCTCTCTAAATGGATTAGAAGTGGCATAATAGAGGTAGAATCACAAGTAGCTACTTCCCCAGTTCAATTCAACAAGTCTTTCTGAGTACCAATCACATGCATGGCGCACTGAGAGGCAAGATGAAGAACAGAGAGTGCCCTGTCCCCATGAGACCAACTTAGAATCTAGTGCAGTGCAGAAACAATAAGAATCCAACTTGTTTGTCATCCATTCATTCCACAAGCACTTATTGAGCTCTTCTCACTAAAACGATTAAAATTTAAGTGAGCCAAATTCTCTATTGCTTACCAGTAAAGGTAGGCAAAATGTTTTCCTAACAGGAAGACTTGAAATTAAAGAATTTTGAGACCAATAGGCATCACAGTTCAACCAACATTTATCAAGCACCTACTGTATGTGTGGGAGTCCGTGGGTGGTGCAAACAGTCAAGCGCTTGACTACTAACCAAAAGGTTGGTGATTGGAATCCACCCAGAGGCGCCTCAGAAGAACTCTGGTGATCTGCTTCTGAAAGGTCACAACCTTGAAAACCCTATGGAGTGCAGCTCTCCTCAGTAACACATGGTGTTGCTATAGTCAGAATGAGTCAATAGTAACTGGCTTGGTTTGGTTTGGCATTGTATGTGCGGAGGCTCTTGGTAGTGCCAATGGTTAATGCACTCAGGTGCTAACTAAAAGGTTAGAGGCTCACATCCACCCAAAAGTGCCTAAGAAGAAAGGATTGGTGATCTACTTCCAAAAGTGCAGCCATTGAAAACCCTATGGACCACAGCTCTACTCTCACACACATGAGGTCACCATCAATGGCAACTGGTTTTTATTATATGTGTGGTGCTTTGCATTAGGTCCTGTGAGGGACACAAAGATAACTAAGTCATGGATCCTTAAATATATAAAATATATAAAATCAAGTGGAGAGAGAGAAGCAACACTAACTTTGTTTTGCAACAATGTCATCAGGAAAACATATTTTCTTCATAACCAGATTTTTTGAAATGTCTTTAGAGGTGTTGGATGTTTAATGATTCTATCTGGCTACCAGACAAATAATAATTAAAAGTTCAAAACTCATTGCTTCAAATTCAGGCTTTGAAAGCAAATGAATTGAGAGGTTACAAAAAGGATTTTTTTTTTTTTTAACTATCACTTGTTGTCCTACTTTGGTAATCTCTAGCAACACTGAAGTTCATTTGAAGGAAAAGGAGCAAATGCTCCAAAATTGCTTAAAGAAAGGCAAGAGCCAAAGAGGCCAGTGGCAAAGCAGGAGTTGCTGGCAGTTACCAATTAGCCTGTGTTTCTTGGTTCCCTCCTATAAGCCTGGTGTCCTGCTCATCCTGAGATGTCAATGAATCTCTTATTCTTCTTGGAATGCCCTTGCGTCTTCTCCTCTGCCTGGGAAACTCTTACCCATTCATCCCAGCTCAACTTGCCCAAGACCTGTCCTTGTCCCTCCTGGGAGTCAGGATAATGGAAAAGTGCATGAGCTTTGAAGCCTGCAGATCCATGGGCTCCACCCACCAAGCTCTCTGGTCTTAGAAAGTCACTTCTTTGTTGATCTCATTGGGAAAATGGAGATACTGTTCCACTCCCTTCTTGCGGGATTGTTATAAGTATTAAATGGGACAGTACATACGAATCTCTAGCATAGGGCTGAGAACATGTTAGGATTTCAATAAATAAATCCTTTCTCAACAGCCACCTTCTTACAACTCATTCTCCCTCTTCCCATAGGACTTCGTACATATTTCTATTATAACATGTATAACACTGTATTTTAACTATCTGATTGTATGTCTATCTCTCCCACTAGGGAGGAGCCATTTAAAAACACAACCAAACCCACTGCTGTCATGTTGGTTACAACCCTGTAGAACAGAGTAGAACTTCCCGCATAGGGCTTCCAAGGCTGTAAATCTTTACAGAAGCAGACTGCCACATCTTCCTCCCACAGAGCCGCTAGTGGGTTCGAATTGCTGACCTTTCAGTTAGCAGCCAAGTGCTTTAACCACTGAGCCACCAGGGCTCCTTTGAGAACATAAGCCATGCCTTATACATCTATCTCTGGTGCCTAAAACAGTAAATAGCTGTTGCTCAATTAAGAATTTCTCACATGATTGAGTTAAAAAGATCTCAACTCACTTAAGGACCTAAGACTGACACTTAAAAAAATTACCTCAATCCAGTGTGCATCTAGGTACTGACTTGTCAGAGGTGTTGGGGTTCAGGGGAGAAGGAATATGGTGAAGCAGGAGCAAATAGGGAGAGTTTCATGGAGGGGGTGAGATCTAAGAGGAGCCTTGAAGGTTGGCAGTCCTGAGCGGGATGAAGGAAGCTACTTGAGAAGATTAAAAACAGGAAAAAGTCAGAAGGCAGAAATAAGCACATCACATTCAAGGTAAAGGAAGAAGACTGGTGTGCTCAGAGCCAGGCGTTTTGATTTGACGTGTTGGGAATAGAAAGCCACTAGGGTGTCTGAGGAGGGGGGTGACATGATGCTACTGTTATTCAAGCAACTTCAATGGACATAAGGTCTAAAAAAAAAAAAAAAAGCTGCCTTCGAGTTGACTCCATAGGTTTACAGTGGCTGATTTTTTTGGAAGTAGATCAGTAGATCATTAGTTCTTGACAGTTTGTACCACCTGGGAAAGAGTATTGCTTCAAAAGATTGGGGACTTGCCTGGGGTTATTGGTAAAGGGACTTCATGGAGAGGGGGCAGAGGACCCCAGAGTTTCCTAAATGAGGGGTTAGTACTGATAGGCCGGGTTCCATCAGGCTGGGGCTGTATTGGAAATTGGAGGCCAACCTGAGGGTCAAGAGTCAGTTGCCTGACTGACCAAGTAGCCAAGGTGTTCTGAAGAAGGGACATTGCTTCTCAACTCAGTGGCAACCTCAAACACCTGCCATCACAAAACCAGCTTCAGGTCTTTCAAAAAATAATGACAAAGGACAAGGTGAAATGAGTTTGGGAAAGAAACATGTTCTTGGAGATGGAAAGTTAGTTTAAAAAAAAAAAAGAGCCACGAATATGAGAAGGATATAATAATTAAAAGAGTCAAGCATCATCTCTGGAGTTAGACAGACCGTGTTTGAAATCTTGTCTCTGTTACATAATACCTAAGTCATTTGGGCTAGCTACAATCCTTTCTGGACCTCTTATCTTTAAAACTAGTGATTAAAAAGGATTGTGTTAACAAATATATTTATAGCATCCACACAATGAGTGGCACATGGTAAATGCTAAATAAATGTTAATTTCCTACCACTTATATATATGTCCTTTCCTCCATAATGCACCAAAATAGAAATTGCATTATCCAGGCTACACATTCTCAACGGAAAGAGGAAGACAGAAGAATGTGTGTGGTGTTGGTGAAGAACACTGGATATTCTGTGAACTGCCAGAAGAACGAAAAAATCAGTCTTTGAAGAAATACAGCCATAATGCTCCTTAGAAGCAAAGATGGCAGGACTTCAACTCACTTACTTTGGATACATCATCAGGAAAAACCAGTTTCTAGAAAAGGACATCATGTTTTGTAAAGGCCAGGGTCAGCAAAAATGAGAGAAACCCTCAATGAGCTGGATTGACACATTAGCCACATCAATGGACTCAAACATACCAATGATCATGAAGATGGCACAGGACTGGGCAATGTTTCATTCTGTTATACATAAGGTTGCCATGAGTCAGAGCCAACTAGACAGCAACTAACAAAAACAACATTTGTTTCAGACATTTGTATATCTTATATGCACCAGGAATTGTGCTGAATACCAGGTATATAAATGTGGATGAAATATAATCTTCAAAGTAATGATGTGTGGTGAATGGAATTCAGCTGAGTCCAGAATATTTAATGAAGGATCAAAACATACTCTATTGTGTAATGAAGGTCCTTATGGGCTGCTTTAGTGAAAACAAGGTTGTGATGCATGAGGACAGAGCTAGGTCTTTCTTCATCACTATCATATTTTCAGCACCTATAAGACCTTAAATAAATGTTCTGTTTATTTTTCTACTAACAAACAGGAAAAATGATTAGTTATTAACATAGTAAATGAGTGGTTACTTCTAATATGTTGGGAGACATTGTCCTCCTGCCAGCTGAATCTTCTTCCATAATGCCATCAAGATGCAAGAGAGAATCATCTTTCAGGCAAGAACTGCTTAGTGAGGTCTTTGTGTTGCAGGTGGTTAGAAAACTAGACGGGAATCACCAAGTATCTAGTCCAGTTCCCTCCTTCTCCAGACGCTTACCCAAAATCTCACAAATGGTAAAGAACCAGGATCAAACTCCAGATATTCTGAACACCACACCCCCAACCAGTACACTTTTTGTAATATATCTTTAGAACTACATTTGACTAAATGTCTACATAATCTCAGGAAGCTAAAATCTGCAGACAGCACTCCTTGAAAGAAAAAGCCACTTGCACTCCAAACAAGTTCTACATAAAACAAGACACATTGTGCCACGGCTCAAGGAGGCACCCTGCCAAATAGGCAGCTCTGTCCACAAATCTGGCAGTGGGGAAGGTGTGGTTTTGTATCTAGTTTCAGAGAAACTGCCATGCCTTTTTGGAGTCAGTTTCAAAAAATTTGAGAGATTCAGTCCAGTCTCACTCTTTTCTATTAATGAGGAAAAGAAAGAACAGTTGGAACTATTACCCTTCATTCTCATTTTAAACTGGAAGAGCTGTGTGTTGGTACTGGTGATCAGCTCCCTCTCCCATTAACAAGAATGGTTCTTGCAAACTAAGAGGCTTCATGTCTCATCCCAATACCACCTCACCAAGAAAATCTAGCTACTCAGTGTGAATACCCTGGGCTTCCCCCTTACACATGCAAATCTATATCTATTAATCTAATATGACCTTGTGTTTACTGAGCTCTGTGCTAAGCACTTTATGAATATCATCTAGTTCCTCACTACAGTCCTATAAGTGAGTAATATTATCATTATTCACATGTTTCCAATGAAGAAACTAAGATTTAGAGGGTTACATCACTTGTAAACAGCAGAGCCAGATGCCAGCCCAGAGACCTGGTTCTAAAGCCTGGCACTTAGATGTCACATGACACTGTCATCTTCTTCTGCTACTCTCAGGAAATGACCTACATCTTCTCTGCTCTCCTGTCAAAGAGCATCTCCTTCTTCTGTGCTTCCACTCACCTCCCACTGCCTCCTCAGGGATGTTACCTCTATTAGCTTTCAGCTATAAATGGTTCTCCCAGCACTATTTTGCAAACATTAAGAAAGATAATACCTAGTGTTAGCTATGACATGGGAAAACAGAAACTTATAAACTACTGATGGATGTGTCATTGGTACAACCTTTAGGAAACCAACTGTCATTCTATTGTTAAGTTGAACGTGTATGTAACTCCATGTCTTTAGGTATATTACCTCCTCTGCTTAGAATGCACTGCCTCAAATTTTCTCTCTAGAAAGCTCTTACTCATGCTTTGAAATCCTACATAGATATTATCTACTTACTGAAACCTTCTCAGATCCCCAGAAGCAAAATGAATAGTTTCCTCCTCTGTGCTATCTGTTCACAGTTGTATTACCCACCTATCACATTGTAATATAATTACGTGTTTACATTGCTCCCCAACTAGCCTAGGAAGTCCTAGAAAGCAAGGGCTGTTTCATCTCCTCTGGCCCAGGGCTCAGGACATGGCATTCAATAAATAAACTAAAATGAACAAGGCCGTATGTCTCCTATGTCCCTTTTCATACCCATCACACCCCCTTAACTCTAAGGCTGCAAAAGGTGCTGTCTATATTTCCTCTCCTGGACTGCACTGATTCCTGGCACTATTTCCTTCTTCTCTCTCAACTTCACATATTTCTGCACTCACGCTTCTGATTCATTTTCATAAGACCCGACCCCAAAGGCAAATCAAACAATCAAAGAAACCTGTCCACATTTTGAATGGAATATCAATCAAAAATATATCACTCGAGTGATTTTAAACTCCAAAGCTAGTTTTGACTTCAAAAACACATTGGATTCCTAACTCTACAGACCCCTGTGGGAGCCATTTTCTCGTCAAGGAAATGGATGGAGCTGCCTGCCTGCATCAGATAAAGATGTATATTCGGTGTTTGGCAGCTCCGTGACCCACGCCTTCTGTCCTTTGACCACTAGGGAACTCTTACTGAGTGGCAGATGCAGGCGAAGAACAAGTGACTCGGTTGTGTTGCAGCCTGTGTCATTTGGCTGTGTTTACAGTCAACACAGCTGCAGCCAGTCAGCAGCTATGACACTTGGGGAACAATTGTTGCTTTTTCCAAGTCAATATATGAGGCTTCGTGGCATAATAGAAAGAACATTATAGAAGAAGCACTGAGATAGATTTCCAGCTCCTCTGCTCTGTAGTTCTATGACTTTCCTCCATAAAATCACCTCCCTGGGCCTTAGCCTCCCTGTCTGCAAAGTAATAATTGCCCTGCATATTCCCAGGGCAGGCAGGTAGTTTTAAGGATTAAATGCGATGAGGAAATTAAACTCGAAGGTGCTATACAAATATTAATATTTGCCAATATTTTTCAGTGGTAGAATTCTCACCTTCCATGTGATAGACCAGGCTTTGATTTCTGGCCAACGCACCTCATATATCATCTCAGTGAAGGCTTGTGTGTTGCTATGTTGCTGAACAGGTTTCATTGGAACTTTCAGATGAAGACTACGATGAAAGACCTGGCAATCTACTTCCAAAAAGCATCCAGTGATGACCCGATGGATCACAACAGTCTGATCCACAACTAGTCATGGGAATGCAACAGGATCGGGCAGCTTTTTGTTCTGTTGTGCATGGGGTCGCCATGAGCCAGAGACCAACTCCACAGAGGCCAACAACAATAGCAATAGCAGCAAAAAAAACATGTTTTAATGCTCTATGTGCTGGACTTGATTCTAAGTGCTTTAAATCCATAAGATTTAAAAAGGAGACAAGAAACAAGGCTGATCCAATAAAGGAGAAGAGATTGATGCATCTAGAAGCAGAGCTGATTCTAGAATTTTGCCTTGTATTTTAGGCATTTGCATACTTGTCTTCTTTGAGGTCTTTGAGAGTAAGAATTGTGTCTTGAACCTCTTTGAATCCCCAGCACACCTACTGCAATACAAAAGCAGACAAGCAATAAATGTCAGGTCAAATGGATGAGTCAGCCAAGCCCCCAGCCTCTCTTTGTGTATCCTCTTTTCCAGCCATAGCCAGCCGATGATTTAGATATGTTTAGATACTTCCTGGGAGAGGTTGTGCTCACTCATTCATGCTCTACTGCAAATCTAAGCAACATTGTAACTTTGCCTTGATTTTTGTATGTAAAGAAGTTCCTCTCTAACTGAAGAATTGTTCTTTACATGAAGCGTCAATAAGTTTCCCTTTTGGGAAAAGTCCCATATAGTTGTTCCAAAAGCCACAGTCTGCCAACATAGAAGTATGATCCTACAGCTGAGGCTTGAAGCCCCTCATGGGAAGACCAGGCTCCTTCTGGGTATATTCTCTTCTCCCACTGAGATCTGTGAGTCCTTATGCTTAACATCTTTTTCTCTGTACAGACATAGGGGGAAAAAATCAAGATTACTGGAGCAGAAAGGGGAGGTAGAGGAAGAGAGGAAGAGAAGCCACATAAATAGCATTAAAAACCAAAACACCAAACTCATTGCCATCAAGTCAGTTCTGACTCATGGCAACCCTATGTGTTACAGAGTAGAACAGCTCCATAGAGTTATCTTAGCTGTAATCACTGCAGAAACAGATTACCAGGACTTTCCTCCATTGTGCTACTAGGTGGGTTTGAACTGCCAACCTTTGGGTTAGTAGTCAAGCGCAAACCGTTTGCGCCACCCAGGGGCCTCATAACCAGCATTACCTAAATTTATTGAGTACTTATGTATCAGTTAGTAAACTATTGTCTCTTAATTCCACATCCACTCTTTTATGCTCTGAAGTTAAGGCTGGGAAACCACATTGCCATTTTGCCAGCTGTTCTCTTTTAACCTCTGCCAATAAGGGACACTAGAGGAAGAGGGAAAGAATGGAGGCGGAGGAAGGACAAGCTCCTTCCTGTTTTGCTTTCTGTTCCTGTCTGTGTCACACAGGCAATAGCTTAGCAGCTGCAGTTGATTCCACTTTCCAGTTTGTTTTTCCCTCAAACTCTCAGAATGAGCCTCATTGTGCTGCCTCAGAGACACCAGCACCAGGCTGTCGGTGCTTCTTCCTCAGAGGACTGCTCCCAGGCCCCTCCTCCAAGCTTCTAGTTTCTAAAAACCCGAACCTCTTCCCTCCATCCCCCCAGTTACTACCCCTGTGATACCACTTCATTTCCTTTTGCCTGTTTGGTCCTCCAATTCCTGTTTAACCAATTCTCTGTATTAAATTCTCTCTGTTAACATGGATGAAACTTGAAAACATTGTGCTGAGTGAAATAAGTCTGTTACAAACTGACAAATATTGGATGATTCCACTTATATGAAATATCTAGGATAGGCAAGTGTATAGGGACCAAAGTTTATTAGAGGTTACCATAAGCAGATGGGAGAAAAGGGGGACTCACACCCTAGGCGACGCTGAGCTTCTGTTAAGGGTGATGGGAACATTTGGAAATGGATAATGGTAATGGATGAGCAACATGATGAACATAACTAATGTCACTGAATTGCACATGTGAAGAATATTGAAAAGGCCAACGATTTGTTACACATACATTTACCACAGTTAAAAAAATAAATAAATAAAAAACCTCTCTCTGTTAAAATATCAGTTAAGATTTCTGCTTTCCTAAAAGGTTGATAATGTGCCAGGCACTATGCTAAGCCTTTTATGTATATAATTGCATTTTGTCTTTACAGAAACCCTAAGGGGATATGATCCCCCTTTTATGGATGAATAAACTGAAACACAGAGATAGGATGTTTTTGCCCAGGCTGACACAAGCTTGAAATGTGGTACCAGAAGCTTCTCACCCCAATGCAATCAGGCCTAAGAATATCTATTTCCATGGGACTTGTGGTTTTTAGAGTGAATTTGTATCCTGAGTGCCAGAGTCCTTCTTAGAACCAAAAAATCTATGCAAAGTTCTCTGAGTGAAGAGGTGCAGCGTTCTCCCCTCCCCTCCGCCCACAGTCAGCAATCACGCAGGTATTTATTACTAACAGATGGCTGCAATATAGGCGTGAGACATGAGTGTACCAGGAACACTTAAGACCAAGCCAGCAATCCAAGGTTATTTCCCACCTACGCAGCTAAAAAGCAATCAAATGCCAATCGAGAAATGATTATGTCTTTCCCCAGAGTTTCTGATGAAAAAGCAAATAAAGTCCATAGAGTTGGCTAGAAGCCATCCCAGACCATAATGTTTTTTTTCTTTTTTCTCTTCTAATAGATAGCACGTATTCTCTCTCCTGCTGTCAATCTGTTCTCCTTTTGTGCATCTTTCGATCTCACTGTCTCCTGCAGTAGTTTTCATTCTTTCTCTCTCTCTCTTTTTTTTTTTTTTTTTTTTTTTTTTTGCCTCCCCATATTCTCTTATATAAGTAAAATCAATTCGTGGAAGACAGCTTAATCCTTGGAGGGAGAGATTTGGTCAACTTCTTGAACTTTACACAAAAAATATTCCCAATACTGACTTTCTCATCAAAAAGTTGCCTGTAACCCAGAACCTTCTGAAGCCTTAGTAATTCCTCTTGTTTGTTCTTTTGCTGATTGAAAGGCGTATGCTGGATGTGTGATGATAAAGTTACTCTTACTCGGATTTTATGTACCTCAAGAGATTTGCTGTATTTTTCCTTTCTACAAAGAGTCATGATCAGTCATGTCATCTTTAACCAAGTCTGTTCTCATTTCCAATTACTAAGAACCAAAATAATTGTCTCACATGTCCTTCTTCATTTGTCTACTAATATATTGCCTTTATGTATTTTGACAGCTATTTCTAATCAGACCGATATTTTGGATTTGGCATTCCACCTAGTATGGCTTTTTCTAATCATGATCTAAAAAAACAGCCATTTCAAATGAGTTCCTGATACCTCAAGGAAGGAAGAAAATAGCTACTTTCCTGTTAGAAACTTCGTCACCAGAATTCAGAATTATTCTTGGGAAGAACCTGGAATAGGCTGGTCATTCTGCCATAACAGGTACCTCCTTTCTGTCTGAATGGGGCATTATGGAAGAGTTCTGTGGATAGCATCAGCAGCAACCTCATCTAACACCTCCATCATTCCAGGTGACATGAAGGGCCCCCATGGAAGGGACAGACAATATAACGTTAAGGCAGCAAGACCAGCTTGCATGTGAATCCCAGCTCTGCACTTTAGTTAACCTCTAAGATCCTAAACTGTTTATAAAATGTAGATAATTCCTAGCCCCTAGGTGGTACACCAGTTAAGCACCCGACTGCTAACAAAAAGGCAGGTAGTTCAAACTCACTCAGTAGCTCTGCAAGAGAAAGACCTGGAGATCAGCTTCCACAGAGATTACAGCTTAGAAAACCCTGTATGACAGTTGAACTCTGTCACACGGGGTCACTATGAGTCAAAATCGACTCCATGGCAAAACAACAACAATAACAGGGTTAGTAAGAGAGGGGCATGATCAATGCTAATATACTTAATTGCACCAGACACAGCATCAGACACACACAGTTAAGACATTAAAGCCATACAGCAATTCCTCAAATTGGGCATTAGTTGACATTTTTATTTTACATATGGGGAAACTAAGTCTCAGGTAGCTAATGAATTTGCTCTTTTATGGGCTCAGGTAGCTCCACAGGAAAGAGGAGGCTTTCCTTCCTCCAATTATATTAACATAATATTATAATATGTATACAGTCCTATTCATTGAGACAAAATAAATAATACTCTTTATTTTAGGGACATTATGGTTAAATAGACTTGCCTAGGATTTAGGGACATTATGGTTAAATAGACTTGCCTAGGAACCTACCTAACTTTCACTTCCAACATTATTCTAACATGAAAACACATTCCACCTTCCAAACAACCCACCCTAAAAGGTGGGAACTTAATCTATTTATCAGTATAAATAAGAAGCCCCGCTGGCACAATGGTTAAGCACTCGGCTGCTACTCGAAAGGTCAGCAGTTCCAACCTACCAGCATTTCCTCAGGAGAAAACACCTGGCAATCTGCTCCTGTAAAGATCACAGCCTAGGAAACCTTATAGGGCAGATCTACTCTGTCCTATAGGGTGGCTATGAATCAGAATCGACTTGACAGCACACAACAACTATATTCTCACAGTATTCCCTATATCTTAAGAGACGGTCAGCTCCAAAGCTCCAATTTTTAATTAAAATTTTTTAAAAAACACAATTCTAAGCTCTGAGAGCCATCTTAATGATGAGACAAAAATCCAAATTCCATTGACTGTTTTCCCCTTAGTTATCTTCTCTCTACATAATACCCTCTGCTTATGCATGTCTTCATTCCAAAGACCTAATTATGCAGGAGACAGAACTATTTTTGAGGAGAAAAATGCTTGTATGTGTAATATGTCTGTTAGGGATTGGGAAGGTAAGTGTTTGCAGGGTCCAGGAAGAGAGAATTTACCAAGTAATTCCTCCAAAGAGCTAATTTGCTACACTCTATTTTTAGAGATTACTATCCTTACTTTGGCTCATTGCAGAATAGGATCCATTTATTTCTGCCTTACCTGTGCACATGAGACACTAGTCTCAGATTGCAATTTGATTGTCACCATGGGACAACTCTTCATTAAACAAATATTCCCTTGAGAATCTACAGTTTTCCAGGAACTATCTTAGTAAGTAGCAATACAGATACTTTCCTGTCAGTAATTTCAATATCCTTATAGATGATGCAACGAACACACTGGATTCTCTATTCCTTGACTTCCTCTCCTACAATAATTGTGTCTTCAGTCCCCCTAAGCCACTCATTCCCTTGTTATGTCCCAGGCAACCACACTTTCCTGAAGTTCCTCTAAAATTTCAACTGTAAGAATCCCACTAACGCTATCACCTCCATATCCAGCTCTCTCCCCTTGTTCCCACATTCCAACAATCGCACAATCCCATTGTTATGGGTTGAATTGTGTCCCCCAAAAATATGTGTTGTGAATCCTAACTTCTATAGGCTTGTGATTATAATCCCATTGGGGAACGGGTTGCCTTTTTTGTGTTAATGAGGCAGGACTAGTGTAGCGTGTGTCTTAAATCAATTTCTTTTGAGATAGAAAAAGATTAAACAAGCAATCAAGCAGGCAGAGATGGGGGAAGATAGCTGTCATGACCGTGAAGATCACCAAGGGGCCAAGGAATTCAAGCTGAAGAGACAAGGACCTTCCTCCAGAACTGACAGAGAGAGAAATCCTTCCCCTAGGGCCAGTGCCCTGAATTCGGACTTCTAGCCTCCTAAACTGTGAGAAAATAAATTTCTGTTAAAGCCACCCACTTGTGGTGTTTCTGTTTAGCAGCACTAAATAACTAAGACACCCACCTAGATCAAAATCCACTGACTCTTCCATTTTTTCACTGTCCCTCACCCCTCACCCCTCTGTTCTTATCCAGCTAAAATTCCACAGTCCATCATTGTAATCAGTGCTCTATATATACTATCAACTCTTCTCTCCCTCATTCTTACCTGAAAAAAAAAACTTAAGCCATCTTTAAAACCAACTTCTTACCCATTCCATGCCTGCACCAGGGCAACTAAACATGACTGGAAGAAAACACACAACCACAACGACTGGTTTACTTTTAAATTCATGACCACTAACCGCAGTGGGTCCTCACAGCTGTTCATGAAATATACTGTATCGTCCAGTCAAATATCCCTCCCACTCTCCTGGCTGTTTATTTCACACCTTCTTATCTGTCCTCAATGTTCTGTCATCCTTTCCCACCTCCTTACTCTTAGCTGATGGGCTTGCCTCTTATTTAACTGCACAACAGAGAAATCAGAGGAGAACTTCCAGATGTTACCACAACCAAACCTACCACACTAAATGCCCCTGTACCATACGCATAGCATTTCTTTCTGTACAATAGAAGAACTGACATGCTCCCAGCTAAGGGCAGCCTCTCCATGTGTTTTTTGGGTCCTGTCCCATTTCACCAACTCCAGGAAATTTCTATCATCAATTTTTTTCTCTATATAGAAGAATCACTACCAGCAGCATACAAATATGATATAATGTCCTCCATCGACCGCTTCCAGAAACAGTCCCATTTCTTTTACAGAAAAACTCTTCTTAAGAGTGGCCTATATCCCATCACCACTTTTTGTCTTTCTATTCTCACTTGAGCATATTCCAACCAGGCTTTCAACCTTATCTCTCCACCAAAACTGATTCTATCAATGTCACCTATAGCCTCCACGTTGATAATCTCAACCAATTCTCAAGTTTTACCAGACACAACCCATCAGTCTCGTTTGACATGATTGATCCTCCCCATCCCCACCCTACCCCCGCACCTTGAAATACTTTCTTCACTTACCTCTAGGCATTACTTGATTCTTCTCTTAACACACTGGCCACTTCTTTTCGGTATCCTTTACTGGCTTCTTCTCTTTTTTTTTTTTTCCCCCTGACTTCTAAATGTTGGGATGCTCAAGGACCCAGACCTTAGATGTCCTTATTTCTTTACACTTACTCCCTGGGTCATCACATCCAACGTCATGATTTGAAATATCATTTATGTGCTGGTGACATCCAAATATTTATCACTAACATGGATGGCTCCCTGAACTCCAGAATCCTACATTCAACTGCCGTCTCAAAATCTTTACCTGAGTATCTCATAGGCATCTCAAACTTTACATTTCCAAAACTCAGCTCCTTATGTTTTTTTTTCCCCCAGTCTTCTCTTCCTATATCCTTTCCCATCTGAGTAAATGACAACTCCATCCTTCCAGTTTCTGAGGTCAAAAATATTAGAGTCATTCTTCTCTCCCATCCCACATCTACATATCAACAAATCCTGCTGAAATTAACTTTGAAAAAATATCTAGAATCAGACTACTTCTCACAACTTTCACTGCTACTACCTTAGCCCAAGCCACTATCATCCCTTGCATGGATTATTATTGCAATAGCCATTGAACTAGTTGAATGATCTCCCTATTTTCATCCTTGTCATCTTACACTCCATTTCCCACATAGCCAGAATCATACATTTTCAATATTTTAAATAGTAAGTCCAATTATTTCTCTCCGCTGGGGTTAAAACTTTCCAATTGGTCCTTATCTCACTCAAAATAAAATTCAGAGTCTTTACCCAGTCTTATAAGGCCTTTGGTGTTCCAGCTTGGCTCTGTCTGTGATCTCATCTCCTACCAACATCCCTCTCTTACTCAGCTTCTGACATACTGCTATTCTCACTGTTTCTCGCCTATCCAAGCACATGTCTGCCTCCCGAACTTACTCCTCACTGTCCCCATGCCTGAAAATCTCTTCCTCCTGGTATCCTCTTAGCCTCCTTCTCCATTTCACACAGGTCTTTACTCTAATGATACCTTAGTGGAGAGGCTACCCCTGAGCAACCTATCCAAAATATCATGGCATTGTTACTCTGGGTTCTCTTCCCTGGCTTTATTTTTCTTCTTAAAACCTAACCCCACCTGATATAGCGTATAAGGTGTTTTACTCTCCCCACTAGAATATAAGTTCCATGACACTAGGGACTTCATGTCTTTTTGGCCAGTGCTGTATCCTCAGTGCCTAGAATAATGTCCATAAAGGCATTCAAAAATATTAGCTGAGTGAGTGAATGAATGAATGAACTTGACAGCTATGGGGCTAGGGAAGCTTCTTCAGAAAGACCTTTCTTTCATAGATTGGAACCACAAAAAAGACAGGAATGAAAAATCAGAATCAGATTTCATACTGTGATGCTAAGGGAATTCTCTATGCCCTTAAACAGATCCTTGTGAGAAATACTGAGCTGAGGGTCACCCAAGACAGACATGGTTCCAAGACAGAGTAGAACACAGAAAGGCTATTATGTTGTAAAAAATCATATCAAATAACAAATACCCACTGTGGCCTGACCCCCAGTAAAGTTTAGCCTTGCTTGATGATTGACAGCGGTTAAAGGATCATGAGTGTCCCCTCCTTTCATTAAGCTCATACCTAACCATGAATTGTTGCTACCGCGGTCTCTCCCACCCTGGGGGAACCAGCAAACATGTGCCTCATCCATCTCTCTGGAACTGTCTTCTCTTCTGTCTCCCAGGTCACTCTGTAATCATCTTTTGCACTTGATGCAGAAACCACTTAAAACTGCTTCATCCTTCACATGACTGGCACTCCAGAGCCACTCATTTTCTGTAAGGGTGAAGACCTGACGGTCTTACAGGAAATGAAATATACAGACTCACAGCATTACCAATGCCATTTTGACTAACCCACTATGGGGGAGCACGTTCACAAGCCAATATTTGGGTTTACCTTCCAGTCTCCCTAAACTAAAAAGCATCAAGTGGGTGGTTGTTTTTCTTTGATCACCTCCAGGGGATTGTACAACACTTCTTGTGTTCAATCCCCTGGATCCATCCAAAGGCTCAAGCCAACCCCTTTATTCCATGCTCAAGGCCTATTTCTCTGCTCAAGGTAGCTGCTACATCTATACGAGCCATGACTAAGACCTTAGGTCTAGAAGTCAGACAAAGCTGGGTTTGAATCCCATCTCAGCATCTTACTAACTGTGTGACCATGTTAGTTACATGATTCACCTCTCTCAGCTTTAGTTCTTTTATCTGCAAAGTAGGAACAATAATAGAACCTATCTCATAGGGGTGCTGAGAAGTTTACTTAATATAGTTCATGTAAAGCATTAGCACAATTTGGGCATATAGGAAGCTTTCAATATAGTAATTAACTCCCTTTATTTTTATTTCCCAGGCCTTCTTTCCTCTCATAGCTGGTTGTTTTCAAAAATAGCCACCACAATCTCTTGTATTCCACTTGCCAGTTTGCAAGATGGCTTTGCCACTCCTCCCATAAAGAAGTAGAGTCTATTTCCCCCTCTATTTGAATATTCAGGGCTGGCCCTGTGACTTGCTTTGGCTGATAGAATGCAGCAGAGGTGCACTGCATGACCTCAATACCTAGAGCTGGAGAAGCCTTGCAGATACTGCTTCACTCTTTTGGAAGCCAGCTGACATGTCAAGAAGTTTGGCTGCACTACTGACTGATAAGATACCACATGCAGAGAAAAGTCCTTCACTGAAGGAAAACTGAGCCACCCCAGCCAACGTCACCAAACAAGTATTTGATCAGTTCATTTTATGTCTTCTAGTGTAGTTATCCATGACTCGTCTGTCAATTTTTAATATTGTGGTGGTTTGCATGTTGCTGTGATGCTAGAAGCTATGCCACCAGTATTTAAATACTAAGAGGGTCACCCATGGTGGGTAAGTTTTAGCAGAGCTTCCAGACTAAGATAGACTAGGAAGAAAGGCCTTGCAATCTACTTCCAAAAGTTAGTCAATGAAAAGATTACCTACCTGCCCATTGCCATTGAGTTGATTCCGACTCATAGTGACCCAATACGACAGAGTAGAACTGCTCACAGTTTCCAAGGCTGTCAAATTTACAGAAGCAGACTGCCACATCTTCCCCACGAAGTAGCTGGTGAATTTGAACCACCAACCTTTCAATTAGCAGCCTAGTGATTAACCACTGCACCACCAGGTCTCCTTTAATGAAAAGCTATGCATCACCAAAGATTCTATGGAAAATCCTAATCAAAAGGCAGAAAATACAGAACAGAACTTCAAAGTCTCATGGAATTCAGAATTTCTGGAGTCATGGAGGCTGGATGAACCACTGTAACTACTGCCCTGAGATAATCTTTGAACTTTAAACCTTAAACCAAAAATATCCCTGAAGTCTTATTAAAACCAAACAACAGTTCAGCTTAACTAGTAAAGAATGTCTGCCTTGAGCATTGTGCTATTTTAAGAACTATCTATATAGAATCAAATTGACAACAGCAATTCAAAAGATTAGATAGGGCATTTCTTCTTCCCTCAGTCTCTGTATCTTTCACCGAGCCTCCAATGGCACCATGTTGGGGCAGAGCATCCAAAGGTTTACCAACTCCGTGGTCCAAAGGAGCCACTATGAGTAGGGCCTAGGGAAGAATTTGCCATTTTCAATGGAAAACAAGTGGTGATTACTAATTATGATGGCTGTATACTTTGGATCTGGATTTGCTGTACATTTCTTTATAGTAAGACACCAACTGCTTAAGAAATAAGGATGTTTAAATTCATCCAAGAAACAGATAGGAAGAGTGCTGTAAGAAGTGCAACCTCTGAAAAATGGATCAAACTCTATTGAACTCATATAGCATACTGGTTATGTTTGTAAATAAATTTATTACATCAAAAAAGATTAGATAGGAAACTTAGGGGGCTGTGAGTTTATGTTAATTGGGAGGAACAATTCAAAAAGGAGGATGAGAATGGTTGCACAACTTGAAGAATGTAATTAATGTCACTGAATTGTGCACATAGAAATTGTTGAATTGCTGTATGTTCTGCTCTGTATATTTTCAACCACAACAACAAAAAATAAAATAAGTTATTTTTTTTAAAAAAGAACATTGTCTGACTCACCTGCCTTGAACACATCATAAGGATGGATCAATCACTCAAGGAGGACAACATGTTTGGTGAAGCAGAGGGCCAGTGAGCGCGAGGAAGACCCTCAGTGAGAAGGATTGGGACAGTGGCTACAACAATTGACTCTAACGTGCCAGCTATTGTAAAGATGACACAGGACCAGATAATGGTTTTCTCTATTGTGCACTAGGTTACCTACTATGCATGAGTCATAGTTGACTTGACAGCAGTTATCGATTTAATCTATCCATCCATCTTTCCTTCCTTCTTTCATCTATTTATCTACTGCAGCTATGTCTGAACATTTATGTATTAAAATGTTATACATATTATTTTAAATTATATTGATTTGTCTCTGAAATTATATGTGTAGGTGGGCTGCATTATCTTTTCAGTAAAATGAAAATATTATGAAATATTTTTTATAAAAAGTGGGCATAAGATGGTAAGTCACTCCTTTCAGACAGTTAACCTGGACCCAAGAGTCCCTGACTAATGTTTGTTTACCTGTTTATTGTCTGTATAAAAACTAATTTCTCACAAACTCTCTGATCTATTTCTTCTAGATCAAGATTTCTCAATATTCCTTAAACCAAGACTTTTTTGACTAACATGAAAATGAATCTCTCTCTCTTTCTCTCTCTCATACACACACACACACATACACACACACACACACACACACACACACACACACACGATTTTGCTATGAGTTTCCCATCCCAGCAGCAGGCCTCCCTCTGATAATCACTGCACAGGCTCCTTGAGGGGCCAAATAGTCTGATACATCTCTGTACCCACCTCTCCCCGAAAGTGCCTAGAACAAGGCTGACCACTTAATATATATTTGGTTTATTTCGTGTGTTATTGCACAAAACAGAAGGAAATATTGCCTGCAATTAATGTCAACTTGTTCAAATTTCTGACTCATTGCTTTCTAACCTCCAAAGAAAATTGTATGTACCTCAACACCTCCTTCCATGCACATAGATAAGCCAAGAGCCCGAAGAATTCTCCTACAATACAAATTAAATTTAAAAATAATACAAATTCAAATTTAATGCAATTTTGCACAAAACCAATTTGATTGCCTACAAATATTCAGAGGGCATCATATCAGTATTTTTTAATAACAGCAGTTTATGAAGCATCTTTATGTGTGGCGAGGACTCACCTTTAGTGCATTGGGTACTTTACATAATTTATCACAATGCTCACTCACAACAACTCCCTGAGGTAGCTGTTATTATCCCCATTTCACTGATGAGAAAATTGAGTGAGAACAAGGTATTAACAGGTAGGAGGTTGTCTTAGTCATCTAGTGCTGCTCCAACAGAAATACCACAAGTGGATGGCTTTAACAAAGAGAAGTTTATTTCCTCACAGTAAAGTACACTAAAGTCCAAATTCAGGGCATCAGTTCCAGGGGAAGGCTTGCTTTCTTTGTCGGCCTTCTTCTCATCAGTGTTCCCCCAGACTAGGAGCTTCTCCATGCAGGGACCCCGGGTCCAAAGGACACACTCTGCTCCTGGTACTGCTTTCTTGGTGGTATGAGGTCTCCAATTCTCTGCTTGCTTCCCTTTCCTTTTATCTCTTGTAAGGTAAAAGGTGGTGCAGGCCACACCCTAGGGAAACTCCCTTTAC
>NW_004444154.1:1978353-1980370 GCF_000243295.1 Trichechus manatus latirostris
ATACACACATTTTTGGGGGGACATAATTCAAACCATGACAGAGGTCAATGTCATATCATGCTGAGTCCAAGTATCTGAAGATAGAGTCCAGTGGCTTTTGCTGTAACACAACTATTAGCAGCTGTAGAAAGGCTCTGGCTCTCACCAGCTATGTGGGCTAAGGCAACTGCGTAGCCTCTTTTGTCCTCAGCTTTCCCTCTGTAAATGGGGAGAATAATGTCATCGACATCCTAAAGTTTTTGTTGAGATCACATGAGTTCATACAAGTGAAGTGCACGGACCAGAGTTTGGCAAACCGTAAATGCTCCATAGCATTGATTATCCAGCAGCCTCTTAAAATAGAAAAATGGAATAGTAATCATGCCTTGGCCTCTGCCATTTTCTGCAGAAGGAATTTCTGTGTGTTCAGTACAGTGAGGCATGTATTTCTCCCCAGCAGATGGCATGGCTTTGCTCTAGAGTCCTAGGGGTCTGCTCTTTGTGTCACAGTATTTGACTCAGAGCAAAAACAGAGGGGTCATGGTTATGCTTCAGGATATTAACTCCTATATTACAGAGTGGGCTCCCATTTCAATAAAATCTCTTTTCTCTAGCTTTGTTTCACCCATAACCCCTTTGATCCAGCACCCTCAGGATCCAGTCCTATTCATACTCACTCAGCAACTGCTGATACATGTTGACTAGGTCCTGCAGATACTTTGGAATATATTCCCTTAGCAGGCCAAGCACTTCCCTGGCTCTGTTATATTGTAATTTGACCAAAGTTATTGGTCTGGTGGCCAGGAGGAGAGGTAGAGAGGCCTCTGCATCATTTTTAAGCAAGGGGAGGAGCATTAGCCTTTAACAGGGAGGAGTGGGTCACTTCTCCAGGACCAGAGAGGTCAGGAGATCCTGAGGATTCAGTATATCTGAGTGCATTGACAACGAGATCTCCATCCCACATCTCAGGACCCTACTTCTTTCCAGTTAGGGCTCTGACCTAGCAGAACAAATCTGCCTGGTTTAGAATTCAGTCTTCTCTGGAACTCCATTACCCCCTCCTATGGGCTGAATAGTATCCCCCAAAAAGATACGTTGAAGTTCTAACCCATGCACCTGTGAAGTTAACCCTGTTTCAGAATAGGGGCTTTGGAGCTATTATCAGTGGTTTTGCTTCTCTAGAAAATCCAGCCTGAGACAGATGGCTTATATTGTAGCTGCAACGAGCCCTGGTGGCACAGTGGTTAACTGATCAGCTTCCAACCAGAAGGTCAGCTCTTCGAACTCAAAAGCCCCTCCGCATGAGAAAGATGTGGCGGTCTGCTTCTGTAAAGTTTGCAGCCTTGGAAACCCTATAGGGCAGTTCTGCTCTATTCTATATGGTTGCTGTCAGTCGGAATTGACTCATTGGCAACGAGTTGTCTTAGCTGCATGTTTAGATTTTTTTAAAGAAGCTGTCAAACTGTTTTCCCAAAGGACTGTACGGGTAATTCCAGATTACAAATGAGTTCCATACCTAAGTCTGTCTTTAAGTCGACTTTGTATGTAAGTTGGAACAGTTGGAATGGTTCATATCTAACATCAGTTAGTCAAATGTTTGTCTTAGTATATGGTATATTATGTACCTTTCTATACATAAAAAAACATTAAAAAAAACACTTCAAGGTACACAAAAACGTCTTTAACATAATAATACGGTAATAAAAAAATAATGTGTTGTTGCGCATTGCAAAGTAGCACCCATTCGTTAGACTTTACTGGAGTTCTTTCATTACTACAGGTTGTATGTAAGTTGGACATTCATAACCCAGGGACTACCTCTACCCTTTTACATCCCCACCAGCAATGTGTGAGTGATCCAATTTCACTGTATCTTCCCTAGTGTTTGGTATTGTTGCTATTTTTATTTTAACCATTCTGATCCCCATTGCTGTGGAGTCGATTTTGATTCATAACGACCCTATAGGACAGAGTAGACCTGCCCCATGGGGTTTCCAAGGAGTGGCTGGTGAATTTGAACTGCCAACCTTTTGATTAG
>NW_004444154.1:1980555-1993952 GCF_000243295.1 Trichechus manatus latirostris
CAGAAGATTGTCTGATACAGTGCCAGAAGATGAGCCCTGAGGTTGGAAGGCATTCAAAAGACAACTGGGGAAGAGCTGTTTCCTCAAAGTAGAGTCGACCTTAATGACATGGTTGGAGTCAAGCTTTTGGGACCTTCATTTGCTAATGTGACATGACTCAAAATGAGAAGAAACAACTGTAGACATCCATTAATAATTGGAACATGGAATGCACGATGTATGAATCTAGGAAAATTGGAAATCGTCAAAAATGAAATGCAACACATAAACATCAATGTCCTAGGCAGTAGTTAGCTGAAATGGACTGGTATTGGCCATTTTGAACTGGACAATCAGATGCTCTACTATGCCAGGAATGACAAATTGAAGAGGATGGCGTTGCATTTATTGTCAAAAAAGCTATCTTTCTCCCCTTGAATTGCTTTTGCATCTTTTTCTAAGATAGGTGTGGGTCTATTCCTAGGTTCTCTATTTTGTTCCACTGATCTACATGTCTATCTTTTAACATCAGTGCCTATCACAAGGTCCAGCCTAGTTTGCCTCAATAAATAAATAACTGTTGAAGTGAACTAAATGGAGTCCTTCCCCTTGGGTAAATGCCTATTCATCCTGCAAGAAGTCTCAACTAAAAAATCAGTTCCTTTTTCTATGAACAAATAGCTTGTGTTTCCCTCCACAGTAATTCCACCTACACTTTAGTATTTATCCCCATATATATTTCTGTGATTTCTGAGTTTGCATGACTTTCTCTCTCTGCATGCTGTATCCTCAGCAGAGTCTGGCATGAAATAAACTGAACAAACAGTCAGAGATTGGGTTTTTGAGCTGCTTTGTAGCAGTTAACACATTAGTACTTAATAAATGCTTATTAAACGGAATTAAATCTAACTGAATCAAATTGGTGCTAGAATTTCCAACAGCAAACTTGGCTAAATTGCTACTCCTTTACCTCTGGTTTGAGCCTTAATGATCTTTCTGAAGTTCAGTGACGGATGAGCACAGCACAAAATGGTTCCCCCTTATCAGCTCCCAAAACCAAAAATGTGGACACTTTTCATGCCCTGTTGATTCTTTTTCTCCTTATAAAGGATAATGTCAGACATGGTTTACTTGCAGTGATTGTATCAATCATTATTCTTGGATGCTATTGGATCTTCCACTTGCAGGCAGGTTGTCATTGACTTTTACTTGAAGAGACAGATACTGACCATGGGCTGCCTTAGGGGAAAGTCAGGACTCAGTATTCAAATGTGACCAGTCCAGTGAGCTGGAGTTTTTACACAGACAGAACTAACCTTTATCATCTTGTTGGATAGGCTCTTTTATGTCTCTTCTGGAAGGATCTTACACAAACATAGATTTGTACAGTGGGAAAAGGGATATTAAAGTATTTAAACTTTCAATTCAAATAAAATATGTATCATTTTCAAGCTCACCACTGTCATTTTAAGTCATCTTATGAAGGGGGCAGTGGTGGTTCGGTGGTAGAATTCTCAACTTCTCTGAGAGATACCTGGGTTCAATTCTGTCCAATGCATCTCATGACAGCTACTACCCTTCCACCAGTGGAGGCTTGTGTGTTGCTATGATGCTGAACACGTTTCAGCTGAGCTTCCAGACTAAGGCAGACTAGGAAGAAAGGCCTTGCGATCTACTTCGGAAAATTAACCAACGAAAACCCTGTCGATCACAAGGGTCCAATCCCCAACCAATCATGCGGATGGCACAAGACCAGGCAGCGTTTTGTTCTGTTGTTCATGGGGTCACCAAGAGTTGGGGGCTGACTCGATGGCAACTGACAAAACAACATGTAGTACACACACGCAAAATCCATGAGGACAAGAGCTAATCTGAGCGTAAGGCATCATCTCTGCCCTCGGGAAGCACACTAATTGTTGACAAAGAAGTGGACACAACGGCCTGAAAGAGCTTGCAACCCCATAGAAGAGACACAAAAGTTTACAAAGACAGGTCTTTGGCCTGGTCATAAATGGTATGTTTTACTCTCATAATGACATCAATATTCTCATAAAAATGCCAGAGAACTGAAAATAAGTAAGAAGGTGTGCAAAAATATAGTGACTGGTGACAAAAAAACTTCCAGTATGTATGGATTATTGTGCATATATGTAATGGAATACAACATAACTATTCAAGATAATCAAAGAAATATAACATGAGAAGTTATAACATATAGTTGAGTAAAAATAATACAAATAATAGTATTTGTATGTGCAGTGTGATTCTACTCTTGGAAATATGTATTGCATACGTACAGACAATAATATGAAGGAAGTTTTAAAATGGTACTAGTGGCTGTCTTTGGATTTTTGGATTATGAAGAGGGATTATGAGTATTTTGTTTCTTCTTTTTTGAACATTTTGCTTTTTTTTTAAAATAAGCTTGAGTTATTTTAGAAATGAGAAAAAAAGTAAAAGTTTAACAATTGTTTAAATCAAATAAGCACTTCTATATTTATGACAATCCTCTTTTGATACCATTTGTTCCTCAGAAAAGTCTAATGCTGCTAGAAGAACAGGTATCATTACTATTGTTGTTGTTATTTTTATTATTTTATTTCTATGGACTGATAATATTTTAAGGTTTTGAATGGTGTTCTTTCCTTACTCCCAGTGCATGCAGTAAGACACAAATCATCTACTGCAGAACTAGAAACAAAGGCAGCAAACACTTGTCACAGAAAGATTTGAGTGTATATCTACAGAAAAAATTTTTCTAATTCCAGAAATGATGAAATAAAAAGAGGCCACATTCTGAGGAAGGGAGCCTGAAGAAGGACAGCATGATAGAGAGGAGTGGAGATCTTGGACCTGGGCAAACTTGGGGCTGCCTGGAAGCTGAGTAAGCGCTGCCTCAGTGCTATTGTCACCAACTCAGAGGGAACTCCAAGTGATAGCCCTCCATCCAGCATCCATCCATCTTCCAGTCCATCCATCTTCTTTATCAGTGCCTTGAGATTCTGCTCAACTCCCATACATGTGTATGGACACCACCCACTTCTTACCCCTTACGGTGGATTAATTACTTTTGTGTGTGGCCTCTCTAGCCACAGTCTTATAACTCCCACCCAGCTGATTGAGTGTTAGGGCAATTGTGGCCTACCTAGGGAATTGGTCGGTTTTGACTTAAAAGAGAACCAATCCCAGAGCAAAGTGGAGAGGCTGCCACCACCAAAGAAGGGGAGACTGGCAGCAGAGACCTGCAGGAGATGGCACAGGGGGCTTCTCAGCCCGCAGAGAGAGAAAGCTGAGTGGCTTTGGGCAGAGACTGAGGGCCAGGGAGAAGTCTACCACTAACCCATGAATTTGGGACTTGCCAGCCTCCACAACCACGTGAGCCATTTCCTTTATATGGTTTGTGAGTTCTGTGAGATGTTACAAAAAGGGAACCCAAAGACAGGAGGGAGAGCACTGAGGCAAGAGGGAGTAGTTGATGTTAGAGATGATAGAGTGATACAGCAGCTTGGAAAAGTTAGACATTTAACCTCTACCTCATAGGAACCAGCTTTGTGCTGATCCTTATAAATTATTCATTTACCCCTAATGATCCACTGTTACATTTCCATTTTATAGATGAGAAGTTGAAGTTTAGAAAGGCTGATCAATTTGCCTAGCATGTTAGCAGCAGAGTTGGGGCTAGAACATGAACCTCTTGAATCCCTGTTGAGCACTCTTTCCAGTACCCCAAATACTACCTAAAATTTGATTTGTTGATCACAGTACTTCAAGGTCAACAGTTCTGTCCTTCATTGCCCCCTGGGCAATTACTGCTTTCTGTGACAAGAAATAAACAAGATGGTGACAGGCTCCTGAAGTTGTTGTGCCATTTGCAGCCTGGTGCTCTGCTTCTGCAGCTAGAGACAAGGTTATTTCTGGTGAAATCCTTGCTGTAAGGTACTCCAATCAATTTTCCTTACAAATGATTTCTAATATGTAATTATGTAATCAAGCACTCCCATAAACAAGCTGGGCCTTGACTTAGAGTGACAGGGTGCAGTAAGATTTTAAATAAAAGATGATCACACAGCCATTTATCTTGAAGTCCAATTTTCAGTGTTGGAAACTATACATTAATGGCAGTTTAGAGATTAACAGCAAGCTAAATGTGAAACTCTATGAGCCAATGCCTTTGACATAAACAAATGTACAAAAATAGCATCCTAAAACTTTTTGCAAAGGGTTGATAAAGCTACAGAGCTTTCTGCAAAGCAGAGAGTGCAAAGAGTACCAGATTCATCAAATTCTGGCAGCGGTCTGTTAAAAAGTAATGGTTTTGTCTACAGATGGAAACTGCTAACAGCTTTCCTTATCCACTGCATTCATCCTTCCATCTGTTTGGATTTTACAATCTTGTTGCTTTTGGAAAATTACAACACAGAGCATATTCTCCTGGAGGTCTGTTGTCAAGCTGAATATTCTGGGCCATGGAATGGTGACAACAGTTAAAGAGTTTTCCTGCAAGAGCATTAGAACCATCACATCCCAACAACCTGCCCTGGTGCTGTAAGGCTGTGGCAAGAATAGAGCATTGAATTGCATTTGAGCACAATTTAAAAAGCTCTCACATACTCTTGATTAACCATGATTTAACACTCCCAGTTCCTTGGAATAATAGTTGCTTTTTTCTTTCTCCCTTCCTTCATCTTTCCTCCTTACTCTATCTTTTCCCCCATTTCCCCATCAGAAACATTATCTCAGTGCAAGGCCATACGCGAACTGCAGAGCTCCTCTAGACTGTGAACTGCTCAAGAAAAACCTTATTCCAGTCTATATCCAAATCCTAAGCCCCAGGCCCAGCTCATGGTAGGTGTTCAGTGCATAACTGTTAAATGAATAATGAATGATGCCAGTTATTTCCTGTAATGCTTTCTAAAACTTCATACATGTTATACAATGTTTTCACTGACACCATACTCATAACAGCATATGAGGATGGAAAATCTGGTATTATTTTCCCAATGTATAAGTTCAGGTTCTCCAAGAAGAAAATGCTAAAATAGAGTTAAACATGAAAGATATTGATTGGGGAAACTGCCCATAAGGGAAAATTGGGAAGGAGCAGAGCAGGCTGGGACAGCCATCAGACCACGCATACAAGAAGAAGCAAGACTGAGTAGGAAAAATATTAGACTGCCATGCAATTCTAAGAAATTTAGCAAAGCTGATTAAAACCCTTGGGCCAAAATCACTGGTTAGAGGAGCCCTGTGTCTCCCATCAATGCATCTGCCTTAGTGTTCCTGCTTTTCTCTGTCATTGGCTGGGAGCTGCTGATGGTGCCAATGCAGCGACAGGTTCCAGGGTGCAAGGCTGGGGCCCTGGGTCAATTACGCTCCCTGCAGTGGAGATCTGAGAGGCGCATTCTCATGATCACCATGCCCTATTTTACGGATAAGATGTCCTGTGAGTGTCTTCTAATAGCAATTCTAAATGTCTTCTTTGACAACTGTAAATGCTGTTCTTTTTTTGACCCTAACCACCTTGAACTAGGCCAGATCTCAAGTTAAAGTGCAGAGCTCTCCAAACTGCCAAGTCTTCCCAAGACTTTAGACAGCCAGTTGCAAGTTTGAGGTCCCTACAACACCCTCACGTCTGATTTGCTGGCTACACATTTGGGGATTCCTACTACCCTCTTCAGGTTTGCTAATTCTTGAATGACTCACACAACTCAGGAAAGTGCTATATTTATAATTTCAGTTTTATTATAGCAAAAAGGATACAAATGAACAGATGCATAGAGTGTGGTCTGGGAGGGTCCCCAACAAATCTTCCATGTCCCAAGGCATGCGTCACCCTCCCATGCGTATCTTTTACCAACCAGGAAGCTTCCCTGAGCTTCAGTATCCAGAATTTCTATTGGGGTTTTATTACATAGGCACGATTGATGATTGAATCATTGCCCGTGTGGTTGAACTCAATCTCCAGCCCCTTTCACCTCCCAGGGTCAGATTAATGTCATGCAGTGGGTTTTTCTGGCATGACCAGACCCACCCAACATATGTCACTTTATTAGCATGAACTCTCAGGTGTGATCTGGAAGCCCCTCCCTTCCTTGAATAACAAACATTGCAATCACTTGGGAAATTCCAAAATTCCAAGGGTTTAGAGATTACCTTCTGGGAACCTGGGGCACAGACCAAATACTTTGGGTAAAGTTAATTGTACATGCCACAATAGATAAGAAAACTGAGACTCAGAGAGGTTAAGAGACATTCTCAAGATTTCATGCCAAGTAAGGAGTCCCTTGGTGGCACATCGGTTAACCACTCAGCTACTATCAAAAAGGCTGGTGTTTTGAATCCACCCTAAAGCACCTCAGAAGAAAGGTCTGGTGATCTGCATCTGAATGGTCAAAGTCATGAAAACCTTGTGGAGACAGTTCTATGCTGAAGCACATGGGGTAGTCATGAGCTGAAATTGAGTCAACAGCAGCTGGTTTGGTTTGTTTTTGGTTCACGTCAAGGGAGTGGCAGAACAGTGGTTGGTGTCAGGCTCCTGAACCTTAACCTGTGCTCCATGTTCACAGGCATACTGCCACTTCACTCATACTGCTGACCCCCAGTCTGATTGGGGGTGTTCAGTAAGGAGGGAAGAGCACTGAGAAGCCCAAACACTGGTTGGGCTAATACTTGTGCGGATATGAGAAGAGACTAAGGTGGGATTTTTTTCACCCATGGTAGAAAGAAAAGTTTGAGGATAGAAAGTGAATTCTAGAAGGCTAGGGGGAGGAAGTATGTAAGACATTCTCTCCGTTTAATTAAAACATGCCATAAGTACCATAAAAGATTTTGATAGTTAAATAGTATATTATGCTCTATAGAATCACACAAGCTCCCCTAGGATAGAGATGTTCTCTGCTGTGGTTTTCAAGGCTGTATTCCCAGCTCCTTGACAGTGCTTGGCAAGGAGGCATACAGTAAATATTTGTCTTTGTTGAATGAATGAATGCAACTTTAGCCCTGGAAGTCACCTCAGAAAATATCCAATGTACTTGAAAAGATAAAGACAGTGAGACATTGAACAATTGTTTAAGATCACCTGTTATAGGGAGTAAGATCCTGAGTTCTCTGACTCCTTGCACAGTGGTCTGTCCCCTCCCATATGATGCTGTCTCTGGGATGAGAGTTCTGCTCTGTCCACCCAAGAGGAAGTGTGTTGTTAGTTGCTATCAAGTTGGCTCTGACTCATGGTGACCCAATTTATAATGGAACAAAATGTTGCTTGGTCCTGTAGCATCCTCATGAACATTGGTCTACTCAAATCCATTGTTGCAGCCATTGTGTATTTTGAGTGCCTTCCAACCTAGGGGGCTCATCTTCCAGCACTATATCAGACAACATTCTGTTGTGATCCATAGGGTTTTCATTGGCTAATTTTTACAAGCATATCACCAGGCCTTTCTTCTTAGTCTGTCTTAGTCTGGAAGCTCAGCTGAAACCTGCTCACCATGGGTGACCCTGCTGATATTTGAAATATCTGTAGCATAGCTTCTTCCAGCATCACAGCAACATACAAGGCACTGCAGTACAACACACTGAAAGGTGGTTGGTGGAAGTATGGCACATTAATATTGGAAACTTTAGCATCCTTGACTAAAAGGAAGACTTAATCTAACCATTTTTCTTGATGTAACCCCAATGTGGCAAATAGATTAAAACCAAATTCTAAGAGAAGAATGAGCAAGGATATAAATAAGTTACTTGGAGAAAAACAATCCATATGATAGATCAATATTTGTGGAACTACAAGGGAAACCCCAGCTGACATACAGTAGATACCAGACAATCAGAGGGAATTGCAGTTTTGAAGCTTCTTAAAAATGCTGGCTTTTAGCCTGTGAGCGGCCATCTAAGATACTCCACTGGTCTCATCTCTTCGGGAGCAAGGGAGAATGAAGAGAACAGGATACAACGAAAAGATTAGTCCAAAGGACTAATTGTCCACAGCTACCAAGACCTTCACCGGACTGAGTCCAGTACAGCTAGATGGTGCCCAGCTACCACCGCTGACTGCTCTGACCAGGATCACAACAGAGGGTTCTGCACAGAGCTGGAGAAGGATGTAGAGCATAATTCTAACTCACAAAAAAAAGAAAAGACCAGATTTACTGGCCTAAAGGAGACTGGAGAAACCCCGAGAGTATGGCCCCCAGACACCCTTATAGCTCAGTGGTGAAGTTACCTTCGAGGTTCACTGTTCAGCCTGCGAGTGGACAGCCCAGTAAAACCATAAGAGTAACAAGGTACAGGAGTCCAGTGACAAGGCCCAGAAGGCAGAAGGGGAGTAGGAAGCTGATGATAGGGAACACAAAGTAGAGTAAGGATATTGTTGATGTGCTGGGAGATTGTTAACCATCACCATAGGGCAACATTGGTAGTAACTGTTAAATGGGAGACTATTTTGTCCTGTAAGCCTTCATCTTAAGTGAGAATAACAGCACAATTAGAAGAGCGTAGTCAATGTCACTTAAATGTGTATGTAAAAAAAAATTTTTGAAATGGCGTATCTTTGGCTACGTGTATTTTCACCAAAAAAAAAAAAAAGTTGAGAATTTAGAGGGTTAAAATGTTGTGGGGTTGTTAACCAATGTCATAAAACAGCATGTGTGTTACTGTTACATGAGAAACTATCTGTTCTGTAAGCCTTCAGCTGAAGTACAATAAAATATTGAAAAAAAAAAAAATGCTGGCTTTTAGCCTGTGAGCAGCCATCTAAGATACTCCACTGATCTCACCCCTTCGGGAGCAAGGGAGAATGAAGAAAACAAGATACAAGGGAAAGATTAGTCCAAAGGACTAATGGACCACAGCTACCACAGCCTCCACCAGACTGAGTCCAGTACAACGAGATTGTGCCCGCTACCACCACTGACTGCTCTGACAGGGATCACAACAGAGGGTCCTGGACAGAGCTGGAGAAAAAGGTAGAACAAAATTCTAACTCACAAAAAAAGACCAGATTTACTGGTCTGACAGAGACCGGAGAAACCCCAAGAGTATGGCCCCGGACACCCTTTTAGTTCAGTAATGAAGTCACTCCCAAGGTTCACCATTCAGCCAAAGATTAGACAGCCCATAAAACAAAATGAGACTAATGGGGCACAACAGTCCAGGGACAAGGACTAGAAATCAAGAGGACAGGAAAGCTGGTAATAGTGAACCCAAGGTTGAGAAGGGACAGTGTTGACATGTCAGTGGGGTTGTTAACCATTGTCATAAAACAATATCTGTACTAACTGTTTAATGAGAAAATATTTGTTCTGTAAACTTTCACCTGAAGTACAATAAAAAAAAAGATATTTAATCCACATTAAAAAAATAATAATAAAATACAATTAAAAAAAAAAAACACTGGCATTTAGGGGTTGCTCTTCGGTATTGGTTGTTGATTCCCTTATCTATTTAATAATATTTATTAAGCACCAATTATGGGCCAGGCACTCTTCTGGGCTCTGAAGATAACAAACACATTAATGTGCCTTCCCTTATAGAGTAGGGCGTCTCATGGAAGAGATAGACAGTATATGCAGAAACACAATAATTTCAGAGAGTTGGAAATGTTACCAGAGAAATATTCAGAGTGATGGGAAGGAGAATAATTTTGTGGCAATGGGAGGACTCTGAGCCAGTGGTATCTGATTTGAGTCTTCAACGACAAGGAGTTACCTCTAAATCTGAGGGCAAGAGTTCCAGGTAGAAGGAAAAGCAGGTATGAAAGTCTGAGGTTCCAAGTAATACTTTAATTGAGGAACAGAAGAAAGGCCTGTGTGGTAGACGGAGAGGTATGGGGTGAGGGGATAGGAAATAAGGTCAGAGCTATGGTCAGGGTCAGATCCTATGGGGCCTTATATACCAGAGCAAGGAGTTTGGGTTTTATCTTAAGTATGTCAGGAAATCATTGGAGGCTTTTAAGCAGGAGTGACATGATCTAAATATATTTTAAAAAATTAAGTTGATCTACAGGAGTGGAAGAGTAGAAGCAGGGAGACCAGTTAAGAAGCTTTGCCAGAGTCCAACCAACCAACCAACTAACCAACCAACCAATTAACCAACCAGTTGCAGTCAGGTGTATTCCAACTCATGGTGACCCTACGTGTTGCAGAGTAGAACTGTGCTCCATAGCATTTTTCTGGCTGTGACGTTTTGAAAACAGATCTTCTGAGGTACATGCCTCTGGGTGGACTTGAACCTTTTGCTTAGTAGCCAAGGACTTAACTGTTCGTGCCACCTACAGACTCCTTTGTCAGAGTCTAGGTGAGTGCTAATGGGGGCATGAGCTGACCTGGTCTGGAAGTTGGAAATAGCCAGAAGCACAATAAAGGAGAGTCATTCTGGCTTAAGGAGAGCATGGGAAAGGTGTAGAGACATAGGGAAGAGAATGTGGTGTATTTAGGGATGTACACACGGTTTACAGTGATATTGGGTGTGCATTGGGCAGTAGGAAGAGATGTAAAATAGGGAGGGTAATTTCTAATTCTTGTTTAAAATCAGAAAAGATGTGCATGAGTTCAGGGCTGTATCCTTTCACGATACTTATTCATTCTGTATGCGGAGCAAATAATCCAAGAAGCTGGACTTTATGAAGAAGAATGTAGCATCAGGATTGGAGGAAGACTCATTAACAATCTGCAATATGCAGATGACACAACCTTGCTTGTTGAAAGTGAAGAGGACTTGAAGTGCTTACTCATGAAGATCAAAGACTATACCCTTCAGTATGGATTACACCTCAACATAAAGAAAATAAAAATCCCCACAACTGGACCAATAAGCAACATCATGATAAATGGAGAAAAGACTGAAGTTATTGTCAAGGATTTAATAATCAATGCCCATGGAAACAGTAGTCAAGAAATCAAATGCCATGTTGCATTGGGAAAATCTGTTGCAAAAAAAAACCCTTTAGAGTGTTAAAAAGCAAAGATGTCACTTGGAAGACTAAGGTACATCTGACCCAAGTCATGGTATTTTCAATCACCTCATATGCAGTGAAAGCTGAGCAATGAATAAGGAATACTAAAGAAGAATTGATGCATTTGAATTATGGTGTTGAAGAGGAATATTGAATAAACCATGGACTTCCAAAAGAACAAACAAATCTGCATTGGAAGAAGTAAAGCCAGAATGCTCTTTAGAATCAAGGATGGCGAGACTCCTTCTCACATACTTTAGACATGTTACCAGGAGGGACCAGTCCCTGGAGAAGGACATCATGCTTCTTTAAAGTAGAGGGTCAGTGAAAAAGAAGTCCCTCAAAGAGATAGATTGACACAGTGGCTACAACAATGGGCTCAGACAGAGGAATGAGTGTGAGGATGGCTCAGTACTGGGCAGCATTTCATTCTTTTGTACATAGGGTTGCTATTAGTCTGAACCAACCTGATGGCACCTAACAACAACAGTAACATCTCCTTCAGAGTCCCTGGATGACGCAAATGCTTAACTTTCTCAGCTGCTGACAGAAAGATTGGAGGTTCTAGTCCACCCAAAGGTGCCTTGGAAGAAAGGCCTCGTGATCCACTTCCAAAAAATCAGTCATTGAAAACACTATGGAGCACAGCTCTACTCTGACACATATGGGTTCGCCATGAGTTGGAGTTACCGACAGCAACTGGTTTAATCTCTACTTCACAGATCTGTTGAGGGGATAGCTAAAGAAAACAAGCTGCTTTTCCTCTCCATGCCTCTCTTTCCTCCTCAGTAAAATGAGCCGTGGTGTTGCAATGTGAGCACTAAGATCTCTTCCATCCCATGATGCCCCCAAATCTAGGATGTGAAACCTCACTGAAATGTTTCCTTTCTGTGACAACGGCAATGCTGCGGCTTCATTATGGCTCCCAGGGCCCCACAAGTGGGAACATACATTTAGAAGTCAGAATAATAAACAAATTATGGAAATAGGCATTGGATATCACCAAGTGTTGAAAGCCCCTTTCACGGGCAATACCAAACAGGTTGCTACAGGAGACACCTGGTACAGGCTGCTTCCATCCTGTTTCTCCATCATTGTCCGAGCCAAATCTCCCGTGTGAATATGCAGCACAACATAAAAAGATTAGCCAAAGCTTAGACAGCCCATAAAACAAAATGAGACTAATGGGGCACAACAGTCGAGGGACAAGGACTAGAAATCAGGAGGACGGGACGGCTGGTAATAGCGAACCCAAGGTTGAGAAGGGACAGTGTTGACACATCGTGGGGTTGTTAACCATTGTCATAAAACAGTATGTGTACTAACTGTTTAATAAAAAACTATTTGTTCTGTAAACCTTCATCTAAAGTACAATTTAAAAAAAAAAATCTGCTTCTAGATATGGCTGGCATCTGTCTCTCTCCCAACCCCACAGCACCTTCCTACAGAAAAGAAGCCTCTTTTCAAATTTACAATCCCTGATAGGGGCGGATAACCCAGTAAGTAATGTGGTGAAACCCATGTGAAATTGTTCATTACAGATTAGTAAGTAAGCACAGGTGAGGCCGTGCTTACCTTGCTTATTGAATAATCCGCCCCTGAGCCTAACACATCTGGTAACAATTAAGAAACAGTAGTTCTGAAACTTGGCTTACAATATAAAATATTACATGTTTGATTTTTGTGGTCTGTGCTTTAAACAGGTTAAAATCTAGATTTGGTTAGTTAAGGTAAAAAACTTTAAAAGGGAGAATCATTTTAAAGAATGATTCCAATTTCAGACCAAATAGCTATCATGGATGTTTTCTAAAACCCTGAAAACCAAAAAAGAGAGAAAAAGTCTTTAAATGACAAAAAAGAAGATGGTTTTAACAAGGCCTAACTAAAGAAAACACTGGCTGTATTTATTCATTCGTTTGTACATTCATTCTTCCAACTCAACACATATTTGAATAACTATTCATTTAGGCACTCAGCAAATATTTTCTGAGTGCTTGTGATCTGCCAGATGCTGTGCTGGCAGCATAGGACCCAGGCAGACAAGACTTTCACAACTGTCGGCAGACATGTAGGCTCGGGACAATATAAAGATTTCAGCCTTCATAGATAGATAAGCATCCAGGTAAGTCAGAGCAAGCATGAATAATCAGTCGTTGAGATGTGAATCTTATTTGCAGGCAAGAGGAGATTTTTGCCAAGATTAAGACAAATCTCAGGGCCCAGGTTGGATCCTGAACCACTTGTCTGAGCATATGAGTTGTTATATGCAACTAAAGAGAAAGTAAGAGTTATTGTAGCTTTCAAAGTAAGGATTAAATAGAGTTCTGGCAAAATCACGCTCTAGGCAGAAGCACCACGCCATCACTCCACAGCAAAGATCCGAAAAGCTAAGCCGAACAGAGAATACAACAATCCTGAAACCCTAAAACATCAAATGAAGAGATAAAGAACTCAGCCAAGCACCAAA
>NW_004444154.1:2004764-2011594 GCF_000243295.1 Trichechus manatus latirostris
AAGTTAGACGGTTGATATGTTGTGGGGTTGTTAACCAATGTCATAAAACAACATGTGTACTACTGTTTCATGAGAAACTATTTGCTCTGTAAGCCTTCACCTGAAGGATAATTAAAAAAAAAAATGTACAATTAAAAAAAAAAGTAAGGATTAAATAACGGTCATTTGTACAATTAAAGAAGCATGCTACGTGTCAATATATTGAGAATAAGTCCAAGTAAATGTGTGGTAGAAAAACCAAGTACAGACTAAAAAATCAGCCAAGAGAAAACTTAGATCATTCCAAAGAGTCCTCATAGGAGACAGAAATATTAAAGAAACAATAAGATCCTTATACTCTATGAGCCAAGTTCTGTTTAGAGCAGGCAATAACAATCCAGAAGCAGTAAAAAAAAAAAAAAAAAAATTCCTGGAGGAGTTTCTAGGTGAAAGAAATTTTGCTTTATATGGAATTTAGAGAGAAATTAATTTAATGACTAGAGAGTTTAAATAGTCCCAAATGTATTTTCTTTTATTTTACTTTTAACCCTTGGTCAACTTTATTAAGAAGTAAACATTTGAAAATAAACTACTTGTTGCTGTTGTTGTTGTTGTTAGCTGCCACCAAGTCTCCCCTTGACTCATGCACAATGGAACAAAATGCTGTCCAGTCCTGCACCATCCCTATCATTGGTTGTGGATAAGACAGCTGTGATCCATACAGTTTTCAGTGGCTGATTTTCAGAAGTAGACCACCAGGTCTGTCCTAGTCTGGAAGCTCCCCTGAAACCTGCTCAGCATCATAGCTACACGTAATCCTCCTCTGGCAGACAAGTGGTGGCTGCACACGAGGTACGTTGGTCAAGAATTCAACCTGGGTCTTCCGCATGGAAGGTATGAAATCTAACACTGAACCACCAATGCTCCCTTAAATAAATTATACTGTTAGATAAATATAGAAATAAAGATTGCAAAGTAAGTCAAGGCGTACAAGCATACACTTTGACCCACCAACTCCACTTCTAGAAACATAATCCACAGATATCTTACAGGTATCCATGATTATGTATGCAAAGATGTATGTTGAAGGATGTTCATCGTAGCATTGTTTGCATTGGCCAAGGAGTATAAAAGGGTAAAATACCTAAATCAATGGGGCTAGATAAATAAATGATGTCACAATTCATATGACTGAATTCCATCCAGCCAGCCCTTTGAAAAAGTGAGCTAGATCACTGATTGTGCTGGCAACTCCATGATATAGCATTAAGTGAAAACGATAAAGTGCAGAACTGCGTACCATTTTGTTTCCAGTTACATGTACATGTTTATGCATGGATTTACACAGAAAGTTTCTGGGTGAATGCAAAATAAACCATTAGTGCTGACTTCTAGGGAAAATAAAAAGAACTGCCTTTCTCTGAGGGGAAGAAGACTCATATTTTAACTTTTAGAATTTTGTACCATTTGCTCTGTTTACATGTTTCACATTTTTCTTTTTTTTTTTTTAAATAATAGGAGGTCTAAACTAACTTTAAATGGCAAAGGAGAATTTCGAATAGCATTGGGAGATAATTCTCATGGCTGAGCAAAGGTCATCACAATTGTCTCTGAAACTGGTTTGTTCCTGTTTGAATCCCTGCTGAGAATTTGCATTTGTAACAACTTCCCAGGCAATTCTAATACTGCTGATTAGAGACCAATTCTGAGAACCACTAGTAGAGCAGTAGTTCTCAAAATTTGTCATACATAAGAATCACCTGGGGATCTTGTTAAACTGTAGATCTATTTCTGTGTATCTAAGGTGAGAATGCAAATTCTCAGCAGGGTTTTGAACCAAAATGAACCGGTTTTAAGCCCTGATTCAAACTCATAACAAGGAAGCAAGTAACCAGCAGTCACTGGCCTTGACAGATGCACATCACTCTACAAGGGGCACTGGTCCTAGCCTGAACCCTGGAAATCACAGGATGAAACAAGAGACGATCTTAGCCACATCTCTACCACACTCAAATATCTGCTGAAAACAAAAGAACCCAGGCAAAGACCTAGTTACTCTCTGCCCATAGGACACAAAGTGGCTCCACCTCAAGACATAATATGGATCATGGACCAATTTTTTAATTTCCACGTGAGCATGTTTCATGCCTCAGTCTCCAAACAGGATTAGCATGATGTAGCAGACATGCCAAACCTCTGGTGTACTAAATTATGTTTAGTTAAGTCACTTAAATTTTAGCTCTCAATTTTTTTCATCTAGCAAAGCAAGTGAAAGAGGACTATAAATTCTCATAAGTAACTTAGATAGTAATTAGAAGGAAAAGGAGTCCAATATTCATGTCCATTTATAGAATGAGACATATCACATACACACACACACGCACACACACACACTTCCCATAAAATCTTAGACCCCGTAAAGCTTATCCATAGGCTCTGGTTGAAAATCCCTGACTAACATCGTATCGTCTGTTCATTCTTATGGAAGATGAGACGTCAATATTTGATCAATACAACATATTAACACCCTCACCCATTTAGCAAATGAACCCTCTTCCTCCCTGATTTCCCCTGCACCTGTGGAAGGTCCACAGGGTCTGGAGTGTTGATGGGTTAATCAGAACACTGCTATACCAAAAGCACTGACATCAAGGACATTCGTCTTTGGCTGATTGTATCTCACCCTGACACAGCTGCATGGGGCCAGATGTGCTCCATGAGGCCCCGCCATCACACATCCACTGCATCCCCATCATTTTGTCACATCTCTGAGCTATCCTTTAGAACTCGGCTCAAGCTTCCCCTGCTCTGTGAAGCATTTCCTCTGGCACTTCTGCCCCCCAGCTGTGTTTGGTGCTCTTTCCCTGGCTTTGCCCTTTGTATCCTATTGTATCCCTTGTCCTTTGAATCCTATTCACATCTCGATTAGGATCCTTATCACACTATATTTCAAACTTGTCTGTTTCTCCCAATAGACTTTGAGCTTTGTTCTGAATCCCAGTTAGGAAAATAGCTAAATTTAACTGATACTCACTATGTGCCAGACATTATGCTAAGAAATTTATATATAATTTGTTGCTGTTGCTGTTGCTGTTAGTTGCCTTCGAGTCAGCCCCAAATCATGGTGCGACCGTGAGCAATGGGATCAGACCATTGTGATCCATATGGTTGCCATTGGCTGATTTTTCAGGAGTAGATTACCATGCTTTTCTTCCAAGTCAGTCTCAGTCTGGAAGTTCCACTGAAACCTATTCAGCATCATAGCAACACGTAAACCTCCACTGACAGATGGGTGGTGGCTGCGCTTGAAGTGCATTGGCCAGGAATTTCACCCAGGTATCCCACAAAGAAGGCAAGAATTCTACCCCAGAACCATCATTGCCCTCTTATATAGATTAGCTCGTTGATTTCTCCCATAAACCACACCAACTGCCCCCCATTTTACAGTAAGAAAACACAAGCTCAGAGAATTTCAGTAATCTGCACAAGGCCACGCAACTAGAGTCAGGACTTGAACCCAAGCAGCCTAATGCCTAGCCCTTATATTTAACTACTGTACTGCATCGTCTGCCTTCAAGATCTGGATTCTGAAGTATGAAGAGCAGTTTGCTGGGTATGCAAGGGAGAAGGATCATTCTAGCTTAATAAACTGCAGATTTAAAGGCTGAAAAGCATAAAATGAGATGGTGTTTAGGACGCAGAGGTGAGCACGTTGGCCTGTGAGTCAGAGAACTGAGTGAAGACAAGACCTTGAAAAAGTTGTTTCGCCACAATACAGGATTTTAAACTTGGACTTCATCGTTTCACTGGTTGGGAGTCACTGGAGAGTTTCAAGTAGAAATAATACAAGGTTATATTTAAATTTTAGAAAGACATTTTCACTGACAGTGTGGAGGACAATTTCAGAAAGTAGAGTTAAAATATTGAACTAGGCGATAAAATTGAATGACTATTATATGACAGGTACTGTACTAGGTTCTGAAGTGGAAGTCAGGAGGCGGGAGAAAACAAGAATGACGAGATAATGGTCCCTCACCTCAAAATAGTGGTAGTGGAAGAAGACACATAAAAAGACAATAAAGCAATCATGTTTATACATTAGGTAAAGGCACTAGTTAAAATATGAACAAAATGCTAAGAGCACACAAAAATGGAAATGGGTAATGCATGTCATCCCTTCCTATACTTGCTTATGTGCTCTGCCAATATCCTACAAGAAGATAAAAGGTGGAGAGAAAAACTAGACACTGTGCTACAATATAGATAAACCAAAAAAAACCCATTGTCACCGAGTCGATTCAAACTCACAGAGACCCTATAGGACAGAGTAGAACTTCCCCATAGGGTTTCCAAGGAGCAGCTAGTAGATTCAAACTGCTCAGTTAGCAGATGAGCTCTTAACCACTGCACCATCAGGGCTCCACAGTATAGATGAACCTTGAAAACATTATATTGAGTGAAGTAAGTGAGTCAAAAAAGGACAAATATTGTATGATCTCACTTATATGAAATATCTAGAATAGCCAAAGGTGTAGAGATCAAAGTTTAATAGTGGTTACCAAGGTGGAAGGGAGGGGGAAAGGGAGAATCATTGTTCAGGAAGCATTGAGTTTCTGTTCATGGTGATGGAAAATTTTGGCAACAGATACTGGTAATGGTTTTGCAGCATGATTGATGTAATTGATATCAATGAATTGTACATGTGAAAGATGTTGAATTGGCAAGTGTTATGTTATCTGTATTTTCAAAACAATTTAAAAAAGAGGGAGAATAAAACTGGATACTGTGATAGAAAGGGGGCCCTGGTGGCCCAGTGGTTAAGAGCTCAGCTGCTCACCAATATGTCAGTAGTTCAAATCCACCAGCTGCTCTTTGGAAACCCTACGGGGCAGTTCTACTCTGTCCTATAAGGTCACTGAGTGGGAATTGACTCAACAACAACGGGTTTGGTTTTTTTGGTGATAGAAAGATGAAAAATGGATAGGAAGGATAGTCTGTATATATGGGAAACCTCTGGCACCCCTCCTCCATGCCCACAACGGACATCATAAATTGATCATAACTCTTTCTGTGGAGTCCAGATGTGAGCTCAGACACTTTCTCAACAAAGCATCGCAGCTACCTACTACCAGTTATCAGGTTGGCTTTCAAGTACAAATCTATTTGCCTCTCCAAAGGACTGGAACTCCCCATGTGGGATGGATAGGTGGTTGTATTGAAGGATAGCTACACTGGGAGGAGAAAGAAGACAGATTCCCCCTCTTTGGTTTATCCTGGCATAACAAACTAGAAAGTGGTTGAGAAATACTGTTTCAATCAAGAGTTAGAAAAACAATATTCTTCCTCTTTCCCAGGCAGGATGGCCAGGAATATATCCATTTATAACTTTATGGTCACCAAGAATGACCTTGCCACTGTAAATTGAGCCCAAAGCCTAACAGCTTGTAAAGCTGTATGATTATCTGAGGGTGATTGTGTACAAGAAAGAGAAACCAGAAAATAATTTCATGATTAATGAATGTTCACACAAAATCACCTTCAAAGTCCTTTTTGCCCACATATAACTTCTTTGTGTATAATATGCAGTGTGTACTGGTAAAGGATTTATCCTGGCTACTGCCTCTTCTAGTAGTCCCTGGTGTAACATCCAGTGGCTAACCAAAGAGTTGGAGGTCTAAGTCCACCCAGAGGTGCCTCAAAAGTAAGGCTTGGTGATCTACTTCTGAAAATTCAGCCACTGAAAACCCTAGGCAGCATAGTTGTAATCTGACACACATGGGGTCATCATGAGTCAGAGCTGACTCAACTAACAACTGGTTTTTACTGCCTCCTCTAGGAACCTCCAGGGACATTCTTCCATTGTGAATGGCCAGAGAAAGGAAAGAAACTCCATTTTTAGCACTTCTAGGAACTGTGTATGTAATTCTCTTAGCAGCTCTATGAAGTTGGCAGGAACTTCCCCGTTTAACAGATGAGAGGAACCAAGAGACACAATAGTTCAGTAACTTTCCCAGAGATGTCAGCTCTGTGGCAGAACCAGGATGTGAACCCGAGTCTGACCATTCCAAAACACTTCCAGCCACTGTCACTCCTTCCATGACCAGAGACTTCCTTTGATGGCTCTGTCATGAGGCCTGTGTGAAACGCAAGGCCCTTTCACAGCTCTCATCAACCTTCATGAAAACCAGTATCAGGCAGCAGAAATGAGGTCAGCTGGAAAACCTCTCACCATGGGCCCCTTTTGCAGAAAAGAAGAGGGAAAGTCCAAGACAGCCCTTGGGAACAAGCAGCTTCTGGGGACCACAGAAAGGTTGGCAAGTCTTTGGTAACGATCCCTTTACTTTCATCCCCAGAAGATCCACATTCTGGATTCTTGCATTTCTGTCCAGTTGCATCTCTAGTGTTGACTCTCTTTTATGTTTTGATCCAAAGTAACACTGACAGAACTGAAGCTTCAGCCAACATAATCCTAAGCCCTTACCTAGGTGGACAGAGTTAGCAAGGCCTACCTGAAACATGAAGGGCTGATAACAGACCTACTGATGCAAGGAAGTACCTAACGCCCTTTCATTTAAGATTATGTTTGGATAGAAAAGAAGAGAGGAGAGGACAGGAGAGGACAGAAGGGGAGAGAGAAATTTCCTTATTTACCTTATCGTCTTTGTTCCTATCAAAACCAGACTTTGGGCCAGATAAAGAGTGTCCTCAACTAGAAAGCATCAGTTTTTCTTCTGAATCATCTAATATGCATGCAAAAGCTGGACAATGAAAAAGGAAGGCAGAGAACTGATGCATTCGAATGGTGGTGCTGATGAAGAATACTGAATATACCATGGACTGCCCGAAGAATG
>NW_004444154.1:2011880-2013735 GCF_000243295.1 Trichechus manatus latirostris
TGCAGTGATTTAAGCATAATTCAAGTGTTTTTTCCCAGTGATAACAAGTTATGTTAACTATAACTTGTTTTCACCCTACATGCTAATTTGAGAATCTTTAACTTCCTTCCACTCTATCCGTATTCCCACTCTTATCTAGGTAAATAGTGAATCTGAGACTTCCTCAGTGATAAAATTCAGGGCTTAGTGATTGGTGAGATGCAGGAAGAAAGAAAAAAGATCTAGGATGACTCCCAGGTTTCTACTTTGGGAACTGGTCATGTCCACAGAGTTCCTCATCTTTTCCTTGCTTAGCACATCCAGAACAAGCCATGGCTTTTGTTCTGCACAGGAAATCAACTTTGAAAATGCCATTTGCCCTTAGTGATCCAGAGGCTAAAATTGCATGTACATTTATATAATTAACTAGAGTAATGTATATATGAACATGGTTTTTTAACAGAAAAATGTATAGACAGACACCTGACTTGCACCAGAAAGGCTCTACAAAAGAAATCCCTTTTGTACTTTCAGGCCATTTAAACCTTAGGTATCTCTTGGCTAGAAAGCTTTGTGTAGATAAAGGCAAATATTGCAAATTAGCACTTGGTTTAATTCTTCTTGCCTTGATATGCCCAATGTGTTTGCAAGTTTGAAAATCATCAAGCATTCCTACTATGCACGCCTTCATATCCCTCCTAAAAAACACTACATATGCTTCCACAGCTCATCTGTTAGTTTGTCATATTGTAGTGGCTTGCATGTTGCTGTGATGCTGGGAGCTACACCACACGTATTTCAAATACAAGCAGGATCACCCATGATGGACAGGTTTCAGTGAAGCTTCTAGATTAAAGAAAAATAAAAAGAAAAGCATGTCAATATACTTCCAAAAACTAGCCAATGAAAACCTTATGAATCACAACCAAATGTTGTCTGACTCACTTGCTTTGGACACGTCATCAGGAGAGATCAATCACTGGAAAAGGACGTCATGTTTGGCAAAGTAGAGGGCCAATAAGAGCAAGGGAGACCCTCCACGAGATAGATTGACACAGTGGCCACAACGATTGACTCCAGCACGCTGGCGATTATGAGGATTATGCAGGACCAGGCAGCATTTTGTTCTGCTGTACCCAGGATCACCATGAATCAGAGTCAACTCAATGTCAGCTACCAACAACAACATATTTTCCTCTTTCATTTTTAAAAGTATGTACCAAAGCACAGTCCAAAAGCCTTTCCAGAAATGCATCTTTTTTGGGGGTGGAGGAGTTTCACACTCATTAAAGAATAGAGTTCAAATGTTTAATGACTGCCTACTATATGCAAGCACAGTGCAAGGGACATATCTGAGAAATGATGAAAATATCACGAAGTCCGTTCTGGCTCTTTTACATTAGTGCTTCTCAAATTTGCCAGTGGTAGCGGTACATGCAGCATCAGTAGAGTGGTTGTGTAGCACTGCAGAGCTCTAACAGTAGCCAAAAGTGAATGCACAAAAGAAAAATTTTCATGTTTTAGATTATGCAGTCATGGAAATTTTACACGATACTCCTAAACATATGATTAGTTTTCTAAGACAATAATAGAGGATGCACCAGGCTTCTCCCGTCATTTGCAAAATTCTTGTCACATGTGTCCAGATGTAGCTATATCTCAATGGAAGGAACTCTGGCTTCAAGTTTATGTCTTAAAACCATTGCTGTGCCACACACTTGGCACAATACAGAAATGGAGCTCAACTCCACTCACGTTGGTGACGGCCTTAATCCCAAACTCTCCATTCTGATCCATCTTACTCTCTACTTGCCAGCCTACCCACAATTTAACCCATTTCTGATGCATCATTTCTCTTCCTTTTGTGGTGTTACCT
>NW_004444154.1:2016982-2018212 GCF_000243295.1 Trichechus manatus latirostris
ATCTATGAGCCTTGGATTCTCTATGTGACAGTACCCTGAAAAGCTAGCCAGCTCCTGACCATTGTGAAGTAGGTAAAACTAGTCATCAGTACTACCATTGGTCTGTCAGTTTGACGTACTGTGGTGGCTTGCATGTTGCTATGAGGTTGGAAACTATGTCACCAGTATTTCAAATACCAGCAGGGTCACCCATAGTGGACAGGTTTTAGCAGAGCTTCCAGACCAAGACAGACTGGGAAGAAAGGCCTGGCAATTTACTTCTGAAAATTAGCCAGTAAAAACCTTATGAATTACAACAGGACATTGTCCAATTCATTTGCTTTAGACATGTCAACAGGAGTGATCAATTGTTGGAGGAGGACATCATGTTTGGTGAAGCAGAGGGCCAGCAAGAGAAACCCTAGATGAGATGGACTGTTACAATAGCCACAACATGGACTCAAATATGCCAGCAATTGTGAGGGTGAAACAGAACCAGGCAATTTTTCATACTGTTGTACGTAAGGTTGCCATAAGTTAGAGTCAACTCAATGGCAGCTATCTGTCTATCTATCTAGTCTTCAGTAATACACCTTGACTCTTTGCTTGCCTTGACCTTGGCTGTAGAGACCCTTTCATTCTGAGATTCCTTAGACACCCAGAACTCCAGGCCACTCCACCCACTTCAGTACTTATTAGTGTCTTTTAAGTTACAAATGACAGAAAACAAACTTAAAATAGCTTAAACCATAAAGCAAGGAGCCCTACTTAAGCAGTGATTAAGCACTTGGCTGCTAATCAAGAGGGCTGTAGTTTGAACCCACCAGCCACTCTCAGGGAGAAAGGTGTAGCAATCTTCTACCATAAATACTACAGCCTTGAAAACCCTATCAGACATTTCTACCCTGTCCTATAGGGTCGCTATGAGTCAGAATCGACTGATGGCAACGGGTTTAAGTTTTGGTTTTAAACCATAAAGGAAGTTCTCATCTCAAGGAACTGAGCAGCCAGTCCAAAGGCAGCAGGGCTGACTTTAAGTGTGGCGAGATGTAGAGGCTCAAATACGACATCAGAAATCTTTCTTTCGAATGTTCTTTTGTTTCTGCTTTCTATGATTGGGACTTCATCCTCAGGAAGCTCTTTCAAAAAGACATCCAAGACTGCCACCAGCAGCTCCAAGGTTAAACTTGCTCACAAATAGTAATCTCAGAGAGAAGTATGCTACTCTTTATCCATCAGGGGCCACAGTAA
>NW_004444154.1:2019060-2020452 GCF_000243295.1 Trichechus manatus latirostris
TATTATACCTATTTGGCAATACTGCCTTGAGGTCAGGCCTAGAGATATAATTGTGAGCCCAGTCTTCAGAGGAAGAGGACTTGACAGCATCCACAAAGAGTTCCTGGCTTGTCTGAATAACACACCAGCCATTTATAGGAGAGGGCAGTGACATTCCTGTCTCCTCACATCTTCCAGTGGTGTCTCCAAGGGAGAAACAACACTTTCTTGTGCAGCTTCTCTCTCTCCCTGCTTGCCTCCAGGGCAACTCCCTGGAGGACACCAAGGAAATTGAACCCACCCCAGGAATATTTGCATCCCTAAGGACACTGCTGCTGTTGTTGTTATTGTTGTTAGTTCAGTCGAGTTGGTTCCTACTTGTGGAGACCTTATGTATAACAGAACAAAACAGTGGCCAGTCCTGTGCCATCTTTATGATCGTTGATATGTTTGAATCCATTGTGATGGCTATTCTGCACACACTGCTGTGTGTTTGTGTTGGTTGCTGTCAAGTTAATTCCAACTCATGGCAATTCCACTTGCGTAGAGTAGAGCTGAGCTCCATACAGTTTTCAAGGTTGTGACCTTTCAGAAGCAGATCATCAGGCCTTTCTTCTGAGGCACCTCTGGGTGGGTTCGAACAGCCAACCTTTCAGTTAATAGTAGAGTGTTTATGCCACACAGGGACTCTTCTAAGCACACTAGCCCATCACAATTGCCTGTAAAACTGAACTAATTTTATCTACTTTTATAATGGCACTTAGTGCTTTAAATTTTATTTCTAGTCGTCAAGGAGGGAATATTGGATAATGGGAAGAATTTGGTCTTGGGAATCAAAGTTTGAATCCTGTCTAGAATAGTTTCCTATACATAAAAAACCAAGTCCAACCCTGTTGCCGTCGAGTCGATTCTGACTCATAGCGACCCTATAGGACAGAATAGACCTGCCCCATAGGGCTTCCAACGAGTGGCTGGTGGATTCGAACCGGCAACCTTTTGGTTAGCAGCCTCAGTTCTTAACCACTGCACCACCAGGGCTCCTTCCAGCACACAGTAGGTGTATATGTTAAGTTCTTTCCCTTCCCCATCTGGACAGTTCAATGCAAACATAGTGTAGCAGAAGAAAACTTGAACTAGAAGCCAGAAAATTTGTATTCCAGTCCTCCCTCCACACCAGTTTACTCTGTGATCTTGTTGAGGTAATGTAGCCTCAATATTGCTCGGTTTCTTCATCGTTCAAATGAATAATCATGCCAGTCTTGCTCACCTGCAGACTATTGTGGGGATTAAATAAATGAATGCTGACGGATGCATTCTGAAAAGTATAAAGAGCTGCACAAGTATTAGGGATCACATTGGGCCATGAGCCTCATCAATAATCTCTGGGAGAGCCTTTAGGGAACATGGCTGCTG
>NW_004444154.1:2022385-2028720 GCF_000243295.1 Trichechus manatus latirostris
TTGAGTCCACTCAGAGGTACCTTGGAAGAAAGGCCTGGTGATCTACTTCCAAACAATCAGCCATTAAAAACCCTGTGGAGCACAATTCTACTCTGACACACATGGGGTCGTCATGAGTCAGCATTGACTTGATGGCAACTGGTGAAAAAAAAAAATTACAGACCAGCCAGCACTTTTGACTGCCACCTCACACAAGGAATCCAAGTCTCACTTCTCATCTGGGCTGACAGCTTTAACTCTCCGGCCATATAACTCAGCCCCCCATGGCTGGGTTCATTCCTAGTTTTGCCTTCAACACTGACTTTATGGTTACAACTCGGTTTTCTTTCTCATTTTTTATCTCTGCTACATATATTTTAAATATTTTAATATGTTTTATCCAGCATGCCTCTGAAATAGAGCTGAGGGAATCTATTTACATTTCAGGGGCACCTTAGAGCAGTTTGCTAGTTATTTTCATGACAGAAGCTGGGCCTTCAAAAGACCTTCCTGCTTTGCTCTTTCCATACAACCAGTGACAGGAGGGACCATTAACCTCTCTACTCAATGTCACCTCTCTGAGCCTTGCTTTCCTCGTCAAACAAACAGGAAGAACCTGCTCAGTTACTGTGAAGATTAAATGCGATAACGTGTGTAAACTGCCAAGCCCAGTGCTGGTTCCATAGCAGAGACTGTTGTCTTTTTATTATTTTTGGAACTATCCATACGTAGTAGACATCTATGTTTTTTTTATCTACCTTTACCGAGCACCCATTCTTCCTACAGGACAACACAGCACCTCTTTGGGAGACCTGTTCTTCCCATCATTCCAACCATGAAGGTCCTTTCGATGCTGCCATTATTGAACTTCACTACCCCATCACAATCCATAAAAGACGAGCATATGACTGAAGCTGGATGAATCATAGGCCTTCTCTGGGATTTTTCAAACTGGAGCTGAGGAAAGAAATTCATTTCCTTTTTGGTAACAAAACTATTAGTTCTGATGTTCCAGAGTTGCCGCCATGTGAAGGAAGCTGGTCTGAGAAAATAAAGTGTCTGTAGTTGTCGTTGTTGTTGTTGTTGTTAGGTGCCACTGAGTCAGTTCCAACTCATAGCAACCCTATGTACAACAGAACGAAACACTGCCCGGTCTTGTGCCACCCTCACAATTGTTGTTATGCTTGAGGTCATTGTTGCAGCCTTGTGTCAATCCATCTCATTGAGGGTCTTCCTCTTTTTTGTTGACCTTCTACTTTACCAAGCATGATGTCCTTCTGCAGGGACTGATCCCTCCTGATAACATGTCCAAAGTATGTGAGAGGTAGTCTCGCCATCCTCACTTCTAAGGAGCACTCTGGTTGTACTTCTTCCAAGACAGATTCGTTTGTTCTTTTGGCAATCCATGGTATAATCTATATATCTATATCTATAAAGATATATATATATATATATATATAAAGTATCTGTAGAGAGAAGAGGGAATGAGAAACAGAACAGGTGTCTGGTGTCATGCCTTGGGCTGGTTTTCCTGAGGCCAGATGCAAACCTGCCCTTCCTGAGTTTAAATCGGTCTCCCAGGGATTATACCCCTTTCCCCAACTGATTTATTAAGGGTTTCTGTCATTTGGTGGGGAGGGGCTAATTGGTATACAACATTAAGGAAACAATGATGTCTCCCCATTGCTGTTGTTGTTAGCTGCTTTCAAGGCGGCCCCCTGATTCAGGGTAATCCCACACACAACAGAATAAAACGTTGCCCGGTCCTGTGCCGTCTCCATGATCGGTTGCCAATCTGATCTCTGCAATCCATAGGGTTTTCATTTTCACAAGCAGATCATCAGGCCTTTCCCCCTAGTCTGTCTTGGTCTGGAAGCTGGCTGAAACCTGCTTAGCATCATAGCAACACACAAGCCTCCAATGACAGCCTCCAGTGGGTGGTGGCTTCGCATGAGGTGCATTGACTGGGAATTGAACCCTGTTCTGCCACATGGAAGGAGAGAATTCTACCACTGAACTACCAATGCCTTATTATAGGCCCTTGGGTTTCATTGGTTTTGCCTTTGTCAGACTTCAACTGCCTCCCCAGACTCTATTCCCAACCCTCAATAGTCTGGCTCTGGGTCCATCCTGTGGTTTCATCCATACAGTGCACCAACCTACAAAAGGACAAATAGCAGGTTGAAGGGATTGCCACCTGGTTAGCCTGCCTTTCTGGAAAACTATGAAATATGTCAAACTTTATAGAAATCCATTCTCAAAATCCTAAAGCCTTTCATGTAAGTAGAGTTGTCACTGAACAAAGCCCTTTGATCTGGATCCTAGAAGTAGGTTGACATCCTTGGGTTTTGGAAATTGGGAAGAAAAGTAGGCAGGATGTGAAAGCCCCATAGACAGCATAATTTATAAAATTAACATGGTATTTGAGGCACTTCAGATAAAGTCACCACAGAAATGCCCATTTTTTCATGAAATAACCAAAAGGAATAGAGTATTTCACATTGTATTACATATCTCAAGGTTTCCATTAAATTTCAAAGTTGCCCTGTTAAGTTAAAAGAGTTCAGGCTTTTCTGAAACGACTAACTCCAGAATTTTAACTTTCCTGGGGTAATTTTAATATGACTGTGTAAATTTTTCCTTCCTGGCTGCAAAACAAGGGTTTTATCACAAAAAGTATGCCACAGGAAAGAGGAGGACCCTAGAATATGAGCCTTGTAACTCAGCAAGAAGATGGCAGCCTTCTTTCTCTTCATTCGTGGGAGTACTATAATCTTACTAGACTACTGAGAGGGTTGTGGTCACCCAACAAGCAAATGAAGATCACAAAGGACACACTAAGAAAATACAAGTGCACACAACTTGTTAAATCATGGAGCTGAGCCACCCTGTTCCTACTTGCAAATTAAACACTTAAAACAGCTCCTAGCCTGTCTCCAGTCTCATCAATAATTAGGAATAACACCCCAAGTTTTCATCAGTGAAGGACCCTTGGGTAGCTTCCAGCCCCAAAACCAGTTGCTGTCAAGTAGATTCCAATTTATGATGACTCCATGTGTGTCAGAGTAGAACCGTGCTCCATAAGGTTTTCAATGGCTGATTTTTCTGATACAGATCGCCAGGCCTTTCTTCTAAAGGTACCTCAGGGTGGAATTGAACCTCCAACCTTTTGGTTAGCAGCCAAGCTCATTAACTATTTGCAGCACCCAGGGACTCCCTCCAACTCCAAGAAGGGCAGAAAAACGGGACTGGGGCAATCAAATGCAAAGGGAAAGGAATGGAAAGCAACTTAGCCCGAGTTTCCAGTGTCCTCTCCCCTGGCAAGCTAGGCGCTGAAGATCAGGCTTGAAAAACGGCTTCTACTGTCATGTGGCTGTGGAGATAGAGCGAAGCAGGAAGGCCATCTTTACTGCTGACCTGGCATCATGAAAATAATTACAGAATTGCCACAAGGTGCTGCTGGAAGGGGATTCAGACACAGCCACCGTTCAGCCTGAGAGAGCAGCACAGAGTGGCCAGCCAGGCTACTAATGCATTACTTTCCGAGGAAACAACCATGTTTATGAGCAGATATTCCTCTAAATTGTTCTCCACAGCAAGGAACATCTTTTCTGCACTGGTTACATCCATATTTGGCTCACAGAGAACAGCCTCAGGTGTGGAATGAAGGTCACGTCAGTCTGAGTAAGTAGATGTGACAGCTCCAATCAGGTTTTAAGCCAAGGAGCAGCTTAGGACCAGGAAGCCTGATTTTGCAGCTTCCCAGAAACAGCCTCTTTTCTGGGAAGTTCAGTGTGCAGTACTCAGCTCTTCCAAGTCAGTAGTTATAGAGCTTATCAGGCCTAATAAACCTTATTGCTCTCGAACCTGGTCTCTAACTCCTCAGCAAGTTCTAATCCTTAAGGATTCCATTCCTTCTTTTAAACATGCTTTATTTTTAATTAAGTATGCTTTAGTTGCGGGGGGACTGGAGCAGTAGTGGTTTAGTGATAGAATTCTCAGCTTCCATGCAGGAGATCAGGTTCAATTCCAGGCCAATGTGTCTCAAGCACCGTCACCACCCATCTGTCAGTGGAGGCTTGGGTGTTCCTATGATGCTGAACAGGTTTCAGCAGAGCTTCCAGGCTAAGACAGACTAGGTAGAAAGGTCCGACGAGGTAGTTCCAAAGTCAGCCTGTATTATCACAGAGGTCCAATCCCCAGCTGATCATGGGGATGACGAAGAACTGGGCAGCATTTTGTTTTGTTGTGCATGGGATCACCATGAGTCTGGGTCAACTCAACGATAGCTAACAACAACACGCTTTGTTTTATGTATTTGTGTAAGGGAGGATCCCATGCTTTAATTTTTGTTTTATATTATTCATTGCAAAGATAAACGTTGACCTTGAATGTAGAAATAACAGGGGAAGATAGGCAGAGTAAATGATGGTACTTGCTACCATTTATGACTGCTGTGACAGACCAGATACCATGTTAAACTCTTCGAATGCATTATGCCTTTTCATCCTTGCCCAAACCTATGTTGTTGTTGTTGCTGTTGTTGTTAGGTGCCGTCAAGTTGGTTCCAACTCATAGTAACCCTATGTACAACAGAAAGAAACATTGCCCTGTCCTGCATCATCCTGACAATCGTTGTTATGTTTATGGCCCATTGTTATGAGTTACGGCCTAGTGTTGTCGCTGAATTACAGATGAGGAAACTGAGGCTCAGATGAGTTACATGAATTATCTATTCAGTGTCCCACAACAAGTTAGGGTCAAGGTGAGATTTAAATAGATGTCTGTGTGCCATCAGAGTCTGCACTCAGATCCACCGTGCTATATGTGCAGCTTTTGGAGTGTCCGGGGGCTGCCATAACAAATTACCACAAATTGGGTGGCTTGTAAGAACAGAAATTTATTGTCCCACAGTTCTGAAGACTGAATGTCTGAAATCAGTGTGTCGACCTTGTTGATTCCTTCTGAGGGCTCTGAGAAAGTATCTGTTTCATGCTTCTTTTCTAGCTTTTGATCACTTCCCACAGACCTTGGTGTTCATTGGCTTACAGCTCTACCTCCTACAATCTCTCTCTGCCTCCATCTTCACACGGCCATCTTCCCTCTGTGTGTCTGTGTTTCTTCATTTATTTTATTAAAAAAAAAAAAGGACACCACTCCTATTGAATTAGGATCTATCCTACTCCTGTACCACCTCATGTTAACTTAACTGATAACATCTTCAAAGACCCCATTTCCAAATAAGGATTTATGTTCACATCACAGATATGAGGGATTAGGACTTCAATATATCTTTTTGGGGGGACATCGTTCCATCCATAACAACTGCTTCATTTTTGAAATGAAAAAGTTTCAAAAAAAACTGGATTGAATTAGTGATTCCAACACTATGAATGAGTCTCCACCTACCTCAGAGACAATCTCTATCTTCCCTTTCCAAGGGCAGGTAAAGATCTGTAATCTGTAAAGTACCATCCTCAAATAATGAACAATTTTCTCTTTTATCCCCTCTGGCTATGCTTGGGATATGCCCTTCAGACATTTTTTCTCCTTCAGGAGGATTTTGAGCCAGGACTGTAGGGTGGATGATCAACATAAGACTGGCAGCATGAGCAAGCAAAGACTTTTGATTTGTTTTGTTTTTCTGTTTTAGCAATGAGTTCTTAAGATGAGATTGACAGCAAGAGGAGGAAGCACAGCATGCAGTAGATTTTGTACCTGGTCTGAGAAGAGGAGAAGAACAAAGGAAGTCATTGAACAAGGATATGGAAATTACATCAACCTTCTTCTCATTCCTGAGTGTCTCTAACCCTCAAGGGGAAAAGTCAGTTGAGTGCTTTGAACAAAAAGTAATTCACTGAGAATTGTTGGAGATGCCCACCTCCTTTAAGACATATAAAACTTCTCATTCACCTGTTTTTAAATTAAAAATGAGATCATTAAACTTGATTGAATAAGTTCCACAAATGGTTAAATAAATTATGGTACAGCCATAGATTGGAATAGTATGCCCCCATAAAAAATTGTGTTTTCAAATAATATTTAATGACATGAGACAATGTTAACAAGAGAAAGTTAAGCATAGAAAAGATGTTCAAATCTGCCTATACAATAGAATCCTATTTACTTAAAATATATGTAATTTCTGTTCACATATATAGAAAAAAGACTAGAAGGAAATATACCAAAACCGTTGACAGTGACTATCTCTAGGTGAAGGATAGTAGATGGTATTTATTTTTTTCTTCTGCATTTTTTTTTTTAAATATTTTATTGTACTTCAGGTGAAGGCTTACAGAACAGATAGTTTCTCATGTAACAGTAGCACACATGCTGTTTTATGACATTGGTTAACA
>NW_004444154.1:2034941-2094717 GCF_000243295.1 Trichechus manatus latirostris
TTAGCTGGTAGGGGACCTCTGCATGAATCTCTCCTCGCTCTCTGTTCTCTTTCAGTATTCTTACTCTGTTTGGTGTTCGGCTGAGTTCTTTATCTCTTCATTTGATGTTCTAGGGTTTCAGGATTGTTGACTCTCTGTTTGGCTTATTTTTCGGATCTTTGTTGTGGAGGGACAGCGTGGTGCTTCTGCCTAGACCGCCATCTTGCCAGAACCTCTTCTGCATTTTTTAACATAGTTTACAAAGGCCATCTGATATTTTACAGTAAGAAAGAATAACCAATACTTTAAAACTTTCATGTATTTAATAAAATTTTTTGTAATACTTTGAGCAAACACTAAATAAGAATATTGGGCTGTGAATCACAAGAACCCATTCTAGCTCTGCTTCAAATCCCTTCTGACCCTATGCTTCAGTTTTCTTATTTATAAAATGCAGGGGTTGTTGTTAATTTCTAGAATTAGGTGCTATTTCAGTAATACATTGTTGCCAATTAATGCATAAAAGAGAAAGAATTGTGGATGAAACTGAAAGGAGTATAAAAAAATACGAAGGAAAGAATCAGAGGGGAAGAACTAGTGAGCATGAGGACAGAGAAAGGTAGGAAGCTGTGACCTCAGAAGTTTCTCGAGGTAAATGGAGATTATAAATCACTGCCTGCTCTTTAACTCCAGGTCTTTACACATGTCATTATATTACTGTACTTTGTCTTGTCAAGGCAGCCTTTGAAATCTTCTGTTCACTTGTTTTACTTCATCATTTCTTCCATTCACTTTAGCTACTCTGCATTCAAGAGCAACTTTCAAAGTCTCTTCTGACATTCATTTTGGTCTTTTCTTTCTTTTCTGTCTTTTTAATGACCTTTTTCATGTCCTTGACATCATCCCACAACTCTTCTGATCTTCAGTCATTAGTGTTCAATGCATTAAATCTATTATTGAGATGGCCTCTAAATTCAGGCTGGATACATTCAAGGTGGTACTTCGGTTCTCATGGACTTGTTTTAATTTTCTTCAAGTTCAACTTGAACCTGCATATGAGCAATTGATGGTCTGTCCCACAGTTAGCCCCTTGTTCTTACTGATGATATTGAACTTCTCCATCATCTCTTTCCAAAGAAGTAGTCTATTTGATTCCTGTGTATTCCACCTGGCAAGGTCCATGCATATAGTTATTGTTTATGTTGTTGAAAAAAAAGGTATTTCTGATGAATAAGTCGTTGGTCTTGCAGAAACTCAATGAGATGCGTTGACCCAGTGGCTGCAACAATGGGTTCAAACATACCTACTATTGTGAGGATGGCACAGAAACGAGCAATGTTTCATTCTGTTATAAATGAGATCACTATCAGTTGGAACCAACTCGGAAGAACCTAACAACAACACAACTGCTCTTTAACAGGGCCATGGATTTAAAAGTCACAGCCCTTTGAGACTTTGACTATTCACAGATCTTCGTCTGCTTTAATTATTAAACCTTTAAACATCTCTCGAAATGGTTTCACTACACAAGTCTACCAGGATAGGAATTAATCTCTATGCTAAGGCAAGAGTGACTAGACCAATGTCATGAAATCAAGCTGAAATCCAGATCTAGGGCCTCAGGCCAGACATTGAAATAAAGCAATTATGTGTGTTATCTGCCCAATCCACCTTTAACCTTTGGTTTATGTGGAAAACAATTTAGTTAAGGATTGTACTGATTAACTCCATTCTTCCAAAACACTCACAGCACCTTTCTTTCCAGACCCCCAGGCACTAGTGACTTGTGAACAAAATTTCCCTTCTGCCTAACAGCTACCAGAGCATCAACGGTCTCAGGAGCACAATGTGGGAAATAGTATTTTTCACTCTATTAATAAAATTGGGATCTCTGTTTTCTGTCTCTCTTATACGCCTCATAGCATACAGCTGTCCTAAACACAGAATACATTCAATAAATACCTTAATTCTAGAATAATTATAATGTTGCCAGCCTAGAGAACTCCATGGAAAAACCAAAAACCCAAACCAATTGCAGTCAAGTCAATTCCAACATATCGCTACCCTATAGGACAGAATACAACTGTCGTGTAGAATTTCCAAGGCTGTAAATCTTTACAGAAGCAGACTGCTACATCTTTCTCCCACAAAGCGGCTAGTGAGTTCGAACCACAGACTTTTCGGTTAGCCACTAAGCGCTTTAACCACTGCACCAGCAAGGCTCCTTCATGGAAGAACAGGGCCATCAAAATCAGAGCACAGCATGCAGCAGGTCTTTGATTAGAAGCAAAGAATGGTACTGTTGTTGTTTGCCGTCCAGTCAATTCCAACTCATGGCAACCATGTGACAGAGTAGAACTGCTCCATAGGCTTTTCTTGGCTGTAATCTTTATGGAAGCAGTTCACCAGGTCTTTCTTCTGTGGAGACACTGGGTGTGTTCAAAATGCCAACCTTTATTTAGGTCAGCAACCGATAGTAAGGCCACCTGTATCACCCAGGCTCCTGAACCATCTCACTATCAGTAGAATATTTTCAATTCCTTACATGTACACACAACTTTGGAGTTTACAATCATACATAACCTTGGGGTAGGCAGGACAGGATTAATTTTCTGAATTTACAACAGCCACACAAATTTCAGTATTATATTCAGGGAGGCTTAAGGTTGCATTTCCTCCTGATAAGAGGCATCAAGTGAAGTGGTTGACAGAGTAGACTCTGGGGTCAGATTATCTGGGATCAAATTATGACTCTGCCTTTTGTAACTACTTAATACCTCTGTGCCTCAATTTTCTCATCTATTAAATGGGAGATGATTACAGTACCACATAGGGTCATCATGAAGACCAATTATGCTCTTTAATTAATCATTGGCACAAAAATGAAATTATCCAGAGTCCCTGGCTCAATGAAATTGTTTTAAGGAAATGGAGTGTTCGCTATCCCCTATTTGATTATGTTTGTTAGCTGCCATTGAGTCGATTCCAACTCATGATGATCTTATGTACAGCAGGTCATTGCTTGGTCCTGTGTCATCTTCACAATCACTACTATTTTCCAGTCTGTGTTGATCCATCTCAGCGAGGGTCTTCCTTGTCCTTGCTGGCCCTCTACTTCACCAAACATAGTGTCCTCCTCCAGCGATTGATACCTCCTGATGACATGTCCAAAGCAAGTGAGTCAGGGAATATTCTGTTGTGATTCATAAGGTTTTCACTGATGAATTTTCAGAAGTAGATCACCAGGGCTTTCTTCCTAATCTGTCTTAGTCCGAAAGTTCCACTGAAACCTGTCCACCATCAGTGACTCTGCTGGTATTGGAAATACTGATGGCATAGCTTCTAACATCATGGCAACATACAAGCCACCACAATACAAAAAACTGACAAATGGGTAATGGTATTTGATTATACACAGGCTTATAATTTATCCTTCCACCTGTTGTTCTTAGTTGCCGTCAAGTCGATTCTGACGACCCATGTATATAGAGTAGAACTGTTCCACAGGGTTTTCAAGGCTGTGGCCTTTCAGAAGCAGATTACCAGGCCTTTCTTCTGAGGTGCCTCTGGATGGGTTCAAACCACTAAGCTTTTAACTAGTAGCTGAGCACTTAACTGTTTGTGCAACCTAGGGATGCCTTCAACCCCCTAGTTCCTAAGAGTTTGAGACTTAAAGACAGACATAGTTTGCAAGCCAGTCAGTGTGTTTATTATTCGCATTAGAAAATATCTGGACCCAAATGCCCTTCAACAGGAGATTGGATAAAGTGCAGTATATCCATACAATGGGACACTATTCAGCAGTTAAAAAAAAAATCAGTTGGCATAACACAGTTCTTAAAGAAAAGATTCTACATCCTACTTTGGAGAATAGCATCTGGGGTCTTAAAAACTTGCAAACAGCCATCTAAGATACATCTATTGGTCCCATCCTGTCTGGAGAAAAGGAGAATGAAGAAAACCAAAGACACAAGGAAAATATTAACCCAAAGGACTAAAAGACCACATGAACCACAGCCTCCACCAGCCTGAGCCCAGAAGAACGAGATGGTGCCTGGCTACCACCACCGACAACTCTGACACGGATCACAATAGAGGGTCCCAGACAGAGCAGGAGAAGAATGTAGAACAAAATTCAAATTTATAAATAAAAGACTAGACTTACTGGTCTGACAGAGACTGGGGGAACCACCAAGACTATGGCCCCCAGACACCCTGCTAAGTCAGAACTGAAACCAACTCCCGAAGACCACTTTTCAGACAAAGATTATACAGGCCTATAAAACAAACAATAACACACACGAGGAACATGCTTCTTAGTTCAAACAAATATATGAGACCAAATGAGCAACTCTCTCCTGAAAGCAAGACAAGAAGGCAGGAAGGGATAGGAAAACTGGAAGAATGGGCACAGGGAACCCAGGTGGAAGGGGGGAGAGTGCTGTCACATTGCAAGGATTGCAACCAATGTCACAAAACAATATGTGTGTAAATCTTTGAACGAGAAACTAATTTGAGCTGTAAACTTTCCCCTAAAGCACAATAAAATTAAAATTAAAAAAAACAACTGCTACAAACAATAACAGGAACGAATTCACACAGATATGCTGAGTGACAGAAGCTAGAAGCAATAAGAGGACATACTGCCTGACTCCATTAAATGAAAAAACAGGAAAAATTAATCAATGATGATGGAAGTCAGAATTATGGGGTCCTGGTGTTTACAGGGGACTGTCCCTGTTTTAGCTCTATAAGTCCCATGTCCCAGGAAACCCCTCAGTCCCAGGACAGTTGGCCACCCTAGTGATTATCCCAGAAGAGGGATTACAACCTGGAAAGTACCATGTAGGAACTTCTGGGCACTGGAAATGTACAACTCAACCTGGGAGAAGGCTGCATGCCTGTATACACATGTGAAAACTGTCATGCTGACCCCCAAAGATTAGAAAACTTTATGTACTTAGAGTATGTACATATCCTTCACTTAAGAATAAAGGATCTGGACTTATAAATTACACATAGCTGAGGAAATGAGAGTGCCAACATTGAGGAGATGGTATCCCAAATGTGTCTTTTCCTCCCAGGCCGTTTTGGGTTTGCTTCCTCTCCATCCCCTTTTCTGTCTTCCCCCTCACATATGACCACTTGGCCACAGACCCTGGCACCAGACCTGTCCTCAAGGAACAAAGGCGTGGCTAAAGGAGCCTGAATTCACCAATTCATGGTCTTTTTATTCATGGTCCAAACCACTTGTGAACCCTGGCAGCACCACCCTACCCACTGTTAAAAATTTTATAGAGGCAAGAGTTAAAATGGCTTCCCTGGGCCAGGTGCCCAACAAAAATTAGTCATAAGGACATTGATAAGAAACAGAATTGAATCTTAAGTAAATTTTACTTTTATCAGCATGAGTTAGGAAAACTCATCCAATCAAGACAAACCAGCTTAGCATTCAGTGACCACCTTTCTCAAAACAAAAAGAAAATTAAGTGTGATTCAGCAAACAAAGTAAAGGCCAAGATACTTACTTATCTAAGCCTTACAAGGGCGTTATAACTGTAAACTTGAGCCCCCTCACCATTTTCATTTTGGGTGCTCCCTGTTCACGAACAGTTTCTCACCAAATAAACCCTGTTAACTCTAATTGACTCAATCAAATTTTTCTTTTTGACATCACAAAGCCTCTGGGGCTACACCCTCACTTGGTCAGGAGATTCAGCCTTCCTCCTAAACACTCCCACACTCACTTGCTCTTCCCCGTTTTCTCTAGCTTCAGTCACCTTTTCATAGACCTGGTCTCTCCCCTCCCAACCTTTTAGAACTAACACTTCAGTCAAGCTGTTTTGCTCCCTCAAGTCTGGCTTTATCCCCAGAAGTTTCCAGCAGAAATGTGATCTGTTCTCCAGACCCAGCACACTGCAGAGTTCCAGAACCACCATAGTCACTGCTTCCACCACTAGAGAAATTCTCTGGTGGCCTTGAGGACACAGCACACATCCTCCTTCCTCCTTCAAAGAATTAGACCATGGTCATTAGTAAATGGAGTCCTTGGATGGCACAAACGGTTAAATGCACGGCTATTAACTGAAAGGCTGGCAGTTTGAACCCACCCAGAAGTGCCTTGGAAGAAAGCGCCGGTGATCTATTTGCAAAAGATCACAGCCATTGAAAATCCTATGGAGCACATTTCTACTGTGCGTACTTGGGGTCTCCATGAGTAGAATCAATAGCAACTGGTTGGTAGTTGATTAGCTGGTTGATTGGTTGATTGGTTGGTCAGTAAATCTATAATATATGTGTTTCCAGCCACCCTACCACGCCTTCAACAGACATCACTAATTAATGCTGATTCTCTTCACTGGCCATGGATGAGGCCTTGGAATCTTCATTAACATGGGGCTTCGTGGGGTCACTATCAATGATTTATAGATGTAAGAAGATAAAACGTATTTGTTACCCCACACTGGGCCTTGGGTTCACAGAGGGGCTTTTTGGTTTTGTACTTAGCCAGAGAAGCCAAAGGCATAGATGGTGTCTCTTCTTTGGCCCGTCTGTCTTCTACTCAGAGATGCCTGGACCTCCCAACTGCATTAAATGAACTCAGTAACTCCTCTAAGCAATAGGTCTGGTTTGAGTATGTTTGTGATCCCAAGGTCTTGACAACTCCAGGTCTGATCTGTCCCACCACCCAGTGTATTTTAATTTTCCATTCGAACAATGTCAGAAAGTTTCTTCTTCTTTTTCACCTATTTAATTATTTATATTATTTTTGTTACTGGGTGTTGTCTAGTCAATTCCAACTCATAATGTCCCCATGTGACAGAGGAGAACTTCCCCATAGGGTTTTCTTGGCTGTAATCTTTATGGAAGCAGATAGCCAGGTCTTTCTCCCATGTAGCCTTTGGGTGAGTTCAAATCACCAACCTTTCAGTTAGTAGCCGAGCATTTAACATTTACACCACCACAGCTCCTTGAGCTATAATTAATATCAATAATGAGAAACCCCGAGAGTGTGGCACCCGGACACCCTTTTAACTCAATACTGAGGTCACTCCTGAGGTTCACCTTTCAGCCAAAGATTAGACAGGCTGATAAACAATAATACACATGGCTCAGCCATGTATCCAAGACTAAATGGGCACACCAGCCCAGGGGCAAGGATGAGAAAGCAGGAGGGGACAGGAAAGCTTGACGAATGGAAATGGAGAAACCAAGCTCGGGAAGGGAGAGTGCTGACACGGCGTGGGGTTGGCAACTAATGTCACAAAACTGTATGTGTATTAATTGTTTAATGAGAAACTTATTTGCTCTGTAAACCTTCATCTAAAGCACGATAAAAATAATAATAATAAAATAAAATACATAGATCTTAGGTGTGCAGTTTGATGAGTTCTGACAATTGTACTGAAAGGTTCAGTTCAAACCCACCTAGCAGCTCCATGGGAAAAAGACCTGGTGATCTGCTTCTGTAAAGATTTAAAAAAAAATCCGTTGCCTTTGAGTGGATTCTGACTCATAGCGACCCTATAGGACAGAGTGGAACTGCCCTATAGAATTTCCAAGGAGAGGCTGGTGAATTTAAACTGCAGACTTTTTGATTAGCAGCCAAACGCTTAACCGCTTAAGCCACCTAGAAAAACCTATGAGGCAGTTCTAATCTGTTACATGGGTCTCTATGAGCCGAAATCGACTCATCAGCACCTAACAACAACATTCCCCCATGTAACCAACCCACAACAAGACACACAACATTTTTCTCTTGATGGGAGAACGTTTCTGATCATGGTGAAAAGCCAGTGAAAAATTATCAGTTTCCTTTATGCAAATGGGGCCAGATCCCTTCTAACTGGCGCTTAAATCGAACTCCTGCAAGGAACTACTCCAACTCCAGCCATAACTTCAAATAATGTCTGTAATTTTCTCTCTAAAACAAAGAAAACTCCATTTCATGTCTGTCCCTGAACTACTGAGTTTTATCTACCCAGGCCTCATCGACCTTCTAGAAGTTTTTTATATGTTTTCTTATATTCCAGTTCCTCCACTTACTTCTTTATTGAAGTACCAGGCTTTCACAATAGACTGTGTGAGTCATCTTATAGCGCTGTACAGCAATCTTATATGTTAGGTATCTGGTGGGAGGGCTGTAAACTCAAGAGACTGTGGTAGGTATAGTGCTTGGGACCTGCTGTAATATTTTTCTGTGTCTCGCTCCCTATAATACCATACATTATTAAAGTCCATGACTTAAAATCCATTCAGTTCTCAACATATGGGATGTTTTATAGGTTCCACATAACCTTTCCATACTACTCCAAATTTTTATCTGATTCATCAACCCCAGAGAAAGGAGTGTTTGTTAGAAATGCAGCAAAGAATTATGAACTGGCTCCCACTATTAATAAGGCAGAGTCATTTTCTCAGATGATGAAGGACTTGCCAGGTTCTGTTGTACTGGATATTTGTCAATCTCTGTGCCCAAGCAAGTTAAAAATAAAGCATTTCCAGGTATTTCCTGGTGCTAGCCAGCAGTGACCTCGAAAGCATAAATGTGAAAGACATCCAACCAGATTGGTCCAGAAGGAGACAGACATGGGCAAAAGTGTAGAGCAAAGAGCTGTGAAATTCTGTCCCTGGCCTGCCATTTCTCTATCCCCATTGCAGTGGCTTTATTCAGACCCACATTCCTTCTTGTCTGAATTATTTCAGTTGCCTCCTAACTGGTCCCCTGCTATCAGTTTCACCCCACCTGCATCTTCCACACCATTGGCAAAGCAATCCTCCTCAATCATTCTCTGAACAAGTAGCTCCCTACGTTAATTCTGTAATGGCTTCCCCATACCTGCAGAGTGATGTCCACACTCCAACATGACATTCAGGGCTCTTTATGGGGCAACCTCTTATCTCTCCCCTGCCTGCTCTCCACCACTCCTATTTGTACACCTGAGCATCCCATCTGCCATTCAACTGGCCATTCCCACGACAACTCATGTTCTCACAGACTTCCTTACATTCGCATCTGCTTTCCCTCTGCTGGAAATGTGCCTCACTTCCTCTCACCCTCATCAATTCAGCATCATCATGAATTAGCTTAGAAACCATCTTCTCTGAAACTCTTCTGAAGCACTTTTGAATAGCTCATGTCTCCTTCTCTCTGCCTCTGTTTTTATTGCTGTTGTTAGCTATGGTCATGGCCCCCTTGACTCATGGCGACCTCACATACAGCCACCATCTGTCTGTCAGTGGAAGTTGGAATGTTGCTGTGATGCTGAACAAGTTCCAGCAGAACTTCCAGACTAAAACCAACTGGGAAGAAAGGCCTGGTGGTCACTTCCAAAAATCAACCAATGAAAACCCTGTGAATCACAACAGTCTGATTCACAATTGATCATGAGGATGGTGTATGATTGGGCAGCCTATTGTTCTGTTGTGCATAGGGTCACCATCTGCCTCTTTAACCTCTTATATAGACCTCTAGCATAGCCTCTTCGATGCTATTGCAACCCCCAACTCCAGGGGGCACCATTCATATCAAATACCATATGAGTGGTACTCCCTGGTGCTGTGCAACATGGCAGCACTGAGCCTTTTCACCTGAATAATTTGTTTCCCTGTCTGTCTCTCGCCTCCTTTTTTCCCCCCATAATAAACTTTCCACTTATGGCCATGACCAAAAAAAAAAAACCAAACCAGTTGCCATCAAGTCAATTCTGACTCATGGCCACCCTATGTGTTGGAGAGTAGAACTGTGCTCCATAGTGTTTTCATGACTGTGACATTTCAGATGAAAATTTCCAGGCCTTTCTTCCAAGGCACCTCTGGGTGGGTTCAAACTGCCAACCCTTTGGTTAGTAGCCAAGCACTTAACCATTTGCACCACTGACAATGAGCTCTTTTTTAGCAGCTTCGTCCTCCACCTGTGAGTCCTCAGGGTCTCCCCTAGCTCTGCCCTTCCTTTTGAACCTATTCAATCCATTAAACTAATCCCTGTTACAAATTCCCTTTGCTTCGGAATTTGAAAGTTTTCATTTTTCCAGTCGTTCTCAAGTTCAACTTCACTTGGGCCAGTATCATTGATTTCCACTGGAGTCACATCTACCAAGCACAAGGAACCCCACTCCTAATCTCCACACAACCCCAACTCCCTAAACTCCAACCTGTCCAGAGTCCCAGGCTTCAGCTTAAACACGAGAGAAATTCAACCATATGAATTGCTCAGGAAGGATTTAGAGGTCCCTTGCCCCTCTACGCTCAGCATTAGCTCCATGCAGACAGGCGGCACTCCTATTTCTTTAAAACTTTTCTCTCCCCCAACTTGGCTAACTCAGAAGGTGTGCATAGTAAAGTCTCACTCGATGCATTTTGAGTGAATACATTTATAAATTAATGAATGATTTGGAGGTAAGACACATAATTCATCTTTAGTAGAGAGACGTGCATTCTTCAAATAATAAACAAAAATTAAACTGAAAGCCCATGTTGAAACACAGAGAATTTATGAACTATTTACATTGTTGTTATTGTTGAACATTTTCTGCAAACTTGAGAGGAGTTTTTAATCAAAAACCTGGAAGAACGAACAGCATAAATCCCCATTTTGGTGCCTGTAGTCAACAGACACAATCTTTTTGACAGGGAAACTTCTCAATAGTGGATTAGTTTGTAATTTTCTTTGAGTTGAGTGTTGCAGATTCTCAGGTTATTCCCATAGCCACAGAGACAGTAAAGTCTCCCAAAGTCACGTATTAAAACCATATGGGCCACTTGGAGAGGGGAGGATGGAAACACTGGAGTATAGGAAAGCTCTGTGAGCATCATTCTCTTCTCTCGACCTTGGTCCTGTGGCAACTTTGAGTCTGCAGCTTTTTGGGGCAACCCATCGCCCTGGAGAATCAATCTGCCTGACTGAATTTTTCTTCATTTGAAAAAAAATTAAGCTTTCCCTTTTGAAACGTTTAATGGCCAAATGAAATATTTTGTCTCTTGCTACGGAGTTTGCACTCTGCCAGGTAATTATAGGTGGTGAGATGTCTGCACGCTGATCTTTGTTTGGCCAAGCTTCGAATCATATTCAGTTCTTAATCTTTCATCATAAATCAGCTTTTATGGCCTTTTAATCACTCCTGTTGCTGTGTTCTCAACTGGTTCCAGGGTAATAAATCAATTAAGAAATGTTTGTAAAGTTCTTTAAAAGATAAAAAGAGCGGACAACTGTGGTGCATTACAGAAGCACAGCAAACCAAAACCAAAACCTGTCGCCATTAAGTCAGTGCTGACTCATAGCAACCCTATAGGATGGAGTAGAACTGCCCCACAGGGTTTTAAAGTCTGTAATCTTTAAGGAAGCAGACTGCCACATCTTTCTCCCATGAAGCAGACAGTGGGTTCAAACCACTGACCTTTTGGTTAGCAGCCAAGCTCTTAACCACTGCTCCACCAGGCTTCCTGGAAGTAGAGCAGTGCACTTACAAGTGATCTGGCTTCCTAGATGTGACCTTTTTATTCACAAGGGCTCTTTTCTAATAAATTTTACAGTAATCTCACTAAAGTTGGTTGATTCATTTCTCATTTGCTATTTCTCTTATTTCTTAAAAGCAAAAATAAATCATATTTCTTTAAAATTGTCATTTGGGTTGAAGAATAAAGGACAGCCCTATATTTACGGCAAGAGAGATTGTATTTGGATAGAACTTTCTGATGGCCACAAAGAAATAATCGATAAAAAGAGGCTATGGAGTTTCCATCAATGCAGCTCTTCAGGAAAATAGACAAACAAAAAAACAGCACTCTTGAACTAAGACCAGGGATGGAAAATAAACTTCAATTTGAGTGCCAATTCTGATCAGTCATTAGTAGCTGCCTGTAAAAAATGGTTTGAAATGAATGTAGAGGCCATGTCCAGGCTCAGTGGTCAAGCATCATGGTCAAATAGCAATGTCTGACCCCAGTGTGGAGGCAGCAGTTAGAGACATGCATGTTACCTATTTGCTATTATACATTAGACAACCTGAAAGGAAGATATGTAAGTAACCATGTGATACAAGACAGGTCCTCTCCTTCTCTAAACAATTCCAGATTTCAACTATAGCCACCTCACAGTAGGTTCTACATTCCATACAGGATTATGCTGGCTGCATGCACAGTCTGTGCAGAGATCTATGCTAAATTCTTGGAGGTAGGGAGAACAGAATACATTACATTTGTATCATACTCTATGTTTACAAACTCATACCCTAAGTTTACCAGGTATGTTCTCTTATTTAACACTCAGTTATTTCTCCGCAAATATTTACTATGCCTACTAGGCAGCCTGCTACATGTCTATCAATTTGTTGTACTGTGGGAGCTTGTGTGTTGCTGTGATGCTGGAAGCTATGCCACCAGTATTCAGATACAAGCAGGGTTACCCATGGAGGACAGGTTTCAGCTGCGCTTTCAGACTAAGACAGACTAGGAAGAAGGACCTGGTAATCTAGTTCTGAAAAGAATTAGCCAGTGAAAACCTTATGAATAGCAGCTGAACATTGTCTGATATAGTGCAGGAAGATGAGCCCCCCCAGGTTGGAAGGCACTCAAAAGATGACTGGGGAAGAGCTGCCTCTTCAAAGAAGTTGACCTTAATGACGTGGATGGAGTCAAGCTTTTGGAACCTTCATTTGCTGATGTGGCATGACTCAAAATGAGAAGAAACAGCTGCAAACATCCATTAATAATGGGAATCTGGAACATATGAGGTATGAATTTAGGAAAATTGGAAATGATCAAAAACGAAATGGAACGCATAAACATCAATATCCTAGGCATTAGTGAACCAAAATGGACTGGTGGCCATTTTGAATCAGACAATCATATGGTCTGCTATGCTGGGAATGGCAACTTGAACAGGAATGATGTTGCATTCATTTTCAAAAACAACATTTCGAGATCTATCCCGAAGTACAATGCTATCAGTGATAGGATAATATCCATAAGTCTACAAGGAAGACCAGTTAATATGACTATTATTCAAATTTACACACCAACCACTAAGGCCAAAGATGAAGAAATTGAAGATTTTTACCAACTTCTGCAGTCTGAAATTGATGGAACATGCAATCAGGATGCATTGATAATTACTGGTGATTTGAATTCAAAAGTTGGAAACAAAGAAGAAGGATTGGTTGTTGGAAAATATGGCCTTGGTGATAGAAACGATGTCCAGAGATCTCATGATAGAATTTTGCAAGACCAACGACTTATTCATTGCAAATACCTTTTTTCACCAACATAAACAGTGACTGTACACATGGAACTCGCCAGATGGAATACACAGGAATCAAATCAACTATATTTGTGGGAAGAGATGATGGAAAAGCTCAACACCATCAGTCAGAACAAGGCCAGGGGCTGACTGAGGAACAGAACATCAACTGCTCATATGCAAGTTGAAGTTGAAGCTGAAGAAATTTAGAACAAGTCCAAGGGAGCCAAAATACAACCTTGAGTATATCCCACCTGTGATGGTTAAGACTGTGCGTCAACTTGGCTGGGCCATGATTCTCCATGTTTTAATGTAATCACTCCCATGATTGAATATACTGTGAGTAGCCAATCAGATGAAAGGGAGTCTCCTTGAGGGTGTGGCCCCCATCTGTATATAAGCAGACGTTTTGGCGTTTTGCTCTCTCTGGATCCTGCAGCTGCTTCCTGTTGTCTCATCTCCCGTTCTTAGGACTTGAGCTGTCAGCTTATCTGCCAAACCTGGGATTTGTCCAACTGCACAACCTGTGAGCGGGAACCCTGCTCTCTGACCTGCCGATCTTGGGCTTGCCAGCTTCTGCAGCTGTGTGACTTGGGAGAGGCATCTACCCTGATCCACGGACTTGGGATGTTCTAGCCTCTACAATCATATGAGCTGTTTCCTTGATATAATCTCTATATATATATATATATATTTATACACTTTACTGGTTTTGCTTCTCTAGAGAACCCAGCCTAAGACACCACCTGAATTTAGAGATCATCTCGAGAATAGATTTGATGTATTGAACACTAATGACTGAAGACCAGATGAGTTGTGGAATGACATCAAGGACATCATAAATGAAGAAAGCAAGAGGTCATTAAAAAGATAGGAAAGAAAGAAAAAAACAAAATGGATGTCAGAAGAGACTCTGTAACTTGTTCTTGAATGTTGAGTAGCTAAAGAAAAAGGAAGAAATGATGAAGTAAAAGAACTGAACAGAAGATTTCAAAGGGTAGCTTGAGAAGACAAAGTAAAGTATTATAATGACATGTGCAAAGAGCTGGAGACAGAAAACCAAAAGGGAAGAACTTGCTCTACACTTCTCAAGCTGAAAGAACTGAAGAAAAAATTCAAGGCTCGAGTTGCAACAGTGAAGGATTCTATGGGGAATATATTAAACAACGCAGGAAGCATCAAAAGAAGATGGAAGGAATACACAGTCATTATACCAAAAAGAATAGGTAGCATATGATCAGGAACTGATGGTACTGAAGGAAGAAGCCCAAGCTGCACTGAAGGCACTGGCAAAAAAAAGCCTCCAGGAGTTGACAGAATACCAACTGAGATGTTTCAACAAACAGTTGCAGCACTAGAAGCATTCATTTCTCTATGCCAAGAAATTTGGAAGACAGATACCTCAACAATTGACTAGAAGAGATCCATATTTATGCCTATTCCCACGAAAGGTGATCCAACTGAATGCAGAAATTATTGAACATCATTAATATCACACACAAGTCAAATTTTGCTGAAGGTCATTCAAAAGCAGCTGTGGCAGTATATCGAAAGGAAACTGCCAGGAATTCAAGCCAGATTCAGAAGAGGACGTGGAACCAGGGATGTCATTGCTGATGTCAGATGGATACTGGCTGAAAGCAGAGACTACCAGAAAAATGTTTACCTGTGTTTTATTGACTATGCAAAGGCATTCGATTGTGTGAATCATAACAAATTATGGATAACATTGCGAAGAATGGGAATTCCAGAACACTTGATTGTGCTCATGAGAAGCCTGTACATAGATCAAGAGGCAGTTGTTTGGACAGAACAAGGGGATGCTGCATGGTTTAAAGTCAGGAAAGGTGTGCATCAGGGTTGTATCCTTTCACCATACCTATTCAATCTGTATGCTGAGCAAATAATCTAAGAAGCTAGACTATACAAAGAAGAATGGGGCATCAGGATTGGAGGAAGACTGTTTAACAACCTGCATTATGTAGACAACACAACCTTGCTTGCTGAAAGTGAAGAGGACTTGAAGCACTTATTGATGAAGATCAAAGATCACAACCTTCAGTCTGTATTACACCTCAACATAAAGAAAACAAAAATCCTCACAACTGGACCAATAAGCAACATCATGATAAACGGAGAAAAGATTGAAGTTGTCAAGGATTTCATTTTGCTTGGATCCACAATTGACACCCATGGAAGCAGCAGTCAGGAAATCAAAAGACTCGTTGCACTGGGCAAATCTGCTGCAAAAGACCTATTTAAAGTGTTGAAAATCAAAGATGTCACCTTGAAGACTAAGGTGTGCCTGACCCAAGCCATGGTATTTTCCATTGCGTCATATGCATGTGAAAGCTGGGCAATGAATAAGGAAGAGTGAAGAAGAACTGATGTCTTTGAATTGTGGTGTTGGTGAAGAATATTGGCTATACCATGGACTGCCAAAAGAAAGAACTAATCTGTCTTGGAAAGTACAACCAGAATCCTCCTTAGGAGCAAGGATAGTGAGACTACATCTTACATACTTTGGACATGTTGTCAGAAGGGATCAGCCCCTGGAGAAGGACATCATGCTTATTAGAGTACAGGGTCAGCAAAAAAGAGGAAGACCCTTAAGGAGATGGATGGACACAGTGGCTGCAACAATGGGCTCAAGCATAACAATGATTGTGAGGATGGCAAAGGACCGGGCAGTGTTTCCTCCTGTAGTACATAGGGTCACTATGAGTCGGAACTGGCTCGATGGCACCTAACAACAACACTAGGCAGCAGGTACTATACTATGGGCTGGGTATATACCAGTAAATAAAATAAATGTCCTGAGTAGCATCTGAGACCTAAAAAGCTTGTTAGTGTCTATCTAAGATACATCTATTGGTCCCATCGCTTCTGGAGCAAAAGAGAATGAAGAAAACCAAAGACACAAGGAAAATATTAACCCAAAGGACTAAAGGACCACATGAATCAGAGCCTCCACCAGCCTGAGCCCTGAAGAACTAGATGGTGCCAAGCTACTACCACCAACCGCTCTATCAAGGGATCACAACAGAGAGTTCTAGACAGAGCGGAAGAAAAATACAGAACAAAATTCAAATTTATGACAAAAGACCAGACTTACTGGTCTGACAGAGACTGGAGGAACCCCAAGACTATGGCTCTGGGATACCCTGCGAACTCAGAACTGAAGCCTCTCCCAAATCCCATTTTCAGCCAAAGATTAGACAGGCCTATAAAACAAGCAATTACACAGGTGAGAAATGTGCTGTTTAGTTCAGTCAAATATACGAGACCAAATGGGCAGATCCTGCCCAAAAGCAAGACGAGAAGGCAGGAAGGGAGAGGAAAACTATACAAATGGACGTGGGGAACAGCGAGTGCAAGGGTACAGAAGAGTACTGTCACATTTCAGGGATTTCAACCAATGTCACAAAACAATATGTGTATAATTTTTTTAATTGTACTTTGGATGAAGATTTACAAAGCAAATTAGTTTCTCATTTAACAATTAGTGCGCATATTGTTTTGTGCATTGGTTGCCAACCTCATGACATGTCAACACTCTCCCTTTCTCGACCTTGGGTTCCCCATTACCAGCTTTCCTGTCCCTTCCTGCTTTCTCTTCCTTGCCCCTGGGCTGATGTGCCAATTTAGTCTTGTTTTGTTTTATGTGCCTGTCTAATCTTTGGCCAAAGGTTGAACCTCAGGAGTGACTTCAGTACTGAACCAAAAGGGTGTCTAGGGGCCACACTTTCGAGTTTTCTCTGGTCTCTATCAGACCAGTTAGTCTGGTCTTTTTTTGTGAGTTAGAATTTTGTTCTACATTTTTCTCTAGCTCTGCCCCAGGACCCTCTGTTGTGATCCCTGTCACAGCAGTGGGTGGTGGTAACCAGGCACCATCTAGTTGTGTTGGACTAAGTCTGGTGGGGGCTATGGTAGTTGTGGTCCATTAGTCCTTTGGACTAATCTTTCCCTTGTTTCTTGGGTTTTCTTCATTCTCCCTTGCTCCAGACAGGGTGGGACCAGTGGAGTATCTTAGATGGCCCCTCACAAGCTTTTAAGATGCCAGACGTTACCCACCAAAGTAGAATGTAGAACATTTTCTTTATAAACTATGTTATGCCAGTTGAGCTAGATGTCCCCCGAGACCATGGTCCCTAGCCCTTGGCCCGGTAACTCAGTCCCTCAGGGAGTCTAGATGTGTTTATGAGGCTCCCATGACCTTGCCTTGGTCAAGTTGTACTGGCTTCCCCAGTATTGTGTACTGTCTTACTCCTCACCAAAGTCAACCACTTATCTACTGTCTATTTAGTGTTTTACCCTCCTCACCTCTCCCCTCCCTCCAATATGTATAAATTTTTGAATAAGAAACTAACTTGAGCTGTAAACTTTCACCTAAGGCACAATTTAAAAAAAAAAATTTTTAGCCAGCTGAAAACCATAAACCCGTTGCTGTCGAGTAGATTCCGACTCATAGCAACCCTATAGGACAGAGTAGAACTGCCCCATAGAGCTTCCAGGGAGCACCTGGTGGATTCGAACTGCCGACCTTTTGGTTAGCAGCCATAGCTCTTAACCTCTCTGCCACCAGGGTTTCCAAAGCCAACTTAGGAAAATGAAAATAAATAAATAAATGTGGTTCCTGCCTCTGTGAGAGTTACATTTTGTGGGGATATGAGGAAGGAAGACATAGGTGTTGACTTCATTTTGAAGATGAGAAAACTGATGTTCAAGTAACATATATAAATCACCCATCAAAAAAAATAACACAGGAAAGAACCAGGACTCCAGCCAAAGACTCTCAGTATAATCTCTCTATTCAGCTTAACTCTGGGCTCCCACGTCATTGTTTTTTGTGGCCCCTGATCTCAGGCCTGGCAGCATCCTGATTTCACCCCTCTGGTGATCCCGAGGACCATGTGTCTCCTAGACAATGCTGACCTTCCGGGGCTCCATCCAATGCCATGAGGGCTTCCCCAGTGATGACTTCCCCTGATGACTCCTTCAGGGCATAGCATTCTGAGCATGGAGAGGAGAGGGGTTGCTTCACAAGCAATGTATACTCAAATCAAACTTCAGACAACAGGTAAGACCCAAGGTGGAGAAGACAGGGAAAGGCATTGCAGGTGGATGTGGTGAGGGGGTAGGAAGGGGAAGTGGTATGAGCTGTGGTGTGAAGGTAGAAAATCATAAAATGAGTGAGTTTAGAGAATAATGAGTAAACTGGTTTGTTTAATTCGAGGAAAAACAAAAGATTTATTTAGCCAGGTAATTTCTAAAAACGTATTTCTTTTAACCTTCACAGATGCACAAGCTGGAAGGCTCAATATGTTCTCCTTATACAGATATTGTTGTGGTGGTAGTGGTGTGGTGGTTGTTAGTTGCCATTGAGTCGGCTGCAACTCATGGCAACTTTATATATAACAGAATGAAATGTTCCCGGGTCCTGCACCATCTTCATGATCATTATTTGTATGTTTGAGTCCATTGTTGTGACTATTGTGTCTCTCACTGAGGACTTCCCTCATTTGCACTGAACCTCTGCCAAACAATATGTCCTTTCCTAGATATTGGTCTTTCCTGATGATGTGTCCAAAGTAAGCGAGCTGAAGTCTCAGCATCCTCACTTCTAAGGATCATTCTGGTAATATTTCTTCTAAGACTGAATTTTCCCTTTTTCTGGCAGCCAATGGTATATTCAATATTCTTTACCAACACCACAGTTTGAACACAGCAAGTCTTCCTCTGTCTTCCTTTTTCATTATCCAGCTTTCACATGCATATGATGTGATTGAAAAGGCCATGGCTTGGGTCATTCACACCTTAGTCATCAAAGTGACATCTTTGCTTTTTAAAATATTAAAGAGGTCTTTTTTGCACAGATTTGCCCAATGCAATGTGTCATTTAATTTCTTAGGGTAACTAATATTTCTAGAGGTTAAGTAACTGGCCCAAGGTCACAGGTTAATAAGTGGCAGAGCCAGGATACATACCTGATTCTTTCCATCTCCATATCTAGATCTGCTTCCACTGAAAGCATTCATGATAGGGTGTGCAAGGTATGCAACGCACAAGAGGGTGAGACTTGCTGAAAAACAGGGAGTGGACACAAAAACCTTACTGGAGAGAAGGAAGGTGGGTCAACTTTGCCAATGTGACAATGTTGCTCTTGCCTGACATGAGACATGTCAAGGGGAGGATGGAAGCCAACTCTTTACCAACAAATGCAAGCTTTCTGTCTTCCACAAAAAAGAATATCCTTGAGTGTGTCTGCCTTTAGGAATGCTAAAAACACACAGAAAGGTTTCTGTGGGTCCTCTATTTTCTCCTGCTGTCTTGTCTCTACAACTATTTCTCTCCTATAGGGTTGCTATGAGTCGGAATTGACTCGAGGGCAACGGGTTTTTTAATTTTTTTCCTGCTCTTTTGCTTCTTGTTGCAGATATAGCTGGTTGACTTCTCACTATCAATCACCCCTTCCTTCCTAAAGAATCTCAGTTTCATTCATTCACACTCAACCTGTTCTATAAGGCTATGTGCGTGTGCATCAGAGAGGGCAGGATGTAACCCGAGTCTTAGCAGGTGATTCCTGCTTGATCTAAGACATTCATGGTAATCCCATTCCCCTTGCAATTCTTGATTTAGGCACGTGGTGCAATACAGGCTAATGAGAGTGAGCCGGCTGGGAAGCTTCTGGGAAAGAGTTCTTCACTCTTAAAGGGATAAAAGGAAGAAATTACCTCAACTTCCTCTTGATATTATTCTATCTACTTGTAAGGTCTGGAAATATGGCAGCCATGTTGCAAACACTAGGGAACCAGGCTAAGGACAAAGCTGATTCACTGAGCATGACAGATGGCTTTTTGGGGGATTTTGGCAAATGAGAGGGGATAATTGGCTATGGGGGAAAGAGGCAGAAGGAAAATAGTGTAATGAGAATTATCACTTTAGTTATTAAATGGATCCTATATGATATCCTTTGACAAAGAAAAAATAAGGATTTTGTTTTAATTTTTTGAACTGTGCTTCTTGAATATGACAACACTCAGAAACTAGACTACAGGGACAGTGGCTTCAATAGCATTACAACTGGCCTGAAGGGAATGAGTCACAACATAGGAGACTGCCGTTATTTGCAGATTTGTTAATTTTGTACAAACTCTTCAGTCTAGAATAGAGGATAACAAACTAAAGCCCTAGGGCCAAATCGAGACTGTTACCTGCGTTTCTAAATAAAGTTTTACTAGAACACAGCCAAGTCCATTTGTTTACGTATTGTCTGTGGCTGCTTTTGTGGTATAACATCATAGCTCAGTCATTGCAACAGAGACTGTATGGCTCAGAAAGCTGACAATATTTTCTATCTGTCCCTTTACAGAAAGTTTGCTGACTTTACTTAGAGGACTGAATTTAAAGTTAAAGGATTTGGCCTCTAATCCTGGATCCATATGTGGCATTGAAGAACTCACCTCATCTGTTAAAAAAATAAAATAAACAAGTGGGGTGCATGCCCATAAGTAGCTTACAGGCCACATGCACTATAAAAAACCAAACCAAACCTGTTGCCGTTGAGTGGATTCCAACTTGTAGTGACCCTATAGGACAAAGTAGAACTGCCCCATAGGGTTTCCAAGGCTGTAAATCTTTACAGAAGCAGACTGTCACATTTTTCTCCCAGAGCTGTTGGTGGGTTCAAACCTCTGACCTTCTGGTTAGCAGCTGAGCACTTAACCATTGTACCACCAGGGCTCCTACATACACTACAATAGGGAGATTACTGCCATTCTAGAGGTATGTGTAAAGAACAGAGGCACCTCTGAAGAAGGAGTGATGGATAATATCTGGGTCATATATCTAGTAAATGCCTGGCATAGATTCATTAATAATCATTATTATGTTTGACCATGATTAATGCTGTCCTTAAGAAAATATCTTTCCCCTATTTCACAAATTTCTTCCTCTCCAAGAAAACCCATAAGCCACTAATTTGAAAATACTGACTAACCATGTGTTTGAAAACCTACTTTCACAAATGACTCGCCTGTTAAAGTAGTATTTTAATGGAGTTTGATTCAAACAGATAATCTTAGTCAAATCCTCTTTTCCAGGGTTTCCATTAGTGAAATAATTTGACTTTGTCCAAAGCGCCATCTAATTTGGTTCATGAATGCTTGGGAATTTTCACAAATGATACACTTTTGAACTTTTTGAATGCCTTTAATCTTTTGTGGAACATTTGCTTGATTCATGGTGTGCAAAACAAAATGATAATTGTACACAGTTTTACTTAAGGTCTCATTGAGTGAACATAATTAACACTACCATAATTTTATTGTCCACGAGCATTCTACAATGTCCTCATAGAAGTCCTAAAATTTTTCATTGTTAAAATAGGCTTTTAAAGCCATGATTTCCATTTGCTATAAAAAGCAATATATGAAAAAGAAAGCAATGTATAATGATTTGATCAGATTATTTAGCTTTAACTCAAATGTTATGTAACAAATAATAAACAAAGCCCATACTGGAAAATCCATAATATTCCAGGTTCTACCTCTATATGCAAGTTGAAAAAGACACTGGACAATGTCAGAGTCCTGGTTTCTAGTCTACAGTCTAGACTGACTGGGTAAGGTTCAGAAAGTAACATCCCATCTTTGGATCCCTACTTTCTCTCTTATAGGCTATCAGTAAGGTCCCTTTCAAGACTTTTAAGAACTACAAGTGCAAAACAATATTTTCAAACTGCTCATCTGGAAGGCTTCTATTCCAGAAGAAGTCTAAGCTCTAGGAATTTCAACAAGGTTTACCCCAGAAAAGCATTTGTATTCAAATTGGAATCCAGGAAAGCTTCTATCTAAACAGAACAATGCTTCTGAGTACCATCAGCCGAGACTATGATGATTGGAAACAAGCGGATGATCTTGACTCAGTCATTTATGGAGATGGGCTAAATTGTGCTAGGGATGTTGGAGTGAGTTAGACACAACCCCCCTCCCCCTCCCCACCAGGTGCCCCAGGGCAGTGGGAAGAGAAACAGAGAAATGGTTTGCAAACAAATAGAGACCATTCACTTCACCTGTATCTCATTATACAGCCTCTTTGGAAAGAAATGGGCTTATTCTTGTTATTATCAGAAGCTCTATAATGGCTACCAGTGAGGAGTCTAGAACTAGCCTTCCTGGGTTCATGTCCCCATTCTATCTATCACTCACTAGTCGTGTGATCTTGAGCTTTACTTGAGTGTCCTGTGCCTGTTTCACTAATGGCTAAAACGGGAATTATACTAACACCTACCTTATGGGGTTTTATGAGGATTAATAAACCAATACATGTAAAGAACTTAATACACTGCCTAGTAAATTGTAAGCACCCTTTTTCTTTTTCCAGTTGCCCTCAAGTCTATTTCAACTCATGGTGACCCCATGTGTGTCAGGGCAAAACTGTGCTCCACAGGGTTTTCAATGGCTGATTTTAAGGAAGTACATTACCAGTCCTTTCTTCTGAGGTTTCTCTGGGTAGATTTGAACTTCCATCTTTTTGGTTAGCAGCCAAACACGTTAGCTTTTTACACCAACCAGAGACTTTCAAGCATTCTTTAAGTATTACTAATTATTAGTTACTATTTTTTGAACAGCACCCTGGTGATGTGGGGATTATGTGCTTGGCTGTTAACAGAAAGGTTGGTAGTTCAAAACCACCAGCCGCTCCATGGGAGAAAGACGCGGCAGTTGGCTTCCATAAAGATTACAGTTTTGGACACCCTATGGAGGAGTTCTGTTCTGTCCTAGAGGGTTACTATGAGTTGAAATCGACTCAGTGGCAATGAGTTTTTTTAATTTATTGAGCATTGTGCTAAACAATGTACATGCCTACCCATTGCCATCAAGTTGATTCCGACTCATAGCGACCCCATAGGGCTTCCAAGGCTGTAAATCTCTACAGAAGCAGACTGCCACATCTTTCTCCTGCAGAGCTGCTAGTGGTTTTGAACCGCCGATCTTTCAGTTAGCAGTCGATCTCTTTAACCACTGCACCACCAGGGCTCCTTATATACATCCCTAGTGTCATTTAATCCTCACAAAGCCAGGTTCTATGATTCTCATTTTATAAATAACAAAAGTTAGGCTTAAATAGCTTAGGTTATGTGGGGTACAATTCAAACTGGCCAATCTGACTCTAGTGTTAACACTAAAATGTACTGTACAACATACAGGGGTGATACAGGTAATCTATACCTCTGCTTTTACCACCCATAAGCCCACTGGGGTCAAGCTGATTTGGACTCATAGGGACCCTATAGGAAAGAATACCACTGCCCCATAACGTTTCCAAGGCTGTAAACTTTCTGGGAGCAGACTACCACATCTTTCTCCCTCAGAGCTGCTGGTGGTTTCAAACCACCGACCTTTTGCTTAGCAACCGACAATGGCTATTTAACACTAGAATCCATAGTAATGTGCACTTTAAGGTATAAAACCAAAAAACCTGTTGCCATCAAGTCGATTCTGACTCATAGAGATCCTAAAAGACAGAGTAGAACTTACCCATAGAGTTTCCAACTTTTTGGTTAGCAACTGAGCTCTTAACCACTGTGCTACCAGGACTCCACAACTTAAGGTATAGTTATTGGAAAACTGCCACCACTCGTCTGTCAGTTTTTCGTACTGTGGTAGCTTGAGTGTTGCTCTGATGCTGGAAGCTATGCCACTAGTATTTCAAATATCAGCAAGATCACCTATGGTGGACAGGTTACAAAAAATTGGCCAGTGAAAACTTTATGAACAGCAGCAGAAAAATTGATGCCTTTGAATTGCTGGCCAAAAAGTATTGAATATAGAAATACCATATGATCCAGCAATCCCACTCCTAGGAATATATCCTAGAGAAATAAGAGCTGTCACACAAATAGACATAAGCAAATCCATGTCCATTACAGCATTATTCACAATGGCAAAAAGATGGAAATAACCTAAGTGCCCATCAACAGATAAATGGATAAACCAATTATGGAACATACACACAATGGAATATTCTGCAATGATAAAGAACAATGATGAATCTGCAAACACTCACAACGTGGATGAATCTGGGGGGCATTAAGCTGAGTGAAATAAGTCAATCACAAAAAGACAGATATTGTATGAGACCACTATTAGAAAAACCCAAGAAAAGATTTACACACAGAAGAAAAACAATCTTTGATGGTTATGAAGAAGGGCAGGAGTAGGGAGGGGAAATCGATAAGTAGATAGTAGACAAGTGTCAACTCTGGTAAAGGGAAAGACAACATACAATATAGGGGAAGTCAGTACAACTAGACCAAGGCAAAGACATAGAAGCTTCCTAGATATATCCAAACACCCTGAGGGACCAAGTTACTGGGGCTGAGGGCTAGGGACCATGGTCTCAGGGGACATCTAGGTCAATTGGCATTACATAGTTCGTAAAGAAAGTATTCCACATCCTACCTTTGGTGAGTAGCATCTGGGGTCTTAAAAGCTTGCTAGCAGCCATCTGAGATACATCTGTTGATCCTATCCCATCCAGAGTAAAGGAGAATGAAGACAACCAAAGACACAAGGAAACTATTAGTCCAGAGAAGTAGTGGACCGCATGAACCACAGCCTCCACCAGCCTGAGCCCAGAAGAACGAGATGGTGCCGGGCTACCACCCCCGACATCTCTGACACGGATCACAATAGAGGGTCCCGGACAGAGCAGGACAAAAATGTAGAAAAAAATTCAAATTCACAAAAAAAGACCAAATATACTGGTCTGACAGAGCCTGGAGGGACCCCCAAGACTATGGCTCCCAGAAACTCTGCTAACTCAGAACGGAAGCCACTCCCCAAGTCCACCTTTCAGCCAAAGATTAGACAGGCCTATAAAACAAACAATAACACACATGACGAATGTGCTTCTCAGTTCAATCAAGTGTACAAGACCAAATGTAAAAGACCTGCCCCAAAGCAAAGACAAGAAGGCAGGAAGAGACAGGAAAACTGGACAAATGGACAGGGGGAACAGAGGGTAAAAAGGGGGAGAGTGCTGGCACTTTGCAGGGATTGCAACCAATGTCACAAAATAATTTGTGTATAAATTTTTGAATAAGGAACTAATTTGTGCTGTAAACTTTCACCTAAAGCACAATAAAATTTAAAAACAATAAAAAGAATATTGAATATACCATGGACTGCCAGAAGAACGAACAAGTCTGCCTTGGAAATACAGCCAGAATGCTCCTTAGAAGTGAGGATGGTGAGACTTCATCTCACATACTTTGGACATGTTATCAGGAGGGACCAGTCCCTGGAGAAGGACATCATGCTTCTTTAAAGTAGAGGGTCAGTGAAAAAGAGGAAGACCCTCAACAAGATGGATTGACACAGTGGCTGCAACAATAAGCTCAAACATAGCAATGATTGAGAGGATGGCACAGGACATGCAGTCCTTCATTCTGTTGTACGTAAGGTTACTATGAGTTGGAACTAACTTGACGGCACTTAGCAACAACAGCATTGGAAAACTGTAGTCCCAAAATACTCTTAATGCACATATTTTCCTTTCCCACAAAAGGACTAACAAAACACTGCGACATTAATCTAATAATGTAAAACAAACTAAACTAATAATAATGAAATGAAACAAGTTGTCATCTATATTTAAAGAGTATGCATAGCAGCAGGTGAGAAACACAACCCACAGACCACCCTGATGATATACAGGAACTGTCCTTCCAGAAAATAGTGAGAGTGCCAGCAGCCTATATGCAACCATGCGGGAGAAGTTTTGCAAGGCTGCCTGACTTCTTGCTGACTTCCAGTCTTCCACAGCTCCAGAACTGTCTTATTTCTACTTCTAAATGCTAAAATTTACTTAATTTTATGACTTACTCAAAAGTTAGAAGTACATAGCATTTAGTTGTAGGAAGAAAGGGAGAAAGAGAAGGGAAAGGAAAGGAAAAGAAAAATCTATGAAATTTTGCGTCTCCACCAGTAAGAACTAAAGAAAGAATGTTCTTTGAATTTTTTTTGAAGTTTTTCCTCCCAAATTCCACGGTACACTCCTGACTATGTTTGTCTTTTCTTCTCATTGGATCTCACAAACTCTGTGAGGTCACAGTCATCCCAAAATGTATAAATCCCACCTGAGTTTATCCTAAGATTCCCGTCACTTCCACTTACTTTATCCACTGCATCTCATAATTATGTCCAGAGTGGAAATTCCTGAGTCACTACACAGTGTGAGATGAAATTGTTAGAAAAGCAAGACAAAAACATGTCAAGCTTCCCCATTTTTAGCCAGATCAAGCTTGCAGTGGATGTCTGGAGACTAGATGTGAGTTCCCATCACTACAGTATCTTAACACTGAGCCAGTTTGTGACCCAGTGAGAAAGACTTCAGCCACTTCATTCAGCAGTCCACATGGCTTAATGGTTATGGCTTTAAGGGCATCACTTCCTTGCATCTTTATTTACATATTCATCCTGTGCTCTGTTGGCTTCTTTCCACTCTCAGGCCCTCTGATTTCCATGAGTATGTCTGTTTTGCTTGCTTGTTTGGTTTGGTTTGGCTTGGTTTTTGTTTTTTTTTTAATACAAATTACCTCATCTCCTAAAAGGTATATTTCCTTTGTTCAGCATATACCAATATTGAATCCTAGCCCTACGTCTTGATGACTCTAAAAAATTACATCTACTAGCTTTTGTAAGGAGACCTGGCTGCGCAATGGTTAAGCAATCAACTGCTAATCAAAAGATTGTCGTTCAAACTCACCCAGCAGCTCTGCAGGAGAAAGACCTGGAGATCTGCTCCCATAAAGATTACAGCCTAGGAAACTCTATGGGGCAGTTTTACTCTGTAGCATAGGGTCACTATCGGTCAGATTGAATTGATGGCAAACAACACCACCTTTTGTCATAGTTCCTTTTCTTTCTCGTGTGTTTCTCTTTTGTGTGGAGATTCTACAACCATAATTTCCATCCTCCTTTAAAATTGTTTTTTCCTGTAAGCCCCCAGACACATTCTGCACCTCCATTCTTCTCTCTGCATCACACATATTATCGTCAAAGTATGTCTTTTCATGAATATTTTTCCCTTCCTGTCCATACTCACTTTAAATCCCTGTGTTTTGGTCTGCTGGACTTCAAGAAAAAAATAATCTGTTCTTTATCCTCACAGATGTAGCCAGCCCAAGAGGTCCTTTCTGTCTCCTTAACTCAGGACATGAAATCCCATGGCTCAACCCATCTATGCAGCCAGCCATGCCCCTCTCAGAATTGCTCCTCCATTCCAAGATCAAAACGTCTATCAAAAGAAACAACAAAAACCCACCTGTGCTCTCAAGTTCTCCACCTTTCTAAAGATTCTTCCCTGATGATTTTGGTTTCCCCCACATAATTAGGAGGAGCTGATAATAAGGTGCAGCAAGCTCTTGGTCATACCCCAAATATACCCACCGGAAAGACAGGCCTGTTCCATTTGGCCAGGTTGAGCTGTAAGAGTAAAGACTGTTATCAGAAAAGCCTGGGTATAAATAAAACCTGGCTCTTTCTTTTTCCAGCTGCATGACCACGGACAAGATTAAAAAAAACAGTTACCGTCAAGTCAATTCTGACTCATGACTACCTCATGTGTGTCAGAGTAGAACTGTGCTCCACAGGGTTTTCAATGACTGATTTGTCTGAAGCAGATTACCAGGCCTTCTTTCAAGGCATCTCTGGGTGGACTGAAACCTCCAACCTTTCGGTTAGCAGCCAAGTGCATTAACTGTTAGTGCCACCCAGGAACATCCTTGGACAAGATATATAACATCTTTTTGTCTCAGTTTTTACATTTGTAAAATGAAATTATTAATGCAGCTATTGTGATTATTATGAAATCAAAAATTATTATCTAAAATGTTGGGTTAAGCACTCAGCCACTAACCAAAAGTTTGGCAGTTCAAACTCATCCAGAGGCTCCATAGAAGAAAGACCTGACAATTTACTTCCATTAAGATTACAGCCCCCACCCCCTTAAAAAAAAAAAAAAACCCTATAGGGCAGTTCTACTCTGTTATGTGGGGTGGCTATGTGTCAGAATCGACTCGATGGCAAACAACAACAATTATATTTTTGCAAAAATAACATGTGCCTTTTACTTTGCTTGCCAACCACTCCCTCCCTTCGGAAGTATTTTCATAAGTGCTGCTATGCTAAATTTGTTTTTTGCTTTTTTTTACAGCAACATATTTAAAAAAATGGGATATTTTGTTTATAAAAATACCTCATGGGGGGAGAGAGTAGTTGGCAAACAAATGTAGAAGGCACACGCTATTTTCATAAAAATACAGTATTTTTATCATGATTTTATAATTAAAGTTTCCTGTAATCCTGCACTATCTGATACGGCAGCCACTGGCTACGTGTGGATATTGAGCACTTGAAATGTGGTTAGTCCAAACTGAGATGTGCTATAAATGTAAAATACACATGCATTTCAAAGATTTAGTACATCCCTAAAAAAAGAATGTAAATATCTCATTAATAACTTTTAAAATATTGACAACATGTTTAAATTATCATATTTTGGATATATTGGGTTGAATAGAACATATTAAAATAAATTATACATGCTGCTTCTTCTTTTTTTTTTAAATGTGGCTAGTAGAGAATTTGAAGTTACCCATGTAGCATCCCTTATATTTCTAGTGGACAGCTCTGCTCTAAAACCTTCAATCAGAAGTGACCAACCACAGCTCCAGTCCTGCTTTTTAAGACCAATAGCAGTGTTCCCTCCTCTGACAGCTCTTGTGGTACTAACGTGTCCTAAAAGGAGCAAAGGCTTTGAAGTCAAACCCCTATGGAGTTTGAACCTGAATCCAGCACTTACTCAGTGAGTGACTGGGAACCTGTGATGGAACCTCCCTAAGCCTCCTGTTTCCTCCCCTGTAAATTGGGGATAATAAACACTGTCTCAAAGGTCATGACATATATGAAATGCTTAGCCTTCTGTCTAGCATGCAGTCAGTTCAGTTTATGATAAAATTTGGCTCCTGTGATGGTGAGTTTTATGTGTCAACTTGGCTAGGCTATGCCGTTGTTGTTATTCTTTGCCATCAAGTTGGCCCCCGACCAACAGCGACATTATGTACAACTGAACAAAACGCTGACCACGGCCTTGCACCATCCCAATGGTTGGTTTTGAATCAGACCATTGTGATCCATAGGGTTTCATTTGCTGATTTTCAGAAGTAGATCACCAGGCCTTTCTTCCTAGTCTACCTTAATCTGGAAGCTCCACTGAAACCTCTTCAGCATCATAGCAACACACAAGCCTCCACTGACAGAAACAGAGCCTAGGTCTACTTTACAAAAGGGAAGAATTTTACCACTGAACCACCACTGCCCCCTGCCTAGGCTATGTTGTTGTTAGTTGTAATCAAGCCCATTACAACTCATGAGGGCTCCATGTGTGCAGAATAGAACTGCTCCATAGAGTTTTCAGGGTTATGGCCTTTTGGAAGCAGACTACCAGGCCTGTCTTCTGAGGCATCTCTGGGTGGGTCCAAACTGCCAACCTTTCAGTTTGTAGTCAAGCACTTAACCATTTGCGCCACACATGGACTCCTTGGTATAGCCTAGGCTATAGTAACCAGTTACTTAATCCATCACTAATTCAGATGTTACTATAAAGGTATTTTGTTGACTTTGATAGTGTGGGTGGGCCTTATCCAATCAGTGGAAGGAATTAAAAATAAAAATTAATGTTTCCCGGAGAAGAAGAAATTCTGCCTCAAGACTACAGCATCAACTTTGCCTGAGTGTCCAGCCTGCTGGCGTGCCCTACAAATTTCAGACTTGCCAACCCCACAGTCACCTAAGCCAATGCCTTAAAGAGATACATGCATATATACATATATATGGATATATATACATATAATATACATATATATATATACACACATAGGTTGCCATCAAGTCAATTCCAACTCATGTGACCCATATGCATCAGAGTAGAACTGTACTTCACAGCCTTTTCAGTGACTGATTTTTCAGAACTAAACTGCCAGGCCTTTCTTCTGATTAGCCCCTGGGTGGACTCAACTACCAACCTTTTAGTTAGCAGCGAAGTGTTAACCATTTGTGCCATCCAGGGACTTATACGTACATATACACACATATATATCCTACCGGTTCTTTCTCTCTGAATACTGATACGAGTCCTATTGCTAACCCCATGAGATCCAGGGTTCTTCGATCTTCAATCACAGATTGAATTGTTCCTCCCAAAAAGATACTTTGAAGTCCTAAACCTTGTATTTGTGTGACTTTGTTTGGAAATAGGGTCTTTGAGATGTTATCAGTTAGGTTAAAAGGAGGTCATTCAGGAGTAGTAGAATGGGTCCTGATCCCATCTGAGTGGCATATTACAAAAGGGGAAAACAGACACAGAAACAGAGTCACACGCAGGGGAAAGACACCATGTGAAGATCCCTCTACGAGCCAATACCAAGAAACCCTGCTGCTGTCAGAAGCTGAAAGAGACAAGGACAGAGTTTCCCTAGAGCAGACAGAGAGGAAGTATAGCTCTGTGGATGCCCTGAATTTGGACTTCTAGCCTCCAGTACTGTGAGACAATACATTTCTGTTCTTTAAAATCACCCATTTTATGAATTTGGTTATGGCAGCCCCAGGAAGCTAAGACAACCTCTATGCAGATACAACCCACTGAGGCTTCCTGTGGCAAGATGGGTGGGAAGAGAAAAGGGAGCCCCATGCTGTAGTCTTCCTATTGTGAGAGACAAGCATCCAAAAATTTAAAGAATCAGGGAATAATAAAGAATAATTTTCTCTGCTGCAAAAACTGGTCTCAAGCTTGTCTGAAACGTTGTCTGCTGCTCTTTCCTTGGCTCTGACGCTTCCAGCTTTCTGAGTTGCACTTGCCTCCTTTCTCCGTCTATCAAAAACCAAATGTCTTTCCATCCCAGTCAGTTGGCCTATATTGTTCCTCAGTACTTCTGCTCTACCTCCTAGTTCATCTCGTAGTGACCAAGTTCTTAAAGCCAGCAAGCGGCCATCTTAGGTACAAGAGTCGGTCTCCATTCACCCGAAGTAACATAGGAAGAAGGAGAGTCAGGAATTGGAGGAAGAAATGGAATGTGTGGCTAATTGTCTCCATGAACAACTGCCTCCTTTGTCATGAGACCAGAAGAACTGGATGGTGTTTGGTTACCATTACTGAAGGTTTTGATCAAAGATTCTTCAGAAGAGTGCTGATCAAAAGGGGGGGAAGGAAATGTAGGACAGAATTTCAAATTCTCAATGGAACCCAGACTTTCCGGAGCCATTGAGGCTAGACAAGCCCCTGAAACTATTGTCCTGAAATGATCTTTAAACTTTAAACCTTAAACCAAAACTATCCCCTGAAGTTTTCTTTGAACCAAAAAATAGCTTGTTTTAATTTGTAAAATATGTCTGCTTTGAGCATTGTGCTCTTTTAAATAATTATCGACGTGAGATCAAATTGACAACAGCAACTTGAAAGGTTGAATGGGAAGTTTAGGGGGCAGTGAGTTGAAGACAATGGTGGTGGAATAATCTGGAAAAGGATAACGAGAATGGTAGCACAACTTGATTAATGTAATCAAAATCACTGAATTGTACATGTAGGAATTGTTGAAATGGTGTATCTTTGGCTGTGTATATTTTCATCAAAATAATTTTTTTTAATCCAAACATCTTTCAAGGCTTGGTTAAAATTTTACCTCCTCGATAAGAGCTTCCACTGGGAATCTTCTCTCCTTTCACTGCCACATGCCAGAGACCTGGGAACAGAGTCTGGAATACGCTCAATTTGCATTCTTCATGCTGCTGAGCACAGGGCTCAACAGAATTCTTTTTGGAATAAAGCAAAGTGAACATAAGACTGCAGCCTGGAGTAGGGATTGGGGCGTGCCAAGACATTGTCTACTTAGGAAATAGCTTTATATTTGAAAGGTTGGCAAAATGCAAAGCAAGAAACTGTTAAAACTGAATTCCAAACCCAATTGCATTCATGAAATTCTACCAGTGCTTCCAAAAAATATGCAGCCCTCAGGCACGATGGGAAGAAGAGCCTCCTCTCCCAGTGCCTGAGAGTCTAAGCTTCTCCGGAGCAAAGAGAAAATGAGCTGGCTCTGCAGGCAGCGACAGAGGAAATACAGCCCCAACAGCCTCTGCAGGGCTGGAGACCCAAGGCTGAAGTGGCTTCAAACAGCAACTCAAGTGAAAAACTGAAGGAATTCTTAAGTGTTGCTAGAGACAAGTTGCAAAAGTCTAAACTCCAGCGTGTACTGGCCACAAACACACACTAAGACACTGGAGACCCAGCCGTGACCCAGACAGGCAACGTGCGTCATGGGTGAGAGCAGGGCCCCATAACCACACAGCCTGCATTCAAATCTCAGCTCCATTGTTTACTGGCTGTGCAACTTTGGATAAGTTATTTAACCTCTCTGTGCCTCGAAAACCAAAAAACCAAACCCATTGCCATCAAGTCGATTGGACTCGCGGCAACCGCATGTATTACAGAGTAGACCTGAGCTCCGTAAAGTTTTCTTGGCTGTGATCTTTACACACAGATCACCAGGCCATTCTTCCACAGTGCAGCTGGGTGGGTTTGAACCACCAACATTTCATTCAGTAACTGGGTGCAAACTATTTGCACCATCCAGGGACATCTCTGGACCTCAGTTCACCTTTATGCCAAAACAGTCATATATTGTTTTTGTTGTTAGTTGCTGTCAAGTCGACAGCGACTCATGTTGACCTTATATATAACATTGCCTAGCCCCGTGCACCCTCATGATCGTTTTATGTTTGAGTCCATTGTTGCAGTTTCCTTCCTTGTTGTCAATGTCTAAACATGATGTCCTTTTCTAGCAATTGGTCTTTCCTGATGACACAGCCAAAGTAAGCAAGTCAAAGTCTCAGACCATATTCTGTGATCCATAGGGTCCTCAGAGATAGAACACCGGGTCTTTCTTCCTAGTCGTCTTAGTCTAGACAAAAAAAAAACCTGTCCACCATGTGTGACCCTGCTCATATTTAAAATACCACCACCTGTCTGTCAGTTTGTCATACTATGGTGGCTTGCTTGTTGCTATGATGCTGGAGGCTTGTTGTTGTTAGTTGCCATTAAGTTGATTCCAATTCATGGCAACCCCACATGTTACAGAGTAGGTTTTTTGGCTGCACTCTTAATGGAAGCAGATTACCAACCCTTATCTTCCACAGTGGGTTTGAACCACCAGCCTCTAGGTTAGTAGTCAAGCACACACAGTTTGCATGTTGCTATGATGCTGGAAGCTATGCCACTGTTATTTCAGAGTCATGTAAGTTAACACTGAGTACTTAGCACATGCTAGACACCGTGCCCAATGCTTTCCATGTCGTATGCAAGAGGATTACATGAAGCACTTGGTTGAGAATCAGACACAGCTAAGTATTTATAGTAATAAATTCCTGCTACTGCTACTGTTATTGTTGCTAAAAAAAAAAAAAAAAAAAAAAAAAGACATTGTCCCTACAGCCTACTTTCAGATAAATTAACAGGTTTTCATTTATCAAAAAGCTCAAGCACTTGCTTTGTCCCCCATCAGCTGTGTGGCCTTGGCCAAACCTCTGAATCACCTCAGCCATCATTTCTCTGATCTCCCAAACATGCATAACACTCTCTTTTCACAGGTCGGTGGGGACCCAGGTTGGATCTTGGAGATGAAAGGTTTTGACATTTACCATGCTATGTTCATGGAAGAGATTATTCTGATTCCTGCCCCCTACACTGGGTCACTTTCTGCCTCCTTTTCCATATTTACCAGCCATGATTTACTATTTAAGGGAAAAAGAGAAACTTACCCAGACTCTCCCTGAGTACGTCCACGGTGGCAAACCATTCCTTTATGGTATGTCATCCCAGAAGTCTGAGACTTTTGTCCTTCAAACTCAGAGACATCAATAAGCCACCCCCTAGAAAGTTCAACAGAATCCCTGGGTGGCACAAATGGTTAAATGTTTGACTACTAACTGAAAAGTTGGCTTGAATCCACCCAGAGGAAGCTTGGAAGAAAGCCCTGGTGATCTACTTCTGAAAGTTCACAGCCACTGAAAACCCTATGGAGTACTTTTCTACTCTGAAATACATGGGCTCTCCATGAGTTGGAATTGACTACGCAGCAAGTGGCTTGCTTGCCTGCTTGCTTGAGAAAGGTCAACAGGGAGTAATGGGGCCAAGTGCATTCAGCCAACTTGTTTGTCCCTCCAGTCACTGCCGCACCACTCTGGGGCTGTGAGGAGGGACTGTCCAGTTAGAAAGTAGCTGCAGTGACAGTGAATGACATGGTGGCCTTCACCGAACAGTGGTCAGGCAAGGAAAGGGGGAGTTGAAAGGGAAGTATGGATTTTATAGATACAGAGTAAAACCTGTAGAAACTGTGTAAGGCAGAAACCCGGCAGAGAAGGAAAACTCAAATATTTTCCACTAAAATGAGTGATATAAAAGTCACAAGGCTGCACCCTGTCAAAGAACGAAAACTTGCAAGACCCAGAAAAACAAACCAGTCCTGTTGAGTTCCAGCTCTCACAGGTTTCACTGTACAAGAAACATACACTTCTGATCCCTGCCTAAACGACCCCTCACGGAAGTCTTCCTTGACTATGCTGACTGTGATAGCCCATACTTCCCCATTAGATTCTAGCTCTGTGCCTCAGTTTCCCCTTTATACATTGGAGGATAATAATTATACCTATCTTTTAGGATTGCATTAAGAATTAAATGTATGTCTTAGTTTCTTAGTGCTGCGGTAACAGAAATGCCACAAGTGGGCGGCTTGAAAGAACAGAAATTTATTCTCTCACTGTCTGGAAGCTAAAACTCCAAATCAGAGTCTTGACTGTGTTGATTCCTTCCTTGTAGGCAGTCCTGGGAATTCCTTGGTTCCTTGGTTTGTACACGATATTCACATGGCATCTGTCTCCCCCTCCCCCTCCCCCACCCACGTGTGCATGTCTGTATCCATTCTGCTTTTTTTATACCTCAGAAGGGATTAGGTTTTGAACCCATCTTACTTGGGTATGGTCTATTAACATAACAAATAAAACTCTATTTCCAAACAGGATCACATTCACACGTATAGGGGTTAGGATTGTAGCATATATTTTTGGGGGGGATGAAATTTAATCCATAAAAATGCATAATGGATATAAATGTTTAAAACAATATGTGGCACATAGTAAGCACTTAAATGAAATGTTAGCTTTTATCAAGGTAATTATTACTATTATTATCTAATCACTGTTTCATTCTAGCATGTATGATATTGTTATGTGTTTTGGTATTTGTTATCTACGTGTTTACATATTTGTTACCTGACTTCCTCACTAGATCTATAACCTAAGTTATATTCCCATGAAGGGCTTAATAAATGTCAGCTGGCTGAAAGAATGAGTGGATGAATGAATAAACAAGCAATTGTCACCCTCTCTAGACTCCTTATCTCCCGTATCCCAGCAACATATCTGTAGGGCACAGTTTCTTATCTGCATTTTAGAAATGAGAAAAGAGAGACACTGAAAAACTTGAGTGGCTTGTTCACACAGGGATGAGTGTGAGCGGGGAATTAAAGATTATCACTTGATCACTCCATGAGCCCCTGATTGATTTATCCACCCCACAAACATGTATCAAGTTCCTGCTCTGTGCCATGCACCTGGCTGCCCGCTGCCATCCACAGTGAGGAGGAGCTGTCTTCAATCCTTAACTACATCCCACATTTGTGTGATCTCGGTATGTCTATAGGAAAGTAAGGCTCAGAGCAGACCCCAAGTGAGGAGGAGGCAGGGCCACGGGCCTTTGTTCCCAAAGTGGGCCCTGAAGCATTGTTGGGTCTTCTCTCCCTGTGACACCTGATTTCCTCTTAGATGACAGGCATAGCCAGAACTAAATTGTCCCCAGGACCAGAACATCTAGGTCCAGTACTTCCAGCCTGCAAGTGCAGCTTCCCAGCTTTGTTAGTGCCGGTGAGGGCTGGAAAGGGCTGATAAGCATCACCACAATCAGGACTGGCCATTCATGCCTTGCTTCCTAATCCGTCATCACATTTTGTTCAAGCTTAATGCTGACCTGTTGTGTTTAATCCCACATTCCCAGAAAGAAGCTACTGCTGTGTTTATCAGGGGAAAGTAGCGAGCTCTTTCCCTTGTTGCTGCAGCAAGCATGGGGAACTTTGATTTTAAGGATTTTTTTCCACTTGTTATCTAGGAGTTTTCATTTTGTTCAGGAATTGTTTCGCCCTCCTCTTCCCTTTTCTCCTCCACCTGCAAAGACAACACGAATTACTTAAAAGCCTAAGGGGCTCACTATCTAGGCTACTATCCTGCTTTGCCCTTTCCCCCTCAACAGCACACACACACATACACACACTCACATACACACACACACACACACACACACATACATACACATATACACAGGCACACACATACACACACACATACATACACATATACACAGGCACACACACATACACTCACAAACACACTCACACACATACACACACTCATGCATGTACACACGTACAAAGGCACACACACATATGCATGCTTACAAACACTCACATGCATATACATTCACAAATATATGCACACTCACACACATATACACAATCTCACACACATACACATGCACACACTCATACCCACACATATACACACAATCACACACATACACACATGCACACACACACTCACACACACATTCACACACATGCATACATTCACTCACATACACATACACACATTCACACACATATACACACTCATGCACACATATACATACACAATATTAGCCAGTAGTCAGGACACTGGCTTCTCTTCTTGGCTCTAACATTAAATCAACCACGTGACCTTAGGCCAGTCACTTCCCTCCAAGCAGTCACTTCATCAATTGTAAATGAGGAGGTTGGACTAGATGATCCCTTTCTGTTCTAAAATTATATGATTCTAATTTTCCCATGATTCTCAAATGATGGCGTTTGAATCCTAAAATGTCTGAGATGAAAGACACATTTAGAAATGATCCAGTACAGCAGTCCCATATTTCAATCATGTAAGTGTTGTTTTAAGGAGTTTTGGTGGCACAACTGTTAAGCACTTGGTTGCTAACCTAAAGGTTGGCAGTTCAAACCCACCCATTGGCCCTGCTGAAAAAAGACCTGGTGATCTGCTTCTGTAAAGATTACAGCCAAGAAAACCCTATGGAGCAGTTCTGCTCTGTCACATGGGTTTGCTGTGAGTCAAATTCAACTCAAAAGCATGTAAGTGTAATTTTTTTGTAATTTTTGCAACCTCAACGTACCACGTATACTATTATTTACTCAACCATTTTTCTTTAAATTTACCTTTTTTTTTTTAACTTAAGTACATGTATTTAAAGGAGACTTGGTGCGCAGTTGTTAAGTATTCAGCTGCTAACTGAAAGATCAGTGGTTCAAACCCACCAGCCACTCCTTGGGAGAAAGATGTGGCAGTCAGTTTTGTAAAGATTACATTCTTGGAAACCCTATGGGGCAGTTCTACTCTGTCTGATAGGGTCACTATGAGTCGGAATTGACTCAACGGCAATGGGTTTACGTGTATTTAAAAGAGATACTTTATCATTACCATAAATAAAACACCATAATCATTTGCCATAAATATAACCATGTTGCTATTATTGTTAATTCCACGGAGTCGGCTCCAACTCATGGCTACTTTATGGATAATAGAACAAAACACTGCCCAGTGCTGTGCCATCTTCATTATTATTGATGTGTTTGAGTCCATTGTTTTAGCTATTGTATCAATTCGCCTCATTGAGGGTTTCCCTCGTTTTCACTGATCCTTTACTTTATCAAACATGATGTCCTTTTCTATTGATTGATCTTTCCTGATGGCAGGTTCAAAGCAAGTGAGCTGAAATCTCACTATCCTCTCTTCTAAGGAACATTCTGGTTGTATTCCTTATAAGACTGATTTGTTCATTCTTCTGTCAGTCCAAGGTATATTCAATATTCTTCACCAACACCACAGTTTGAATAACCATAACAAATAAAATATAAAACAATCTAGGAAAATTCTAGCCAGCGCTGCTGCCTGTCCCAGGAACCCAGCCTGCTACTTGCTCCTCTTTGTTGAAACAGCAGCACTTCAGGTTAAAAGGTGCTAAAAATCATGCAAGCCCCAAAGGAGACTTTCTTCTTGCTCTACTCGAAATCAAAAAGGACCACAACTCTCTCCCAAGGGGTACTGATGTTATTCAGTGCAGACTGGACATCTCCAAGGTGACCCCCAAGAACTTCACTTAGGGCAAAATGTCCCCACTGTTGTTCTTAGTTCATTGTCTAATTAATCCACCTCTTTTTGTTTCCTGGGGCTGCCATAAAAAGTATCACAAACTGGGTGCCTTAAAACTACAGAAATTTATTCTCTCACAGTTCTGGAGGCTAGAAGTCTGAAATCAAAGGGTGGGCAGAGACGTGCTCACTCCAAAACCTCTAGGAGAAGGTCCTTTCTTGCATCTTCCAGCTTCTGATAGCCCCCCAAGCATTCCTTGGCTTGTGGCAGCATCACTCCAATCTCTACCTCCTTCTTCACATGAACTTCTCCCTGTGTGTCTGTGTTTCTGTCTTTTCTTCTCTTCTATAAGGACACCAGTCATACTGGATTTAGCCCCCTTTACTCCAGTATGACCTCATGCTAACTGAACTGATTACATTTGCAAAGACTCTATTTCCAAATAAGATGACATTCACAAGTACCGGGGGTTAAGACTTCAACATATCTTTTGGAGGGATACAATGAAACCCATACCACCACCCAATGCTGCAAATTGTGAATTTACGGATCTTTGCCATCACCTTACCCTGGGGACATTGCCAGGAAGCTGGGATGAGAAACCAGAAACACACACACATGAGCACAAAATGCTCCAAAACAATCTTTTAAACAAGGCAGAGCCTTCCTTGGCACTTCCCCAAGTCCACAGCTCCAGCAATGTCTGACCTCCGCAGTTCTGTACTGCTGCCTTTTCTAAAGAAATCATTGCCCATGTACAGCAAAAACCAGCTCCCATTGAACATTTGGGGAACTCTTGAGGGAGCTTCCCTCTCTTCCTTTCCCCCTCTTACAGACAATGTGTAGTATAGGGGGACTATGGTGCACACTTGTGAGAGAGCATAGAGTATAGAGATGGAGAGAGAGACACAGGATCTCAAGGGAAGCACCGTCTTCTGTTTAATTAGCATGGTGTAGGGAGAGCATGGAAACCCTGGTGGCATACTGGTTAAGGGTTTGGCTGCTAATCAAAAGGTCGCCAGTTCAAATCCACCCGGCGCTCCTTGGAAACCCTATGGGGCAGTTCTACTGTCCTATAGGGTCGCTATGAGTCAGAATCGACTCAACGGGGGTGGGTTTTTAGTGGGTTAGGGAGAAAATAGAAGCCCTGGTGGTGCAACAAGCACTCAGCCGCTAACCAAAAGGTCTGTGGTTTGAACCCAGCAGTGGCTCCTCGGGAGAAAAGACTTGACAATCGGCTCCCAGAAAGATTACAGCTTAGGAAATCCTATGGGGCGCTTCTACTCTGTTCTATAGGGTCGCCATGAGTCGGAATTGACTCAAGGGCATACAACGACAACAGGGAGAGAATAAAGTCCCTAGGTGGCACAAGAGGTTTGCAAACAGCTGATAACCTAACGGTTGATGGTTCAAACCCACCCAGCAGTACCAAGAAAAAAAAGGCCTGACAATCTGCTTCCATTAAGATTACAGCCAAGATTACCCTATAGGGCAGTTCTACTTTGTAACACATGGGGTCACCATGAGTCGGAATCAACTAGATGACAACCAGCAACAACAACAAGGGAGGAAATATTTCAACGTTTCCGTTTTGGGTATAGTCAGGCTTGCCTTCCAATTCCAATTCCTTTAGCAACACACACTTGGACAAATTGCTCAGCCCCTCTGGGCTTTAATCAACCTCTCAGAAAAGTGGCTCTAGGAACGCACACTTCTCCATGTCGCTGTGCAAACGTCCTGAGTTACCACAGGTACAGTGCCAGGCACATGTATAAACCCTCTATCAACGGTCATTCTCTTCCTCTTTTAGCTTTCTCTTCTTTGGCTCCATGGCCTCATCATTCATGAAGGTCCAAGCTCCACTCTCTTTTTATTTGTTTGTCTGATTGTTTTGCCTTCCAAATCCTTCATCACATCTGCAAAGTAAAAGAAGAGCTGTGAATTTCCATAATTCAGGTTTTGTTTTCAGGACTTGATTATGAGAAGTGATGTATGGGATCTGCTTGAAATGACGAGGGGGAGGCACAGAGAAGAGGGCAGAAGGACTTTAGACTTTACACCAGCTAGCCCAATAATCAGCCCCTTTTAGCAGGAGCTAGAAGTCAGCTACAAGCTCCAGCTCCCCTAAAGATTTTTGGGATGAGGTAGTAACAACATGAATCTAGAAAACGTGGTGCATTTTGCGCATAGATTTGAATTAGAGAATTCCTGGTTGGTTTTGCATATAAAATTGGGGAGATGGTGGAAGGTGCAAAAAAAAAAAAAACAGGGAAACACTGTCCCCTGCTGCCTGGATGGTACATGGCAGCATAGATGTAAAAGATTTCCATAATCAAACCAAAACACTACTTACCGTCTAAATTTTTGCAAGGGATTCACTATGTGCAGATATTTTAATTTTGTGGAATGCATTAACCATACAATGCTACCTTCAAAGACTGTAAAAATGGACATAGGACAGGAGCTTGCCTTCCAATGATTATGCTCTTCACTGGTCATTTTAATACTTATTTATTTATTTGAACAGGAAACACATTCACGTGGTTTTAAAATCAAACTGATGTGAAAATTATACACTTAAAATCTCTCCCCTTGCTTCTGCCCTCCCTACTCATCTCCATCTATTTATTATCGGTTTTTATATATGGTTTCTCAGATTTATGTATTTAATACAAGCAAATATGAGTATAGACTCTTCTTCGCTTTCTGTTCATAAAATAGCTACTCAACACTATTCTACGTACTTCTTTTGTCACTGAACAACATATCTTGGGTATCTTTCCATCTCAGGACATAGTAAGCTTCCTGTTTTCTTCACTGAGCATTTTAAATGTGGAAAGAACACATCCCAGTTGGGAATCCATACTAATTGTTCAAATTATTGCAAAATATGAACAGTTGAAAATAATTACCGTAGAAATAACCTTATTTGGCCCAAATAATCCACAGACAAATACTATCCATGACCATGTGTAACAAACTTGTCTCCCACCTATATTTTTATTCTAGTGCGTCTGCTGATTAGAATCTACCTCCTGGGTATCTACTGCGTCGGATGGCAGAACAGAGCTTTGTCGTCAGTGAACTTTAGAAGCTGGTGCCTGGAATTAAATTAAAAGTGCTTAATGTCACCAAGATTTCTATTAAAAAATAAAAATAAAAACCCAGGATGAAGGAAAAAGCCTTTTGAGTCAGCTGAAATGTTCTCGTAAAGGGCAGGATGGGAAATACAAACACTACTGCCTTTTTGCTGGCTGGAGACCACAGCCATCAGCACATCCTGAAAATGGCAGCCCTGCCAGCTCTTGACGGACGCCAGGTTTGGCTTAATGTATTTAGAGAGTTAGAAAACAGTGTCTTCCAGTGCAGACAGCAAGCCAGCAAGACTTTCAAGGTCAAAGAAAGACACAATTATTCACAGGAAACACGGCTGTACCATTAAATTATATCAGTCAGAAAAATATTTGATCTTCTGCAACTAGCTTTTACAGAAACTTGCCCTCAGATCAGTCTGAGCCATTCATTGGCATGTAGCTTACCAGCTTCCTTCTGTCACCCTGCATCCTGCAACATGTCTGCAGCAGACTCATCTGTGCCTGCTCACATCCTCTTGGGCCACCCCAGAGGTCACCCACAGCTTCCGTGCAAAGTTCCTGTGCACACAGATATCTTACCACCTCAAGGGTCTGCCCCTCTCAGCCTGAGGGCTTTTTCTGGCTGCAGAAGTATGCCCTGCACAGGCTGGGCAAGCAGAGCAGGATGGAAGTGCCAGGGAGTTAAGTACTCCAAAAGCAACCCTCAACCAATGAGGGTCGGGAGTTGGTGGATAAATACTTCAACTTCCTTGCCCCTTGATTTGGGGGCAATGCTGAAGTGTGTGGTACCCTCTTATAGATTGAATTGTGTCCCCTAAAAGTATGTGTTGAAGTCCTACCCCTGCACCTGTAAATATGACCCTGTTTGGAATTAGAGTTTTTGTTATGTTCATGAGGTCATCAGAATAGGGTGAGTCCTAAGCCTAATCACTTCCAAGGGGTGTCATATAAAAAAAGCAAAATAGACCCAGAGACAGACACACAGGGGGAGGACAGACACCATATGAGGACTCATTAGAAGCAAAAGAACTCCAAGGATTTCTGGAAGACACTGGAACTAGGAGAGAGACTCATAGAAGGAAACAACAGGGCCGAGACCTTGATTTTGAATTTTAGCCTCCGGAACTGTGAGAAAATAAATGTCTGTTCTTTAAAGCCACCTCTTTTGTGATACTTTGTTACAGCAGCACTAGGTAACTAAGACATACACAGACTCAGTGAAACAACAGTGGGATTGAGCCCCAGGTGCTCACAGTAGTAACCCTGTTGGCTTTTCTCCCTTAGAGGGTCAGTGAAAACAACGGAAACCTGCAATAAGATGGATTAACACAATAGCCACAAGAATGACTCAAACATACCAACGATCATGAAGATGGTGCAAGACAGGCAACGTTTAGTTCTGTTATGCATAAGGTCACCATGAGTTGGAGCTGATGCAACAGCACTTGTCTTAGGCAGGGTTCTCTAGAGAAGCAAAACCAGTGAAGCATCTATATATATATATAGAGAGGGGGGGGGGTTATATCAAGGAAATGGCTCACGCAGTCATACAGGCTGGAAAGTCCCAAGTCTGTGGATCAGGCTGGTGGCTTCTCCTAACTCACGTAGCTGCAGGGGCTGGTAAACCCAAGATCGGCAGGTCAGACAACAGGCCTCTGGCTCGGCTGTGGAGGTCGACAAATCCCAATATCAGCAGGTAAGCTGGCAGGCCGCTGGCTCAAGTTGCAAGAACTGGAAGTCAGATGAACAGGAGCCAGCTGCAAGGTCCAAAGCAAGCAAAAGCCCGCAAACCTTGCCAGAAAGTCCACCTATGTTGGATGCAGACTACACCCCCAAGGAAACTCTCTTTCAACTGATTGGCTACTCACAGCAGATCCCATTATGGAGGTGATCGCATTATAGCAGATTCATCATGGGAATAATTACATCATTATACGACTGCCAAACTGCATCATAACTGCCAAACCACTGAGAATCATGGCCCAGGCAAGCTGACACATAACCTCAACAATCACAGCACCTAACAACAACAACAAGTTAAACAGTGGAAGTTTTATATAATGAATTATTAACTATGATAAAAAGAAACTGTAAGATATAAGGAAACTCATGAGGTACCTGTCTCATTTTCTCACAGTTCTAGAGGTTAAAAATCCAAATCAGGGTCTTGGTCATGTTGATTCTGTCCTTGTCAGCAGCCCTGACATTCCCTGGCTCCTTGGCAATCCTCACATGGCATCTAACTTTCCTTGTGTGTGCTTGCTTTGGTGTCTAAATCAGCTCTTTTTATAACTCAGAAGTAATTAGGTTTAGAACCCACCTGTGATGGTTACTGTTATATGTCAGTCAGCTTGGCTAGGATTGGCAAACACTATGTAATCACCTTCCATTTTGTGATTTGATGTAAGCAGCCAATCAGTTGAAAGGTGAGTTTCCAAACAAACTCTAACAGCATTGAAAACAGAGATAGACAGCTCCACAATAGTAGTAGGAGACTTCAATACACTACTTTCAGTGAAGAACAGAACCTCCAAAAAGGAGATCAACAAGGAGGGAAGATCTAAATGCTACAATCAACCAACTTGATCTCATAGACATATACCGAACACTCCACCTAACAGCAGCCAAGTACACTTTCTTTTCCAACACACATGGAACATTCTCCAGAATAGACTACATATTAGGCCATAAAGCAAGACTGAAAGGGGAGTTTCCTTCAGAGTGTGGCCTGCCTCAAGTATATAAATGGTTGTTCTGGCAAAGCTCTCTCTCTCTCCCCTCTCCCCCCTCTCTCTCTCTCTCTCTCTCTGTTTCTCTGTCTCTCTCTGTTTCTCTGTCTCTCGCTCTCTGTTTCTCTGTCTCTCTCTCCTCTCCCCCCCCTTCCTCTCTTTCTCTCCCTCTTTCTCTCTTTCTCTCTTTCTTTCTCTTTCTCTGTCTCTCTCTGTTTCTCTGTCTCTGTCTCTCTCTCCCCTCTCCCCCCCACCCTTTCTCTCTCTCTCAACCCTGCACTCTTCTCATTGCCTGGCCTCTAGTTCTTGGCACATAAGCCGCAGAAGTCTTCCATTTTCCGCCCAAACTGCAAATTTTGGGTTCGTCAGCCTCTGCAACCACGTGAACCAACAGAAGCCTTCAGCCTGCTGCCTGACCCACAGGTTTGGGATTTGCCAATCCCTGCAATTGTGTGTCTTCTAGAGAACCCAGACTAAGACATTTGGTACCAAGAGTAGTTGTAGTGGAACAAAATCTTAAGGATGAGTTTTCTGAATTGGTTCTCAAGTCTGGCTAGATTTAAAGGCACTGTTGACTCTATCTCCAGTAGTAAAGAGGACACTGCTAATCCATGGCATGTTGTGACAACAAACCAAAAAAAAAAAAAAATAGAGATATGCAAAATATCACCACCATTGGATCAAATATTTGTGAGGGACAAGGCTCAGGTAATCATGTATTTGATGCCTTTAAACATTTTTGTCAAATTAATAAGAATAATGAAGCTGGCTGGTTGGTCCTACTTTCTCTAGACAAAGTGAAGAAAGAAAAGGATGGGCTCAGGGCTTCAGAGTCCCAGCTCAAGCACTGCATAAAGTATCTGAAAGTTGCTATTTGTGCCCTAAAAGAAAGCCTTATTTCTTGCAGTAACAGAGCTGATATTGCTAAACCCAAACCCAGAGTCTTAGCTTAAGGGTGGCTGAATTACAATGTCAATTGAATCCCCAACCTCAAAAGGTATCTGAAGTTAAAGAGAGGACATTGATTGAGATGACATGGGATCCTGAAAATTGGGATAGTGAAATATGGGTAGATATGGATGAAGCTGGAGACACAGATCCTAAATGCTGTTGAATCACCTTTGGCAGCAGAACAAGCCCTCCCACCCGTCTGAAGAGATTAACACAGCTTTGTCTTCTAAATCACCTTTGCCAGCAAAACCAGCCTTTGCACCCTCATCTGATGAGATTAACCCAGATGTTCTCTGAGGAGTCCTTGCCTGAGACATTGCCTGAGGTAACTGCCTTGAAAGACATTCCTGAATGTCCCCAGGACCCACACTCAACACCCATTTTTGCTTCTAGCCTTATAACTAGGTTCAAGTCTCAGTGAGCCCCAAGAGGTGAGGTACAAAGTATGACCCACAGACTCATAAAGTTGGATGTGCACCGCAGTACTCCACCATCAAATGCAAGTGCTATATACAACCTCAGTCTCAAGCAGACTCTGAAGGTACAAGTAAGCCACATGAGGAAGTGGCCCAAAAGCCCATGGTCCTGTCACATTACCTTCCCTCTCCCAGTCTGCGCCTATGGCCTCATGGGGAATTCCTTATGATCAGTTGACTGAGGAAGAGAAAACTCACGCCTGGTTTACAGATGGTTCTGCACAATATGCAAGCACCACTTGAAAGTGGATAGCTGCAGCACAGCAGCCCACTTTGGGTACCTCCAAGAAGGACAGTGGTGAAGGGAAATTCTCCCAATGGACGGAACTTTCAGCACTGCACCTGGTTGTTCATTTTGCTTGGTAGAAATGTTAGATGCACCATTGTATTCATGGGCTATGGTCAATGATTTGGCTGGATGACCAGGGACTTAAAAGGAACATGATTGGAAAATTGGTGACAAGGAGGTATAGGGAAGAGGTGTGTGGATAAACGTCTATGAATGGGCCAAAGAAGTGAAGATATTTGTGTCTCATGTGAATGCGCACCAAAGGGTGACCTCAGCAGAGAAGGGTTTTAATAATCAAACACATAGGATGACCCATTCTGTGGATACCAGTCAGCCTTTTTCCCCAGACACTCCTCTCATTGCACAATGGGCTCATAAAAAAGTGGCCATGGTGCCAGGGATGGAAGTTATGCATGGACTCAGCAACAGGGACTTCCACTCATCACGGCCGACTTGGCTACAGCCACTGCTGAGTGACCAATCTGCCAGCAGCAGAGAACAGCACTATGTCCCTGATATGGCACCATTCCTTGGGGCAATCACCTAGCAGTCTGGTGATAGGTTGATTACACTGGACTGTTTCCATCATGGAAAGGGCTCATTCTTACTGAAATAGACACTTACTCTGGATACAGATTTGTCTTCCCTGCACGCAATGCTTTTGCCAAAACTACCATCCACAGACTTACAGAATGCCTTATCCATTGTCATGGTACCCCACACAGCATTGCTGCGAATCAAGGGACTCATTTCACAGAAAACGAAGGGCAGCAATGGGCCCATGCTCATGTAATTCACTGGATTCATTACATTCCCCATTATTCTGAAGCAACTGACTTGATAGAATGATGGAATGGTCTTTTAAAGATTCAATTACAGTACCAGCTAGATGGAAATTCCTTGCAGGGATGGGGTAATGTTCCCCAGGAGGCTGTATATGCTTTGAATCAGTGTGCAGTATATGATCCTGTTTCTCCCATAGCCAGGGTTCATGGGTCTAAAAATCAAGGGGTGGAAATGGGAGTGGCACTTCTCACTATAACCCCTAGTGTTACACTTGAAAAATTTTTGCTTACATATATGCTCCACTGGTTTTGCTCCTCTAAAGATCCCAGAGTAAGACACCACCCTACTCATTAGGTGATCTCATTAGCATAACAAAGAACACTCCATTTCCAAACAGAATCACATCCAGGTATAGGGATTAGGATTCCAATATACATTTTGGGAAGACACAATAAAATTCATAAGACTCCCTTAGGTCCCTGGGTGGTGCAAATGGTTTGTGCTTGACTGCTAACCTAAAGCTTGGCCATTCAAACCCACCCAGCAGCACCAGAGAAGAAAGGCATGGTGATCTGCTGCCAAGAAAACCCTATGGAGAAGTTCTCTGTAACACATGGAGTTGCCATGAGTCAGAATTGACACCACAGCAATGGGTTTAGGAGTAGGGAAGAGTATTGGAGGAAACACCAACTTGGAAGGAATTCAGCTCTCCTTGGAGAAGATGGGGTTCAGCCCACTGGATAGCAGAGACGTTTGCTTTTTTGGCCAGGCTACAGCTGGTCTTGATTTGCTGGGAGCACAATAGGTCTCCCACCAGAGTGCATGCGCAGAGGCAGGTGATCAACGCCTGGCGGCAACGGCGTGTAGTGGGAGCCAGTGCAGGTCCAAGCCCTTCTGAAAATGCAGACCGCCCGGGGGCTTGAAGAAGGTACAGCAACCCATTGTGTGACCGTCTAAGCCTCAGGCAGTTGCACACAGGCCATGGGGAAGGTTTCAAAAGGAGTTTATGCTACCACTGGAGTGCAGCGGGGAAAGGAGGTGATCAGCAACCAGTGGCAAAGGCGATTAGTGTGATTCTGGGAGCCTTCCAGGACAGGAGCCCTGTGCTGGAGGCTCTGGTGCCCATGTCCAGAGGGCTGCGAAAGGGTTAACACCAGGCTGAGGCTGTGAAGTCACAGAAGGACCACACTGTGGCCCCAAATGCCCCCACACCCAAACCTCCATTCCCGGCCTGCACAGGAACCAGCAGGAGACCCTCTTCTCCTGCAATATCTCTCCAGCACCCTCTACTGACAATGCTTAGCATCATGCTCACTTCAAAGGAGAAATACATAAAAGAAATTCCTTTGTTTGGCCCAGAGCATATGTTAAAGAAGAAGCCCTGGTGGCACAGTGGACTGAACGGTCAATGATTCGAACCTATCAGCTGCTCCATGGGAGAAAGATGTGCTGATCTGCTTCTGTAAAGATTACAGCCTTGGAAATCCTATGGGGCAGTTCTACTGTATCCCATAGTGTCACTATGAGTCAGAATCAACTCAAAGGCAATGGGTTTTTTTTGAAGGGTGTATCCAGGGCTGAGAGGCAGTAAATTGATAACAGAGACAATCAATAAATTAATAACAGGTAGGCCTCCCAAACACTACTTGCCCCCAAATCATTGTCTCAGGGTCTGCATTTGTAAGAACTCAAATCAAGATCATTTCTGTCAGACCTGATTTCAGTCTTGGCTCTGTTGGACATTAAGCAAAGGCCTTAAGAGCAAAGAATCCCCACTATCTCATCTGTAAAATGGAGATAATAAACAATTCCCTCCCCATAAAGTGCTGAGAAAATGAAAAAATAGACCATGTATAATGCATCTGATATGAATATATATAAATATATTCATATGTATATTTATATATATGAATATATATGTTGCTATTGTTGTGTTGGTTCTGACACATAGCGACCCTGTGTGCAACAGAATACTGCCCAGTCCTGCACCATCCTCCATCATTGCTATGTTTGAGCCCACTGTTGCAGCCACTGTGTCAATTCATCTCATTGAGGGTCTTCCTCTTTTTTGCTAATCCTCTACTTTACTTTACGAAGCATGATATCCTTCTCCAGGGACTGGTCCCTCCTGACAACATGTCCAAAGTACGTAAGACAAAGTCTCGCCGTCCTGGCTTCTAAGGAGCATTCTGGTTGTACTTTTTCCAAGACAGATTTGTTTGTTCTTCTGGCAGTCCTTGGCATATTCAATATTCTTCACCAACACCATAATTTAAAGGCATCAATTCTTTTCAGTCTTCCTTATTCATTGTACAGCTTTCACATGCATATGAGGCGATTGAAAATATCATGGCTTAGATCAGGCGCACCTTAGATCCTCTTTAAATCCTGACAAAAATCCTGCAAAATAATAACTTCTCATTGAACAACCAAAGAAAGTACAAGCGTACTTAAGTAAGGAACACTGGTCACAGATCATAGGTGGCTAATTCAGGCTCAAATCAAGGTCTTACTACCCCAATGCCCAAGACCTGTGCACAGTTATACTCGATACTTCCTCAAATACGGACCCCCAGTGCACATCTAACTTTACAAAATAAACATGCAATACTCAGTGCCTCCTCATAATTATGGACGCATCACCCAGGATCCAGAACAAGTACTAGAGGCATGCCTTATCCCATTAGGAATGAGTTAAAAAGAGAATACTGGGAAATGATTTCAAGCCAATAAATAAATTAAAAAAAATAAAGTCTGCGGTTAAAAGAAGCAAGACAGAATCAACTGTAAGACTAACAATTTCCTGGACGCTAATTCTGCAGATTTCCTGTTTCAAACCTGAGCACATTAGGCATTCTGCTAATGGATCAGAGCGCACCTTCTCCAGTCCCCAGCGAAGTGCATGTATGAACTCTGCAGAGATTTGTTTTTCTGACTTTCATTTTGGTTTGCTTTCCTGCTGGTTTCATGTACCTCATCAGAGACTAGAGAAGGGAAAGCAGAGCTCTCTGCTGGGGAGAGCAGAGAGGACCCAGTGAGCAGGGAAGTCATGTGCATCAAGTCAGATGTTTTGAATCTCAAAATGCATGCTGTCATTCCTCTCTCCTGGGGAGAATTTGGCCACAGAGAGGAAATGGGAGAAAAGACAAGGAGGGGAGGAGGAATGCTAAAATGTCAGAGCCTGGGGGTCATTTTTCCCATTTTCCCAAACATTTATTGTGTTTGCCGTGTTCCTGTACCATCTGTACTATTACTTACAGTAGAATTGCCCCATAGGGTTTCCAAGGAGCGGCTGGTGGATTCTAACCTTTTTGGTTAGCGGCCAAACGCTTGACCACTGCACCACCAGGGCTCCATTTACTTACTATCTTCCTTTAAATAAGCCCACTTATTTCATTTAACTAAGTTTAGCTTCATCCTAAGAACTATCAATGAAATCATAGGCTTGGTGTGCTAGTTATACCTTATCCTGATACATATTAAAATAAATATGTTATTAGGTGCCATCAAGTCAGTTCCGACTCATAGCTACTCTATGCACAACAGAACGAAACACTGGCCAGTCCTGTGCCATCCTCATGATTGTTGTTAGGCTTGAGCCCATTGTTGAAGCCACTGTGTCAATCCATCTTGTTGAGCATCTTCCTCTTTTTCGCTGACCCTCTGCTTTACCAAGCATGATGTCCTTGTCCAGGGACTGGTCCCTCCTGACAACATGTCCAAAGTACATGAGATGAAGTCTTGCCATTCTTGCTTCCAGAATAAATATAGTAACTATGAATATTTAAAATGCTCATCCATGTATCACATAAAACAATCTTGCATCCCTCCAGTGGGACATGCACCGTACTTTGAGAATATTGATAAAGTCCATTAAACTCTAGCCTTTTTTTTTTTCTTTAGCAATGGAAATTTTTGGGAATAGGGATTGTCTTATTTACCTAGTTACCATCTCAATTCCTCCTGAGAACTGTCTCCTAGTTTCTAGTGACTATCAGTGACCCTTGAAGTTCTTTGGCATTCTTTGCTATTCCTTGGCATCTGTCTTCCTCCTATGTGTGTTTTAGTATCTGTTCTGCTCCTTTTTAACTCAGAAATTATTAGATTTAGGACCCACCCTACACTGGTATAATCTCATTAACATAACAAAGGAAAACCCTTATTTCCAAACAGGGTTATATTTATAGGTACCATACCCAACCCGTTGCCATCAAATTGATTCTGACTCATAGTGACCCTATATGACAGAGTAGAACTGCCCAATACGGTTTCTAAGGTTGTATATCTTTACAAAAGCAGACTGCCACATCTTTCTCCCACAGAGCAGCTGGTGGGTTTGAACCACTGACCTTTCGGTTAGCAGCCAAGTGCTTAACCAATGGGCAACCAGAGCTCCTCTTATTTATAAGTACAGGGGTTAGGATTTCAACAGATATTTTGGGGGAACACAATCCATAACAGGGGTTTTTAAGGAACCCAAATCTATCTAATAAATCCATCCAACAGGTACAAACAGAGCTTCTCTGAAGAAAGCTGAGGAGGGCAGGCAGGAAACTCAGCCCCTTAGCATCCCTACTGCCTGCCCCTCAGGCCCCAGGCCCCCCGGCAGAACATTCAAGGCTCCACAAGCAGCATGTGGAAAACATCATCCTAGCTCCAGCCTTTTGTTTTACAGAGGAAACAAAGTCACAAAGGAGAGAAACGATTGCAAACAGTTACACATGAAGTCATTGCCAAACCAGACCTTGAATCCAGGGCCTCTGACATATCTGGAGATCTATACACGACCCTGTGCCCTGGGAAACCTTCCACCCTGAGCCAAAGAGATGACATATAGTTCACCTCCACCTTTCCTCTCCTCCACACCTTTTGGTTGTTTGAAGCAAAGACAACCGGCTGTGAAGACTTTCAAGGTGAGAGAAGAAGGAAATTTCTGCTAAGAAGGAAAGCAGCGAGGGGAGATTTGGACAATTATGGCTAGGGGTGCTTCTTGATCTAGGAGATGTGAGGACTGGGAGTATAAGACCATGCATGGAAACCTCAGGGGGACAGACACAATGCAAACTCACCTGGACTATTTTCGTCCTCATTGTTCTCCCTTGAAGGACATTTCAACTGGTTAAAGCATCTAGAAACACACACCAGAACCAACCAGCTGCTGTCCTGTTGACTGCAACTCATGGCAACCCCATGTAGTCAGAGTAGAACTGTGCTCCATAGGGTTTTCAGTAGCCGATTTTTCAGAAATAGATCACCAGATCTGTCTTCCAAGGTACCTCTGGGTGGATTTGAACTGCCAATTTTTTGGTTAGCAGCCAAGCTCATTAACAATTTGCACCACCCAGGGACTCCATGGTATTTATTTGTTGGATTTATTATAACACGTCTGATAGAAGAGGATGGCCCCTCATGAGGCCAGATGGTGGGAAGAGACAGAAGAATCTCCAAGAGGAAAGTTGCCAAGAGGGAAAAGGAGTATGACTGGGTTGTTGGAATGGAATGTTCTTTCTGCGCAGTGGATAGATGATGCTGTAACTCCTTGTGATACTGCTCCCTGGGTGCTAGGTTCTTCCTTAGGAAACGTGGCTGCACTTGCGTGAAGTGGAATAGCTGAGCTCTGATAGGTCATAGCCCTGGAATCCAGGCCAATTGTGAAGAAGAGTATCCCTAACGAAGCGTAATCCTAGAGAAGAACCACTGCCCAATATTCTCTGAGGAACCACAGCATGGCTGACATTTCTCCAGGCCGTGAGGATTTCCCAACTTCAGCAGGGAAAGAAGGCATTATTCTTCTCATCTTCAAAGCACCAACGAAGGTTCTTGGGCATTCCATAAAAGGGGCCCTACGTAGAACAAAATTCAAACTCACAGAAAGAGACTAGACTTACCGGTCTGACAGAGACTGGAGAAACCCTGGGAGTATGGCCCCTGGACACCCTTTTAACTCACTACTGAAGTCATTCCTGAGGTTCACCCTTAAGCCAAAGATTAGACAGACCTATAAAACAAACAATAATACCCATAGTTCAACCATGTATATGAAAGTAAATAGGCACACCAGCCCAGAGGCAAGGGCAGGAAGGCAGTAGGGGTCAGGAAAGCTGGACAAATGGAAATGGGGAACCCATGATCGAGAAGGGGAGAGTGTTGACACATCACAGGATTGGCAACCACAATCACGAAACAATATGTGTATTAATTGTTCAATGAGAAACTAATTTGCTCTGTAAACCTTTACCTAAAGCACAATAAAAAATATAAATAAATAAATAAATAAAAGGGGCCCTGAAGACAAGAGGTGGGAGTGACTGTACCACCTGTGTATCTTAAAAGGTTGAGGATTGGAGTCACACAGTGGTTGTTAGCAAAGGAGACCCATTTTGTATTTAAATGAGCTGTTGAGGTCCAGGAACTTCTGGTTATGAGCACGAGGGCCAAATGAGGCTCAGCGAGGCTTAATAAGAAGAGTTTGGTGGTTCTTAAACCTCACTGCACATTGAATCACCTGGGTAGATTCTAAAACAAACTAGCACTTGGACGGAAACTCAATCCAATCGAATCAGTCTTTTGAAGTGGAACCCAGGAATCAAATATTTTTCAAAAGCTCCCAGGTGCATCTAATGTTCAGCCAGGTTGTAAACTACAAGACTAACCCAAGATAGATAGATAGATCCAAACCCAAATTCATTGCCATCGAGTCAATTCTGGCTCATAGCCACCCTAGAGGGCAGAGTAGAACCGCCCCATAGTGTTTCCAAGGCTGTAAATCTTTATGGAAGCAGACTGCCACATCTTTCTCCAGCAGAGCAGCTGGTGAGTTCAAACTGCCGACCTCTCGGTTAGAGGCTGAGTGCTTTAACCACTGTGCCACCATGGCTCCTTAGATTAGATAAATGCGCCTACTATATGGATTAGGAAACTGAGGGTTAGAAGTTCAAATGACTAGTCCAGGGGGCAGATTATCCGATAGACAAGGATTATCCAATAGGCACTGCGCTTACCTTGCTTACCAGATCATCTATAGTGAACCATTTCACATTTTTTCACCACATCAAAGATTCTGCTTCTAGGTATCACTGGCATCTGTCTCTCTCCCAACTCCGCAGCACCTTCCTACAGAATCAAAGCTTCTTTTCATATTTACAGTCCCTGACAGGGGCTGACCACCCAGTAAGCAAGGTAAGCAAAGTAAGCAATTTTACCACAGATGATCTCGTAAGCAGGTAAGTGCTGTGCCTACCTGACTATTGGATAATCCACCTCTACCAATGTCATTGATCGTTATGTCTAGCAACTGTGGTATGGGAGTGAATTTTGCTGTGTATATTTTCACCAAAAATAAATTTTTTTTTAAATTCTTGCAGTATGTAAAAGGGGTATCTTGCACACAGACATAAGCACTCCTTCTGCGTGCTAATGAAAAGCCATCTAGACCAAATTAACACTTCAAGAAAAACTTTTACCTCCCTCTCCTCCTCAACCTCCATCCCACCTTTCTAGCTGGAAACGTTGAGCTTGATGCACTTGAGGTATCTAGGCAGGCACTGGATGGAAGGGAGGAAGTGTGGGGGTCGTGTGGCAAGCAACTCGTGGTGAAATCACACCTGTGCCTGGGCTTTCACTTCCACCTTAAAGGAGCATAGGTGGAGAGACAGCACCACCTTGTGGCAAACATGGAGTAAGCCAGGCGGGTTCAGAGTCTTAGACATCACCAAAGAGGCCTCCATAAACAGGCACTTTACAAGCGCCTCCAGGGCAGGAACCCACTCAGTGTCTTATAATACACCAAGTCCTAAGCAAAGCCTTTCATGAGAATCACCTCAGTTAAACCTGCACCCACACCCGTACATCCACACACAAACTATGAGGTTGATAATGTCATCCCCCCACCGCCAGTCTGTCAGTTTTCTGTACTGTAGTGGCTTGCGTGTTGCTGTGATGCTGGAAGCTATGCCACCAGTATTTCAAATACCAGCTGCGTCACCTATGGTGGACAGATTTCAGCAGACTTTTCAGACTAAGACAGACTAGGAAGAAAGGCCTGGTGATCTACTTCCAATTTCTGTGATATAAATACTCCCACTATGGCAGAGGCAGATTACCCAATAAGCAAGGTAAGCATGGGCTTACTTGTGTTTACTTACTAATCTATAGTGAACAATTTAACATTTTTTCACCTCATCAAAGAAACATTCTGCTTCTGGTGGCATCTGTCTGTCTCCCAACCCTACAGTACAACCCTACAGATTCAAAGCATCTTTTCAAATTTACAATGCCTAACAAAGATGGATTACCCAGTAAGCAAGGTAAGCACAGCATTACTTGTGCATGCTTACTAATCTGGAGTGAACAGTTTCACATGTTTTTCACCACATCTTTAAAAACTATGTGAAATCGTTCACTAGAGATTAGTAATACGTGCAAGCAAAGCTGTGCTTACCTTGCTTATTGGATAAATCACCCTGCACTATGGCCAATTTCAAACTATCATTTTGGCATCAACTACTTCACAAATTTCCTGAAAATTTAATAATCAACTCTCTTGAGCTGGTTCAGTCTGGTTCCAGCCACACCTATGGAATATATTTCATCCTAGGAAAATCATGCTGGATAGTTAGAAGTACGAACTTTCCCCATATTTCATCCCAAAAAGAATCCAGAGACTTTCAGGCAACATGATGCTAGAGACAGAATCACCATGCCATCCCTCCTCAGCAAAGATCAAAAAAACTAAGTCAAACAGAGACAAATGTCAATCCTGAAACCCTAAGCATCAAATAAAGAGACAACTCAGCCAGGCACCAAATGGAATAAAAAACTGACAGAGAACAGAGAGCAAGGAGAGACACATGCAGAGGTCCCCTATCAGCTAATGCAGCATCTCCTGTTGGAGATCAGTGAACAGGGAGTATGGGAAAGCATCTTCTTGGAACTCCCAGCAAGAGACAGAAAAACCGGTCACCAGCTATATACACTTTCCCACTCCCCCTCCCCCACACACACCCTTCTTTACTCCCACATGGCCTCTTCTGCTTTCTGCAGCAGAGTCTCTTGGCTGGGAAGCACTGGCTTCACCCCTGTGCCACTTGGATTCCACCCGCCCACACTGGGCAGCTCCCAGAGTGCCATTTGTTGGTTCTTGGTGTTGCTTTTTCCACTTCTTTTGGTTTCTTCCATACATCCCACCACCTCCCTCTCCTTTCTCTCAAATACCTGGCTCCATGTGCCATCTTTGCTTCTTCCTGAAAGGCTGTGAAACACCACTCGACTGTGGAACTGCTTTCCCACCCATGCCACTGTGCTGGTGGGATCCCCAGGACTTTTTTTGTTTGTTTGTTTTGATTTGTTAGTTTCTTTTTTCTTTTCTCTATTTGGGAGCTCCTTCTAGCTGGGCAGTAATGCGTGGCTTGGGAGCTAATCTCTCAATCTGCACAGGCGGAGTGGGATCCCTGCGGGCATTTATTTTTTATTTTCTGTTTGTTGGGCTTTTTCTTCCTTTGTTCTCTTTTCTTTTCACTCTTTTTCCATTTTTGTCTTTCTTCATTTCTCAGTTTTTCATGTCTCTATACTTACCTTCTCTTCCCATCTCCTGAATACCTGGTGCTGTGTGACACCTCTACACTTTCTAGCCAGGCTGAACTTCACAGCCTGGGAGCAACTTCCCCAGTCCTTGTAGCCACACTGGTGGGATCCCTGGGGGCTTTTCTTTTCTTTTTTTCTAATTTTTCTTTATTCATTTTCTCTTTTACACTTTTTGTTTTTCTCCATTTCTCAGTCTCTCATCTCTCCACTCCAATGGCAAGCTCCCTTAGCACTCTTTTTTGTTTGTTTGTATGTTTTTGTATCCTGTTCCTCTCTCCTTGCTCTTCTCTTTCCCATACCTATCTTAGCTCCACACATCACAATCCCCCCTCTCCTTCCTGCCTACCTACACCGTGCACTGAATATACACCCCCAAACAGCACAGGCATTGCATAGTGGAACCTGCCCTGCAAAGATTCATGTCCTGCCCTGTAGGTCCTAGTATGTGCCACAAACAATCCATCCCAGCAACTCCCCTTCAGCTGGACCTGCACTGATGCACCATAGCTGAGCGACTGACCCTGCCCATTGGACAAGGAGGTGAAAAGTATCATGCCTACAGATGAGCAAACAACAAAGAATACACAGCCCGCCTGCTCAGATGTAACCAAATACAACAAAAAAAGCAGGATGAACAAAGAAATCTACAATCAATAAGTGAGTAAAATAAATACAGAATGTCCCAAAGACGGCAGACAATACCAAAACATATAAAAAAAGAGGACAAGATGGTTCCAGTAGGAGTCCAAAATAAAACACCAGATGACTTTCCAGTAGAAGAAAAGACACTAGAATTACCTGATAGGCAATTGAAATCTCTTAATATTCAGAGCTATTCAAGAGCTGAAGCAAAAAGCACACAAAAATGAGGGAAAAATAGACAAGTTTGTAGAAAATACAGACAAAAAATGGAAGAATTCAGGAAAATAATACAGAAACAAAATGCTAAAATAAATTCTCTACTAGAAATCATACAAAAACAACAATTAGAAATACAAAAGATAAACAACAAGATTTCAGAAATGGACAGTGTCATAGAAGGCCTGAGGAGCAGGTTTGAAATGATGGAAGACAGGATCAGCAAAATTGAAGACAGTCACTTGGATACAACTCTGTTTGAGAAAAAATCAGAAAAAAGAATGAAGAAACCCTGAGAATTATGTGGGATACAATCAAAAGCAAAAATACGTGAGTGATGGGAGTTCAGGGGGAGAAAACAGAAAACACAGAAAGGATCATTAAAGAACTGCTGACAGAAAACTTCCCCAACATCATGAAAGATGAAAAGCTGACCACCCAAGAAGCTCAATGAACCCCATATATGATAGACCCCAAAAGAAAATCACCAAGGCATATCATAATCACACTCGCTAAAACCAAAGACAAACAAGGAATCCTGCGAGCAACTCGAGAAAAACAAAAAGTCGCATACAGAGGAGAAACAGTAAGACTGAGCTCGGATTATTTGGCAGAAACCGTGCAGGCGAGAAGGCAATGGGATGACATACATAAAACCTTGAAAGAAAAAAATTGCCAGCCAAGAAAAATATATCCTGCAAAACTCTCATTCAAATACGATGGTGAAATTAGGACGTTTCCAGATAAACGGAAATTAAGGGACTATGTAAAAACCAAACCAAACTTACAAGAATAATTAAAGGGAGTCCTTTGATCTGAGAACAAACAACATCAGACCACAGGCTGAATCCAGGATGCAGGATCGTACCAGCCAGACACCAACCTAGGAAAAGAACTCTCAAGGACTTTCCAAAACCAAAAAAATTACAACAGATAACCAGAGAGGTTAATTTGTAAATGACAACAACATCAGAACAATAAAAGAGGGAATAAACAGTTCAAGTATGAACCTTCTAATGGAGAGGAAGGCAAGGTGATACCAAGTAATAATAGACTGGTTCAAACCTAGGAAGATAAGGGTAAAATTCAAGGTAAACACAAAGAAAGTTAACAAACCTACTCATCAAAATAAAGAAGAAAAACGTAAAATCTCAGTAAAAACAAAACCTACAAAAACAAAAGAAATGAAAAAAAATCCACAAACAAAAGGAATTCACCACAGGAGAGTAAGAGGAACAAAGAAAACATCAGCAACACAAAAAAAAAAAGCACTACAAAATGACAGCACTAAACTCATACCTATCTATAATTACACTGAATGTAAATGGCCTAAATGCACCCATAAAGAGACAGAGAGTTACAGAATGGATTAAAAAAAAACAACAGCAACAGGATCCATCAATATGCTGTGTACAAGAGACACATCTCAGAAACAAAGATGTAAATTTTTTAAAAAATCAAAGGATTAAAAAAAAATATATCAAGCAAACAGCTACCAAAAGAGAGCAGGAGGGGCAATACTAATCTAGATAAAATAGACTTTAAAACAAAATCCACCATAAAAGACAAAGAAGGACACTATATAATGATTAAGAGGACAATCCATCATGAAGATATAACCACAATAAACATCTACGCACTCTATGACAGGGCTCCCAAATACATAAATCAAACTCTAATAGCACTGAAAAGAGAAATTGACAATTCCACAATAACAGTAGGAGATTCAACACACTACTCTTGGTAAAGAACAAAACATTTAGAAAGAAACACAACAAACATATAGAAGACCTAAAGGGCAAAATTAGCCAACTTGACCTCAGAGACATAGATAGCACACTACAGCCAACAGCTGCAAAGTACACATTCTTTTCCAGTGCACATGGAATGTTCTCCAGAATAGACCACATCTTAGGCCATAGAGGAACCAGCAACAACATCCAAAATGTAAAGATAATACAAAGTATCTTCTCTGACCACAATGCCATCAAGGTAGAAATTAAAAACTAGAAGAGCAAGGAAAAAAATCAATTACATGGAAACTGAATAGCACCCTGCTTACAAACCACTGTGTAATAGAAGAAATGACAGATGGAACCAAAAAATTCCTAGAATCAAATGAGAATGAAAACACATCATACAAAAACCTTTGGGACAGAACAAAGGCACTCCTCAGAGAACAATTTATAGCAATAGATGCACACATCAAAAAAAGAACAAAGAGACAAAATCAAAACATTAACTACACAACTCAAACAAATAGAAAGAGAACAGCAAAAAAAGCTCACCACCATCAGAAGAAAGGAAATAATAAAGATCAGAGCAGAAATAAATAAAAAATAGAGAATTGAAAAACAATAGAAAGAATAAACAAAACCAAAAGTTGGTTCTTTGAAAGAATTAACAAACCACTGGCCAGACTGACAAAAGAAAAATAGGAGAGGA
>NW_004444154.1:2097164-2118085 GCF_000243295.1 Trichechus manatus latirostris
GAAGCATCTCATAACGTGGATGAAACTGGAGGACATTATGCTGAGTGAAATAAGTCAATCACAAAAGGACAAATATTGTATGAGACCACTACTGTAAAAACTCCTGTAAAAGTTTACACAAAAAAAGAAACAATCTTTGTTGGTTACGAGGGACGGGAGGCGGGGGGGAATACTAAATAGACAATAGATAAGCGGTAACTTTGGTGAAGGGTAAGATAGTACACAATACTGGGGAAGCCAGTACAGCTTGTACAAGGAAAGGTCACGGAAGCTCCATAAACCATCCAAACTCCCTGAGGGACCGAATTGCTGGGCAGAGGGCTGTGGGGACCATGGTCTCGGGGAACATCTATTTCACTTGGCATAACACAGTTTATAAAGAAAATGTTCTACATTCTACCTTGGTGAGTAGCGTCCGGGGTCTTAAAAGCCTGTGAGCAGTCATCTAAGATACTCCACTGGTCTCACCCCTTCGGGAGCAAGGGAGAATAAAGAAAACAAGATACAAGGGAAACATTAGTCCAAAGGACTAATGGACCACAACTACCACGGCCTCCACCAGAGTAAGTCCAGTACAACTAGATGGTGCTGGGCTACCACCACTGACTGCTCTGACAAGGATCACAACAGAGGGTCCTGCACAGAGCTAGGGAAAAATGTAGAACAAAATTCTAACTCACAAAAAAAGACCAGACTTACTGGCCTGACAGAGACTGGAGAAACCCTGAGAGTATGGTCCCCAAACACCCTTTTAGCTCAGTAATGAAGTCTCTCTCAAGGTTCACCATTCAGCCAAAGATTAGACAGCCTTATAAAACAAAACTAGTCTAATGGGGCACAACAGTCCAGGGACAAGGGCTAGAAGACAGGAGGGGACAGGAAAGCTGGTAATAGGGAGCCCAAGGTTGAAAAGGGACAGTGTTGACATGTCAGGGTGTTGTTAACCATTGTCATAAAATATGTGTACTAACTGTTTAATGAGAAACTATTTGTTCTGTAAACCTTCATCTAAAGTACAATAAAAAAAATTTTTAAATTAAAAAACAAAAAGAATCCAGATTGTTTTAGCATCCCTCAGTGATCTCATTCAGGTTTTTTCTCACAGGAGCTAATGAGTAATTTACTTCAGCTCCGCAGACCCACACAATCTGGTTGTGTTGATTTGCAAGAGACATACAGGCTAATGAATTAAAGCTCCAGTCCTAATAGACTGCAGACTCAAGTAAGTGACAGCGTAGGCCAGAAGAACAGAATTAGTAGACCCTGACAAACCAGAAGAAAGTTCGGTCCAAGGCACTATTGGGTTCAATTAGTGAAAGAGCGAGTTAGAACTTTTAGAAGCCAAAAAACAGGGTGGGAGTGGAGATGAACTATATATATATTTCTTGGGGAGAAAAAAAGTAACAATGAGTCACAGAATACCAGTTTTTAAAATGAAAGACATATAAAATGAAACAAAACATAATAATGGGGTTGCAGTGAAAAGGTGCTATGACTGGGAATTAAACCTTCTCCTGGGTTCAGATTTGCTTTGCTTTGCTTCTTCTTACAACATGAAGTTAAGTGTGATCTCTCCCAAAGGAAGTACAGTGGGAGTGCTTAGATGCACAGGCTTTGGATGGAAATCTGTGGGCTTGCACAAGTTACTTAACATCTCTAAGCCTCAGTTTTCTTGTCTGTAACAATACTGTCATAGTAGTTTCAGATGAATTGAGTGTGATCGTTTGTCTACGTTTTATTTCAAGCTTGTTGGCAAGGGAAAAAGACCTCAGGGAAACCAGTTCGAAGACATTCTTTTGGGAGTGACTTTTTATAGGAAAATGAAACCAACTTAATGAACTCTGTTGTTGTTGTTGTTAGGAGCCATCAAGTCAGTTCCGACTCATAGCTACCCCATGTCCAACAGAAGAAAACACTGCCTGATCCTGTGCCATCCTCACAAATCGTTGTTATGCTTGACCTTATTGTTGCAGCCACTGTGTCAATCCATCTGGTTGAGGGTCTTCCTCTTGTGCGCTGGCCTTATACTTTACCAGGCATGATGTCCTTCTCCAGGGACTGATCCCTCCTGATAACATGTCCAAAGTACGGAGATGTAGTCTCATCATCCTTGATTCTAAGGAACGTTCTAGTTATACTTCTTCCAAGACAGATTTGTTCGTTCTTTTGGCAGTCCATGGTATAATCAATATTCTTCACCAACACCACAATTCAAAGGCATCAACTCTTCTTTCTTCGTTGTTCATCAGCCAGCTTTCACATGCATATGAGGTGATTGAAAACACCATGGCTTGGGTCAAGTGCACCTTAGTCTTCAAGGTGACTTCTTTGCTTTTCAACACTTTAAAGAGGTCTTTTGCAGCAGATTTGCCCAGTGCAATGCATCTTTTGATTTCTTGACTGCTGCTTCCATGAGTGTTGATTGTGGATCCAAGTAAAATGAAATCCTTAACAACTTCAATCTTTTCTCCATTTATCATGATGTTGCTTATTGGTCTAGTTGTGAGGATTTTTGTTTTCTTTATATTGAGGTGTAATCCATACTGAAGGCTATGGTCTTTGATCTTCATCAGTAAGTGCTGAGAAACACTACTCAACTATATTTTAAAAGGAAGAATTGTGTAAAGATTGTTAGGATAGCCATTCGGCTTAAAGAACGTTGCACCTTTGAATGGTTAAAGGTCATTAGACTCATCTAAAGAACAGGGTTAGCAGAGTGGAGTCTACCTATCTTCCAGAAGAACTCTAAATCTCATTACGGTCTACCAGAAAACACCCCAGGGATTTATCAGGAATGCTAGAACCTTCCCAGAAGGGGCTGAAAATCACATCAGCCAAAAAATTTCTGTCCCAGTTCAGGTTTGAGATGACTTTCTTTCATAGAGATCATCACATAGGGCTGGTGTGAAGACTAAGTGAAATAGTAACCATACAAACATATGCTGAGTGTTTACCTTGTGCTAGGAGCAGTGGTGAGCACTTGATCACATGATTAAATCATACCATTTACCAGTTTAAAATTCTTTAGTGTCTTTGCATTGCACTTAGAACAAATATTTCCTACCCTTGTTTTCATAGCACTACAAAATCTGACTTCATCTTCTACTCAGATAGATAGACAGATATGTAGGTAGGTAGGTAGGTAGTAGGTAGGTGGATAGATGATTGGTAGGTAGACAGACAGAGAGAGAGAGAGATGAATGATGGATGGATGGATGGATAGATGGATGTTGTCAAGTCGACTCTGACTCATGGTGACCTTATGTAAAATGGAATGAAATGTTGCTCAGCACTGCATCATTATCACAATTATCGGCATGTATTAGTCCATCATTACAGCTATTGTGTCAATCCATCTCACCAAGGATGTCTCTTGCCCTAAGTGGCCCTCTACTTCATCAGCAACTGATCCCTCCTGATGATGGGCCCAAAGCACAACAACAAAATGAAAACATTGCTTAGTCCTGAAGCATCCTCACAATCACTGGCATGTTCAAGTCTATCCTTGTGGTTATTGTGCCAATCCATTTCACTGAGGATCTTCCTTGCCCTTGCCAGCCTTCTTTTTCTTCAAACATGATGTTCTTCTCTAGCAATTGATTTCTCCTGATTCTTTCTGATTCCTCCTCCAAAGCAAGTGAGTCAGACAATGTTCTGTTGTGGTCCATAAGGTTTTCGTTGCCTAAATTTTGAAAGCAATCACCAGGCCTTTCTTTCTAGCCTGTCTTAGGCTGGAAACTCCACTGAAAACTATCCAGCATGGGTGACCCTGCTGGTATTTGAAATACCACTGGTATAGCTTCCAGCATCACAGCAACTAGCAAGCCACCACAGTAGGACAAACTGACAGACAGGTGGTGGTCTAATACCATACCTTTGCCTAATATCCTCCAGCCACAATGGCCTTAATTCTGTTCTTCAAACATGTAGAGCTGGTTCCTGCCCCAGGACCTTAGCACTAGCTATTCTCCTTGCCAGGGCCACTCTTCCTTCATTTTCTCATGGCTGGCTTCAACTTGACATTCAAATCTGAAAAAGACCTTCCCTAGCCGAAAAGTTGCTATCTAGTCACTCTCCATCATATCACTCTACTTAGTCATGTCCAGAGCACATATATCTGCCTGTTATTTTATTCATACATTTGTTTGGGTGTTGTCCAGCTAACTCCATTAGATTAGAAGCACTTTTAGGGCAATGGTGTTGTCTGTCTGTTCACTGCTTTTTCTCCAGCACTTAGAACAGTGCCTGGCACATAGTAGGAGCCCAAAACATATTTGCTGAATAAATGGATTATCTCAAGTTTCTCCAGAACTCTATGAAGTAATTCTATTATTTTTACTACTTCACAAACAAAAAAATTAGACACAGAGAGGAGCAATTTGCCCACAGTCATAAAATGAGAAAACAACAACACTGAAATGCAAACCCACTTAGTTGCTGCTATTGTTAGCTGTCATAGAGTTGTCCCCAACTCATGGCAACAGCATGCACAGCAGACCAAAATGCTGCCTAGTCCTGTGCCATCCCCAAGATTGGTTACAGATCAGACTGTTGTGATCCATAGGGTTTTCATTGGCTGATTTTCAGAAGTAGACCACCAGGTTCTTTCTTCCTACCCTTAGTCTGTGTCATGGATTGAATTGTGTCCCCCAAAAATATCTACTTGCTGGGTCATGATTCCCAATACTGTATAATTGTTTACCATTTTGTAATCTGATGTGATTTCCTTATGTGTTGTAAATTCAATCACTATGATCTAATAAGATGGATTAGCAGCAGTTACACTGATGAGGTATACAAGACTCGATAATGTTTTAAGCCAATCTCCTTTGAGATATAAAAGAAAGCAAGCAGAGACACATGGGAACCTCAAATCACCAAGAAAGCAGTGCCGGGAGCAGAGTGAGTACTTTGGACCTGAGGTTCCTGTGCAGAGAAGCCCCCAGACCAAGGGAAGATTGATGACACGGACCTTCCTCCAGAGTCGACAGAGAAAGTGTTCCCTTTGAGCTGATGCCCTGAATTTGGACTTGTAGCCTACTGGATTGTGAGACAATAAACTTCTCTTTGTTAAAGCCATCCGCTTGTGGTACTTCTGTTATAGCAGCACTAGATGACTAAGACAGTCTGGAAGCTCAGTGGTGGTTTGAAAACCCATTTTTTGTTGTTAGCTGCCATTGAGTTGGCACCACTAGGTAAGCCCAGAATCACAGGCTTAACTCCTTCATCATAAAAACCAAAAACGAAAAACCAAACCCATGGCCTATAAGGTTCCAAGGAGCAGCTGGTAGATTCAAACTGCCAACCTTTTGTTTAGCAGCTGAGCTCTTAACCACTTTGCCTTCACTATAGTGCCTGTAAAAAGAAGCTTCTTCATTCACTCTTCCTATTTTATATATTACACATTTAGTCTAAGGAATGCAAGTAAATCTACCTTCGCTTTAAACTTCATTTAAATAAGTTTCTCTGCTATTCATTACTCAAAGGGCTGTCTCATGTCTTATGTAAGTCAAAATTAGGGAAAATGCCCACTTAAGGAGGGAATACACCTATAATTAGATGATTACATCTTTTCTATGATTGACCTTGAACATTAAACTACTTACAACTTGGTCATGCCTTCCCTCCCTTCCATCCATCCAGTGTCCATCATATCTTTCAAAAACAGGCTCAAGGCCACCTTCTTGCAGAGTGCTTCACTGATTAAATCAGCCCATTCCAGTCACTCTTCCACGCGTACACATTCTTTCTCTCCCACTTTGCCATCATTTCTACGTTATTCTCCAACTACTCATTTTATTTCATATATGTATCATGTGTGTGTGGCAAGTATGTTTTCTCTTTACAATTAGCGTGTTAGACCCCTGAGACTAGGTCCATGTCTATTGGGCTTCCTATGGTAGGCAAAGGAGTCCCTGAGTGGCACAAACAGTTAATGTGCACACATGCTATCTGAAAGGTTGGTAGTTTGAATATATACAGAGGCAACTTGGAAAAAGGCTTGGCAATCTACTTCCAAAAAAATTGCTCATTGAAAACCCTGTGGAGTACAGTTCTAGTCTGACATACATGGGGTTGCCATAAGTCAGAATCGACTCGACAGCAATTGGTTATTTTGGTTTACGGTAGGCAAATCTACACAGGACCAACAAGATGACATATAATGCCTATACAGTTGCCTAATAACGGAACATGTGAATGTACTGGCCAAAGTGCATTTTGTTCTCCCCTCCTTCTTGTAAATCCTGAATTTAGCAAACACTGCAGATGCTTTCTTTATTGCAAAACTCACCATTTAAACAGCATTGTAATTTGTTCCACATATTTGCTATATCAAAGTATGTACTTCTGAAAACCTAAACTATTAGAAATTCAAATTTATATTCAATCAAAGTGAATCTTAACCCTTACTCAGCCTTCTTTTTTTTTATGGTTATCTGAATCTTATCTTTTAGTCATGGTCCGTTACTCTTGATACAGGAAAAAAGTAGGGCAAAACATTCAAACATACAATCCTTACTTAAATCCGGGAAAGTATAACTGTCCATTTAGGATTGAAATCCAACCCAGAAATGTCCAAAATGATTGCTTTACCAATGAGTATTTTTATTCAATTTTCTTTCAAGAAGTGAGTATATGTTCTCTTTTTCTCAACTAACTCTGATGTCTCTTACAGGGCATATGGTTCAACTCTTTGGAAATCTTTCCTGAATCAAATCTTTTTAGCAAGAAATTCTTGCTTTTTTCAGAGACATCCAGGCAACATGGTGCTATAGTCAGAAGCACCACGCTGTCCCTCCGCAGCAAAGATCAGAAAAACTAAGTCAAACAGAGTCACACGTCAATCCTGAAACCCTAAGCATCAAATGAAGAGATAAAGAACTCAGCCAAGCACCAAATGGAATAAAAAACTGACCAAGAACAGAGAGCAAGGAAAGATAATGCAGAGGTCCCCTATCAGCTTCTGCAGCACAGATCCGCCATCTTGGACTCCTATCGGAGATCAGTGAACCAGGGGTAGGAGAAAGCAGCTTCATGGAGCTTCCAGCACAAGACAGAACAACCAGTAACCAGTGATATAGGCTTTCCCACCCCCCTACACTTCTTCACACCTACTTAGCTTCCTCTGCTTCCTGCAGCCACAGTCTCTTGACCAGGAAGCACCCCGATGTCACTTGGATTCTACCCGCCCACACTGGCCAGCTCCCTGAGTGCCTTTTGTTGGCTGCTGGTGTTGCATTTTTCTGCTTCTTTAGATTTCTTCCTTACCTATCACCACCTCACCCTCCTTTCTCTCAAATACCTGGCTCTGTACGCCATCTTTGCTTCTTCCTAAAAGGCTACGAAACACCACTTGACTGTAAAACTGCTTCCTGGCCCGTGCCTCTATGCTGGTAGGACCTCCTGGCTTTTTTTGTTTGTTTGTTTGCTCTGATTTGTTCTATTTTGATTTGTTTGTTTATTTTCTTTTTCTTTTCTTGGCTTGGGAGCCCCTTCTAGCTGGGCAGTACCATGTGCCTTGGAAGCTACTCCCTTACTCTGTGCAGACACATGGGGACATCCCTGGGGGCATTTCTTTCTTCTTTTTTTTTTTTTTCTTTTTTTCTTTGTTTTTGTTTTGTTTTATTCTCTCTTACTCCCTTTTTGTCTTTCTTCATTTCCAGTTTCTTGATTTATTCATTTTTTTCTTTTACCCTTTTTCTTTTTTTTGTTTTTCCTCATTTCTCAGTCTCTCATCTCTCCACTCCAATAGCAAGCTCCCTTAGAACTCTTTTTTTGTTTCTTTGTATATTTTTGGCTCCTGTTCCTCTCTCCTCTTTCTCCTTTTTCCCATACCCATCTTAGCTCCACACATCACAATCTACCCCCCCACTCCTGCCTACCTGCACAATGCGCTGAACATCACGTTCCCAAGCGGCACAGGCACAGCATACTAGAACTTGACCTGCACTGATTCCTGGCCCACACTGTCAGCCCTGGTATGTGCCACAAACAACCCATCCCAGCAACTCTCCTTCAGCTGGACCTTCCCTGCTGTACCATACCTGAGTGACTGACCCTGCCCATTGGAGAAGGAGGTGACAAGTATCATGCCCACAGATGAGCAAATAAAAAAAAATGCACAGCCCGCCTGCTCAGACATAACCAAATAAAACAAAAAAGCAGGATGAAACAAACAAGTCTACAATCAATAAACAAGGAAAATAACCACTGAATGCCCCGAATACAGCAGAAAATATCGAAACCTTTACAAAAACAGGACAAGATGGTTTCAGTAGGAGTCCAAAATAAAATGCCAGATGACCTTCCAGTAGAAGAAAAGTCACTAGACCTAACTGATACGGAATTCAAATCCCTAATATTCAGAATTATCCAAGAGTTTAAGCAAAAAGCAGACAAAAATGAGGAAAAAATAGACAAATTCATGGAAAAGGCAGACAAATTCATGGAAAATACAGACAAAAAAATGGAATAATCCAGGAAAATAATGCAGAAACAAAATGCTACAATAAACTCACAACTAGAAATCATACAAAAAACAACAATCAAAAATCCAAAAAATAAACAAGATTACAGAAATGGACAGTGTCATAGAAGGGCTGAGGAGCAGGTTTGAAACGATGGAAGATAGGATCAGTGAAATCGAAGAGAAACACTTGGATACAACTCTGTTTGAGGAAAAATCTGAAAAAAGAACGAATAAAAATGAATAAACCCTGAGAATTATGTGGGATACAATCAAAAGCAAAAATCTGTGAGTGAGTGATCAGAGTTCCAGAACAGGGGGAGAAAACAGAAAACATGGAGAGGATCACTGAAGAACTGCTGAGAGAAAACTTCCCCAATATCATGAAAGATGAAAAGCTGACCATTCAAGAAGCTCAACGAACCCCATATAGGATAGACCCCAAAAGAACATCACCAAGGCATATGATAATCACACTCGCTAAAACCAAAGACAAACAAAGAATCCCGAGAGCAACTCAAGAAAAACAAAAAGTCACATACAGAGGAGAAACAATAAGACTAAGCTTGGATTATTTGGCAGAAACCATGCAGGCAAGAAGGCAATGGGATGACATATATAAAACCTTGAAAGAAAAAAATTGCCAGCCAAGAATAATATATCCTGCAAAACTCTCATTCAGATATGATGGTGAAATTAGGTTATTTCCAGATAAACAGAAATTAAGGGACTACGTAAAAACTAAACCAAACTTACAAGACTTATTAAAGGGACTCCTTTGATCTGAGAACAAACAATATCAGACCACAGGCAGAATATAGGACACAGGATTGTACTAGCCAGATACCAACCTAGGAAATGAACTCTCAAGGACCATGCAAAACCAAAAAAATTACAACAGGAGACCAGAGAGGTTAATCTGTAAATGACAACAGCATCAGAACAATAAAAGAGGGAATAAACAATGTAGGTATAGAACCTTCTAATGGAGAGGAAGGCAAGGCGATACCAAGTAATAATAGCCTGCTTCAAACCTAGGAAGATAAGGGTAAATTTCAAGGTAACCACAAAGAAAGTTAACAAACCTACTCATCAAAATAAAGAAGAAAAACATAAAGTCTCAGTAAAAACGAAACCTACAAAAACAGAAGAAATGAAAAAAAATCCACAAAGAAAAGGAACTCTGCACAGGAGAGTAAGAGGAACAAAGAAAACGTCAGCACCCCAAAAAAAATCACTACAAAATGCAATCCCACTCCTAGGATTATATCCTAGAGAAATAAGAGCTGTCACACAAAGACATATGCACGTCCATATTAATTGCAGCACTGTTTACAATAGAAAAAAGATGGAAACAACCTAGATGCCCATCAACAGATGACTGGATAAACTATGGTACATACACACAATGGAGTATTATACAAAGATAAAGAACAATGATGAATCTGTAAAGCATCTCATAACATGGATGAAACTGGAGGACATTATGCTAAGTGAAATAAGTCAATCACAAAAGGACAAATATTGTATGAAACCTCTATTGTAAAAACTCGTGTATAAGTTTGCACACAAAAAGAAAAAGTTTGCACACAAAAAGAAACAGTCTTTGTTGGTTACGAGGGATGGGAGGGGTGGGGGGAACAAAAAAAAAAGATTCTTGCTTTTTAAAGAGTTATTCTCACCCAATCACAACCTCCCTGGAGTAACTAAGGCACTATAGTGAAAAGAGAAACCTAGGAGACTTGAAGGAGCCCTGGTGGCACATAGGTTACGCACTCTGCTATTAACTAAAACTGGTGGTTCAAGCCCACCAGCCACTCAGAGGGAGAAAGATGTGGCAGTCTGCTTCTGTAAAGATTACAGCCTTGGAAAAGCTGTGGGGCAGTTCTACCTTGTCCTGTAGGGTCACCATGAGTCGGAATTGACTCAATAGCAATGGGGTTTGGTTTTTTTGGATGAGGCTTGAAGAATATCACATTAGTATTGACATCTTAATGTGTAAAGAAGTAGGACGTGTCAAGGCAAGGGAACCATAAATGGCCGTCAGAGTTCCCCAAACATGGATTATAAACCTTCGTATTTTAGAATTCTATCTTGACTTGCCCACCACCTCCCCTAAAGTAAACAGCAATTTTTCCTCAAAATGGCAAATCTGCCTGTGTGTTAATGGACAGGTCAATATTAATTAATGGGCTAAAGGGCAGAATATTTCTAACAGAAATGAATTAAATACATTATATTAAATAAGCATTTATTGAACTACTGTGTATGCTCAGCACCATACTGTTGTTGTTGTTGCCATCAAGTCAGCTCCAACTCATGGTGACTCCATGTACAAAAGAACAAAACATTGCCCGGTACTGGGCCATCTTTATGATCACTGTTATGTTTGAGTCCATTGTTGTGGCCATTGTGATAATCTATCTCACTGAGGGTTTCCCTTGCTTTTGCTGGCCCTCCACTTTACCAAATGCAATGTCCGTCTGCAGCAATCAGTCCTTTACTTTGGATGACACATCCAATGTAAGTGAATAGAAGGCTTGGATAATATTCTATGATCCATAGGGTTTTCATTGGCTAACATTCGCAAGTAGATGGCTAGGCCTTTCTTCCTGTTCTGACTTAGTCTGGAAGCTCTCCTGAAACCTGTTCACCATGGGTGACCCTGCATGTATTTAAAATACCAATGGCATAGCTTCCAGCATCACAGCAACATGCAAGCCACCACAGTATGACAAACTGTAGACAGGTGGTGGAGCACCATACTAGAGATCTGATTTCTGCCTTGATTATATTCTTATTTGTTGCATAGTCATGACTGTAATAAGTGTAAACTCAGACCCTTTTCCTTTACTCCTGCCCTTCCCTGAATGTGAAGAATTCCCCCTCATTCTCTTTGTCCAAAGTCTTATTCATTCATAACAATTCATTTCACACTGGGTGGCATACTACAAACCATTCTCATTTGTATGCCCTGGCTTAGTCCTGACAGCAGTCTTATGAATTAGGCCTTATCTCCCCTGTACTGAGAAGCAAATTGTTATCTACTAAGGGCAGAAGTTCTCAAATACAGCCTCCTCAGCTCCAAAGCCAGTTTGTTGCCTACTTTTAGTCCAAGGATCAGCAAACTTTTTCTGTAAAGAGTCAGAAGGTAAATATTAAGCCACTTAGTCTCTGTCCCAACTTTGCCATTGCACAGAAGCAGCCATAAACAATAAGTAAATCCAATGGGTGTGCTTGTGTTCCAATAAAACTTTACAGAAACAGGTGGGCCAGATCTGGCCTGTGGACATAGTTTCTCTAGTCCATGGTTTCTAAAATGGTGATCCATAAGCATTTGTTAAATGCAGTTGTTAAAAATGCAAATTCTCAGGCCCTGCCCCACACCTACCAAATCATAACCTGTGGGTATGGAACTCAGCAGTCTGTTTTAACAGGCCCTCCAGGGAATTCTGAGGCATACAAAGTTTGAGAACCATGCTAGCCTTCCATATTACTGTAACCCACACAGGCCTCTCCTGCTGCTAAGGTGGTAACAACTAAGGTGATCGATACATCCCACCTCATCAGAATCAAAACAAAAATCCTATCAAGCCAACAATAGAAATAGATTGAAGTTTATTTAATATACTGTTTTCAACTCAGGCAACATTTCAACTTGTTGTTATTGTTAGGTGCCATCGAGTCGCTTCCAACTCATAGAGACCCTACGTACAACAGAACGAAACACTGCCTCATCTTGCACCATCCTCACAATTGTTGTTATGTTTGAACCCATTGTTGCAGCTACTGTGTCAATCCATTTCATCAATGGTCTTCCTTTTATTTGCTGACCCTCTACTTTACCAAGCATGATATCCTTCTCCAGGGGCTGATCCCTCCCGATAGCATGTCCAAAGTACCTGAGATGAAGCCTCATCACCCTCGTTTCTAAGGAGCATTCTGGTTGTACTTCTTTCAAGACAGGTTTGTTTGTTCTTCTGGCAGTCCATGGTATATTCAATATTCTTCACAAATTCCATAATTCAAAGGCATCAATTCTTCTTCAGTCTTCCTTAGTCTTTGTCCAGCTTTAGCATGCATATGAGGTGATTGAAAATACCATGGCTTGGGTCAGGTGCACCTTAGTCCTCAAAGTTACATCTTTGCTTTTTAACACCTTAAAGAGGTCTTTTGCAGCAGATTTGCCCAGTGCAAAACGTCCTTTGATTCCTATGGACTAGGGAGTCAAAAATGTTACAAAGATGAGAGAATCTCCAAAGAGTTTTATACTCCATCTTATCAACATTGCCTTGGAAAAAGGGCTGGAACAAAACTGATTAAACAGTCAGGAAGGATTTCATATGGCATTATCTTGAAAAACCATTAAAATAATTACTTATTTACCCTAAAATGTAGCTCTAGGCTGACCTTTGGAGTCTCTGTTTCTCAGAATTGACTGCACGTAGGTAATTCTTCAAAAGAGCATAATGTCTAAGGCAAAATAGTCTTTACTAGTCTCTCTAGACTATTGTTTGACTCAAAGGTGACTTTTAGGGGACCAATCTGCTCAAGGCTCAAGGTTCCAAAGATCACCTCAGGGCAATGGCCTGGGTGGATCACGCCAAATCCATGGACCACAGAAATCTGTATTCTAGGAGAATTAAAAACTTTTCTCACCAGAAAGCCACCCTTCATCTTGATAAATCTCCTCCCCTGGGGTTCCTACCCCATACCTCAGAAGCTTATGTAACTCAATCCTTCAATCCTGATTCTCTGCTACCATTTCTGCTATCTGGCTCTCCCAGAGCCAACTTGGTTTTCCCCACCAGCGGAGCCTCAGCCACACTCCTGTGTTCTGCATTTACTCAAGGTAACATAGGTTCACACATTCACAGGCTCACACAGGCACAATTTCCAAAGCACCCCACTCTCAGGCACTCCCAAACCAGCAGAGAGTAGGCATGTTTCCATTTGCCACCAAATAGTGTCCCAGAACCACCTCTCTCCACCTTACCACTCCTCTGAGCCACCCCCACCTTCATGCCCTGACCCCAGGCAAGTGATAATTCATTCAGGTTCTTTCAGGAAGAAAAGCAATTCCTCCTTCTCACTTAATGTTGTATCAAGCTCTGCCCAACCACCCTCCCACCTCCATCATCTATTTTAAACTGCAACAGAAATAGAGAGATAGTGGTGATCCCTGGATTTTGCTTTGAGGGGGTGAAAAATCCTCTACAATCTTCTCTCCCTCCTCTTACAGAAACAGTTAATGGAGTGCTTTAAACCACCTGAGATCTTATTTGTTCTTTTACCATTGAAAATGTGAACTTCCAGGAGACCTCATACCACCACGAAAGCAGTATCGGCAGCAAAGTGCGTCCTTTGGACCCAGGGTTCCTGCACAGAGAAGCTTCTAGTGCAGGGGAAGATTGATAAGAAGGACATCCCTCTGGAGCCAACAAAAAGAGAAAGCCTTCCCTGAAGCTGATACCCTGATTTTGGACTTTTAGCGTACTTTACTGTGAGGAAATAAATATTTCTTTGCTAAAGCCATCCACTTATGGTATTTCTGTTACAGCAGCACTAGATGACTAAGACCGAATTTGGTACCAGGAGTAGGGTGCTGCTCTAACAGATACCTAAAATATGGAAGCAGTTTTAAAACTGTGAATGGATAGAAGACTCAGAAGGAAGTGAGGAGAACTGTTAACACCAGAGAAGGCACAGATGGTGAGAAGCAGCAGCAGAGGACCAGCCGAAGCAGAACCAGGAGACTAGCACCGGCTAGCCCTGGAGCTGACCCACAGAGCTAGAGAGCTGAGTGCCTGTGTGCAGGAGGCTTTCTGGTGGAGTGGATTGCCTCCAGGCAATTATCAGTGGAGCTATAGAGCTTTGGAATACTTGCAGCAGGGGACATGCAGGCATGAAGTCCAAGGGGTCAAGAGGCCAAGGAACCTGGAAGCAGAAGCTGAAGAGACAAGGAACACAAAAAGCCAAGCTGCCTCAGTATCAAAATGTATAGCTACCACCTCTGGGGTTTCAAAGGGTGGAACCATGGCCTCTGGTGTTTCTAAGGGTGGAGTCACCACTCAGGTTGACTAGGGGAATGGTGCACCTAAAGCTGAGGAAGCAGAGTTGCTGTCCCAGTGGGCCTGCAGGCAGAGCTGAAGCCCAGGGCTGAGGAGCCTCCACTCAGAATCCAGAGAGCGTGGTCAATACCTAGAGTCTGGAGTGCAGAGCCATTGTGTAAATTGTCTCAGAGAACAGAAGATTATTTTCAAAGCCTTGAGGGCTAATGTAATATGTTCTGCTGACTTGCTTGGTACCTGTTAACCCTTCTTTCCCTCCACTTTCTCCCATTTGTAATGGAAATGTCTAGCTTGTGCCTGCTCTGCCATTGTATCTTTGGATGCAGATAACTTGTAGTCTAGATTTCACAGATGAAGAGGAATTTTTCGATTTTGGACTTGGAGTTAAGTCTTTTGCTATGATATGATGGGGTGAATATGTTTTGCATGTTGCAAGGACACGATTTTTTGGGGGCCAAAGGGTGGAATGTCATGAATGGAATTGTGTCCCCCAAAAATGTGTGTATCAATTTTGCTGGGCCATGATTCTTGGTATTGTGTGATTATCCATCATTTCATGATCTGATGTGATTTTCCTATGTGTTGTAAATCCTGCCTCTATGATGTTAATGAACGAGGATAGGTGGCAGTTGTGTTGATGAGGCAGGACTCAATCTACAGAACTGGATTGTGTCTTGAGCTGATTTCTTTTGGGATATAAAGAGAGAAGCAAGCAGAGATATAGGGGGACCTCATACCACCAAGAAAGCAGTGCCAGAGGCAGAGTGTATCCTTTGGACCTCGGGTTCCTGTGCAGAGAAGCTCCCAGTCCAGGGGAACATTGATGAGAATGATCTTCCTCCAAAGCCTTTCCCTGGAGCTGACGCCTTAAATTTGGACTTTTAGCCTACTTTACCGTGAGGAAATAAATTTCTCTTTCTTAAAGCCAAAAAAAAAAAAAAAAAAAGTGAACTTTCAAAGTTTCCACTGGTCTTCGGGTTGCTAAAGAAGGAGAGTCCTTTTGGACGAGATACTTGTCAGCCTTTTGATTATGACAGGCAAGGCTTAGGGTCTAGTATGGAATAGGGACTCCAAGGGACAGAATGGGTATACCAGGGAAAGAAAACAAATTGTTCTGCCTGTTAGTCAGATAAGGAGCCTTGCTTGCACTGAAAAGTTGGTGGCTTGAACCTACCAGCTGCTCGAGGGAGAAAAGAAAGGGCAATCTGCTCCTGAAAGATTACAGCCTTGGAAACCCTACGGGGCAGTTCTACCCTGTCCATACAGGGTCACTATGAGTCAGAATTGATTCCATGGCACACAACAATAGTCAGATGAGTTCCCTGTTTAGATCATTTTATTTTTAAAAGATGTTTAACTTTCTTTGAATAATCCCCCAGAAAAAGGGTTTGGAGGATTGGGTGGGCTGAGGGGATTACTGGTGGCAGGTGGCTGGGGGGGTGGGGAGGCTAGACTGTACAAAAGAGAGGAATCACTGAGAGGCTAGCCACATGGCAGAAGTCAGTCATCCAGTGATAAAAATGGCTGCCATAATCTTGCCTGCCTCACTCCCAAAGTATCTGTGAAGTTTGCTTAACCCACCTTAGCATCAGACTTCAGAACTTGGCTGCTAACCAAAAGGTCAGCAGTTTGAATCCACCAGCTGCTCTTTGGAAACCTTATGGGGCAGTCCTACTCTGTCCTATAGGATCACTATTAGTCAGAATCAACTCAATGGCAACAGATTTGGTTTTTTGTTTTGTTTATTTTTTTAGCATGAGACTTGGGGAACAAAATGAGAGCTCAATCATGTTCAAGGAGAAAGTAATTTGGCCCTTTTCGGGATGTTCTGAATTCAGATATACATAGAGTGAGGTAAGGATTGTCACTATTGTCAAAGATTATCCCTTTCAAGGCCCATGGGACATACAGAATCCCACCCATTTTTTATGCCTCTGGAGTTCTTTGGAAAGAAGGTATCCTGATTTTACAGTGTTTAGCTTCAAGGTGGGAGCCTTTTGAAAAGATTGAAACTCAAGAACCCTGAGTTGTAGCCTCATTTTTGTGTAGATTGACCATTGTTTTGGGTGATGCCTCCTGGATGTGTGAATTTTCTAAACTTTTGACAGGTTTACCTTTATTTCTGTGAGACAAGCCTCCTCCCTATGTTTCCCAGTTACTGTGTTATCATGAGAATGTACTTATCATGAAACTAAACTATTCCAGTCTGCATTCCAGTCATAGAGGCCATTTTCTCCTTTATGCCATTCTTTGTTTTCAGGTGTTACTGGCTCCCTGCTTTTCTAGCTTCTGAACAGTAGTAATGCCGTGGAATAAGAAATAATGCATTATAGTGGTACTTTTCAAGAGATTGGAACTCCTGTTAAGTTATTCTCACACTACGTTCAATCTTAGGGCCCAATCATTGCTTCCACATGTAGCAAGTGGAATGCACCACTGTGAGCAGTTCTGCAGTATTCCAGGGCAGCTGTTTCTGCTTCTTATCTGTTAGTACCGCTTTTGTTATAATAAAAGATACATAGTAGTGGTAATTTTCCTGAGATTCAAATTCCTTTAGTTTTATTTATTTGGGCTGTTAAGTACTGCTTTGCAGTAAGGAAGACTGCATTGTACCATGTTTTGAAAAGTTTCATAAAAAATAATAAAAAGGCTAAGAAGGGTGCCAGGTTTTACCTGTTTTCAAAATTTCAAGGAATAAAATTTTTTTTAAAAAAACCTATGGTATCATTGACACATATCAGCAGGATTTATGTCATCCAGGGTCCGCTGGTACACGTGATCTCAGATAATGGGTATCAAAATCCATAACTCAAAATGAGAATTCTGAATTGGTCCTTTAATCAGCATGCCTTCATTAGTGAAAACACACAGTATGAATAAAAAATTCAAACGAGAAAATAATTGGGTCTTGAAAGGGATAAGTGAATGACTTTAGAGAGACAGAAGAGAACAAAAGAGGTCGTTAGTAAGAAATTTTGACTGCTTAAAATGACTTTGTTACTTTAAGATTTAAATGTATGCATTTTTTTCCAGGTATTCACAATACTCATTCCCAGGACCTGCCTTCAAGTGGAAAGAAAAACACCTTTGAAAAGCCAAAACCCTGCAGATCAGTGACCCTGATTCTTTTCAATGTATCTGGAATGTTTTCCATGGGTTTCAAAATTGTTCCAGTTACACTGTATCCAGTGTAATGTGTATCTCCAGTAGAACTTCAACCCATGGATACAAATGTTATTTCTTTTAGATTTAGTGTGTTACTCAATAAGGCTGTTAACACATTGTATAAAATCAATTGTGAATTAACTATTTAAATTATAGTAAATTCTCTTTTTATTGCATTTTAGAAAATATCTAGGAAACCCTGGTGGTGCAGTGTTTAAGTGCTATGGCTGCTAACCAATGATGGCAACAGGTTTATTAACAAAATTATTTAATAGTCACTGAACCAATTCACTTTCAGCAGTAAATGTCTTTTTTTTCTTAAGTTTGATCATTATTAAAAAAAACAGTGCCATGAAGTTGATTCCATCTCACATACTAATCATTATACCTGTTGCTATCGCGTTGATTCTGACTCATAATGACCCTATAGACAGAGCAGAACTGCCCCACAGGGTTTTCAAGAAGTGGCTGGTGGGTTTGAGCTGCTGATCTTTTAGTTAGCAGCCGAGCTCTTAACCACTGTGCCAGAAGAGCTCCATTAATTATTATACCTAATTAAATTTTTGGAGTTTTGCTGAACTTTCATGGATAATTCTTATTTAGTTATTCCCAAAAAGCTGAATAAATTTGATACACACATACATCCACACATACTGAAGAAATACCATGTCTTTTATCTTACATGACACTTTATAACTTAAAAACTTAGCAACAAGTTGTATTCCACTATTGGTAATCAAGAAAAAGAAAACATACCATAGTCTCATTTCCTTTTCAAAATTTATTTTGAAAATGGATAAAACAATTATATCTTACACCATTTTAATCTTGGCTGCTTTTAGAAATAAATCTTATAAATGCATTCCATGACTTTTTCTCTCTACAGTTTTCATTATATTCTTCAAAACACATGAAAATTTATTTGAATTGAGGCAATGAAGTCAGACCGTATCTGACGGAAGGTAAATCTGATTTGACTAGCCTGACAATGAAAACTGGTTCTTTATTAGGTTATATGACATTTTCTATACTTGACAAATATTTTCAACTTGAGTAAGCTAAACCTGTAGCTAAAAAGTTTTGACAAAAATATATTTGAACCACCTGATAACAGAAAGCATTTTATCCTAAAGAATCAATGAAAATGAACACTATTTGGATTTTTCCCAAAACTTTGAGCATTCCAGGCTATACAAGGTACACCTAACTGAAAAAAATAAGTCTAATTAATAGTCATTTGATGAATTTTGATAAAGTTTTGGTATAGTTCCCAGAACCTGAGAAAGTGAAAGAATAAGGACAAGGTAATAAATCTTCTTGCAAGTCAGGTGGTTTTCAGTTCTTTATGTTCAACAAAATTGAAGGAGGGCTTAACTGAACAGTCAGCTCATAGATCAGATCTAATTTTTTGAGGTCAAGAACTGAGTGGCACTGCTACCACAAAACTCCTTCTGTTCCCATGTACTTATTTATATGAACAAGTTTTCTTAGGGTATACAGCATATCCATTAGAAATAGAAATAAAATTAATGTTGAACCCTTCTCATTCTAACAATAAGAAACATGCATTCATGGATATATGGATTTTAAAAAGCAGTGATATCCATTTGACCAAGAGATGCATTTTCTAGTAAAATCTACATTCTATTTTAATAGTTATGAAAATGTATATTTATGTACTTTTGATCATGTACTAATAATTTTAAAGATAACTCAGTCCAGAAGCAGGCGATTGTACTGGCTGTATAACATGACAACTTACTGTCTCTGGGCCTCAGTTTCCTGATTTTCAAGTTGGGAACAGTAGCAGCACCAGAGCATTCCCCTGATGATGCAATGGTTAAGCGCTCAGCTGCTAACCAGAAGGTCAGTGGTTCAAACCCACCAGCCACTCCATGGGAGAAAGATGTGGCAGTCAGCTTCCGTAAAGATTACAGCCTTGGAAACCCTATGGAACAGTTCTGCCCTGTCGATATAGTCCCTATGAGTCGGAATCGACTCCACAGCAGTGGGTTGGGTTGGGTTTGGTTTGAGTAGCACCTAGCTCTTAGGGTTGTTCCAAAGACCGTATGAGTTAAAATCATGTAAATGCACTTACCGCCTTACCTGGCACATAAGACCAAAAAACGAAACCAGTTGCCATAAAGTTGACTCAGACTCATGGCGACCCCATGTGTTTCAGAGTAGAACTGAACTCCATAGGATTTTCAAGGCTGTGACCTTTCCGAAGCAGATCGCCAGGACTTTCTTCCCAGGCGCCTCTGGGTGGGTTCGAACGGCCAACCTTTCGGTTAACAGTCCAGCGCCCAACCCTTTGTGCTACCCATACTTGTTGCCATGGAGTCGATTCCTACTCATAGCGACCCCACAGGACACAGTGTAACTGCTCCATAGGGTTTCCAAGGAGCGGCTGGTGGATTCCAACTGCCGAACTTTAACTTAGCAGCCAAGCTCTTAATCACTGCTCCACCTGTAGTGGGAGCTACATAATTGCCATCCTTATTCGCAAAGTAATCAATAGCAAAACTCTTTAAAAAGCCTGTGAGCTTGTCTCGCCAGGCAGGAAGAAAGGGCCGGAGGGATTGGGCTCTACTCTGCACGCTATGGGACAGTAATGGGGAAATTTGGATGAGGGAGAGGGACAGGAAGAGAAAACTAGGCAGGATCTTGGGCTGAGAACGTAGAGGGCTTGGAGAGTTTAGAACTAGCAGTTCAATGTACGATTCGCAGTACAAGTCTCTGCATCTCGAGTGCTCCGTGACACGGGGAGCAAGAACTTCAGGACTAGATAGATGCTTTTGTGCATGGAAAGGGACCGGCGCCTCGCTCCCCACCCCGGGCGTGCCGGGAGCCCAGGCTCAGGTCGGACCCCTAGCTGCCCTGGACCCGGGACTCGGCCGTGCCAGGCCCCAAGTCCGCGGCCCGCCCCGCCTTCCCGCGGCTACCACCCGGGCCACCAATTCCTGCTCAGCCAGGCCTAGCGAGGGCGCCCGCGCCCGCCGGCAGCAACGAAAATTAGCCTCTGGCGGCCGCCGTCGTCGGGCCTTCATTGCTATCGTCACTGCCTTTTCTTCCCTTCCCCCAGTTCCCTTTCACTTCCGGGGCTGCTCTGGGTCCGCTGGTTCAGTAACAACATCCCGCTGGCTTTCCTCAGGCGGCAGCACCGCTGCAGCCGCCGCCTCCGCAGAGCGCCCGCCCGCCCGGGCCCGCGCCCTCCC
>NW_004444154.1:2118260-2130286 GCF_000243295.1 Trichechus manatus latirostris
GGCGCGGGGGCCGGCGCCGGGGACCCGCAGCTCGTGGCCATGATCGTGAACCACCTCAAGAGCCAGGGACTTTTCGACCAGTTCCGCAGGGACTGCCTAGCCGACGTGGACACCAAGGTGCGTGGCGCGCGCGGCCTGGGGGTTGGCGGGGGTACGGAGGACCCCTGGGCCGCCTACCTTCTCGGCAGTCGCCGGCATTCCTCGGTTGGGCCGGGCGTCTGGGCCGGAGCCGCGGCCCCTCTAGAACGCGCCTCCCGCGTGGTTCCTTCTGCAGCCACTTCTTTGAGCGCCTGCTGTGTGCCACGCACTGTGCAAAGCGCGGCGCGTTCATTCATTCGCTTATCCTTTCACGAGTTTAACCAAGTAGTGTTTTTTAAGCTCTTGTTACGTGTCATACACTATTTAGGCGCTGGGGATTACTGGTGAGTAGGACCAAGTCCGTGTTCTTATGGAAACACTAATGCTAATAGTGCTGGTTTTTATTTATTCTCATCTTCGATTGATATTCTTCCCGGCGTACTTTGTATTCAAGTTATTTTTGCTTCTCCTCTTGAAGGTTCTTGGGTGGCAGGGCATATGCGTTTGCCGTTTGGAGAAATCCATAGGTGATAATTGACTCAAATTATTTGCAGTGGGCTTTGCTGGACTTCGTGGAGGGTGCAAAGATGAGGAAGAGTTGGGCAATGAAATGGGCATGGGGAAATGGTGACTTTAATTTGGTTTCTACCAGTGACTGTCTGATGATGGTAGCTTAGGCTGAGCCACTTCTCTAAGGTGAAAGGGGCAGGAAGGTGCAGGTAAGGAAAACCTAGCCAGCGTTCAGTGGGAAGAGAATGTAGAAGAGGTGACAACAGATATTCAAGTGGAGGAAGGGCAGGAAAGAAGAGTGAGTTCAGTAGAGTAAGGGGGAGAGGGGAAAAGGTCAGTAAGGTGGTTCCCTGTCCATAAAGAGTCAGGGGCTGGAAAGGGGAAGGGACTTTATACCAAATGTGAGAGTGACGGGGGCATTAAAAGGAACAAGTAAACTTGGCTGGTGTGGCAAAGAATGAGCAGAAGGCACCAAGAAGGAGCAATCAGTGAGATGGAAAACCAAGAGTCTGGAATTCTGGAACAAGTGACGCAGAAAGCATGTAGGAAAATTGTTTGGGCCAGTCCCGTTTGGGTCTATCCGATTGGAGTTCTGATGGGGTGAAGATTGTCTTACTCGGCATATTTGGCTGTTTTGAGAAGCCTTGTTTCTTTGAGTAAGGGGTGTTTGTAGCATCTGCCAATACATCTGTGCTTTTCTGTGACCCAGTCTTCGCCAGGCTTTGAGATAAACTGTACACAATTCAAGGAGCCCATGTGGCGCAGCCATTAAAGCGCTTAGCTACTAACCAAAGGTCGGTGGTTCAAACCCAGCAGCAGCTCCATGGGAGAAAGATGGGGTAGTCTGTTTCTGTAAAGATTTACAGCCTAAGAAATCCTATGAGACAGTTCTACTTTGTCCTTTAGGGTCGCCATAAGTCAGAATCGACTTAACGGCAGTGGGTTTGGTTTTGGTACACAATTCTGCTATCTACTCTGGGAAATCCTCCCTTATAAAGGAGGCATGCTCCCTTTTAAGGACTCTGTTACTGGCCCCACTTTGTAGACCAGAAGTAGAACAACACCTTTTCTGGGTGTTGGAGATTTGTACCGCTGAGAATTCCATTTACTTGGGGGTGTTTATCCATTTACAAAGTATATAGTTTTCTTCGTTTGTTTTAGAGAATATGCGCAGCCACTTTTTTGGAAATAAAGCTTGTGGCCCCCTTCTTTTTTAAATGGATTAAGATGTAGACATGGCCAAGTAAAAGCAACCCAAGTAAAGCCAGTTTTTTCTGTCAGGCAAATAGAGATTTGTTTTTTCTGTCCTCAGAAAGTCACAGATCTGTGTATTTTCTTTGTGTATGAAATTGAAATTTTAAGTGTACTGATTCAGGAACTGCAGTGTCTAAAGCTCAACTTTTTCTTCATGTCTGAAATGTCCCTGCCAAACCTCTCAAAGTGAGTCTTATCCTTTCTTGGGGAGAAGAGGAGGATCACAGTTGCTTTGATAATCTAATGAGAGCTAGGACCTTCTCCAAGAAAAATATACACGTATGCCTAAAATGCTGTTTTTATAGCTCAAAAATGGTCAACTATGGGCAGCGTCATGTGACTTAATCTAATACATAGTTTCAGAGAGTTCAGGGGTCATAGAATAAGGTGCGCTGTTTAAATGTTTGAGGCTGGAGAAGAGTAGAAGTGAAATCAGGCTCTCTGCCCTGCAGCTAGGGACTGCTGGATAAGATAGAAGTTCTTTCCTCATTCCTCAGCCTCTCTGTGCCTTCCTATCTCCCTTCCTGTTTCTAGTTATCTTGTCTGTTTTCCCCCATGACTGTCTCCTTCCCTCTCCCCCCTTTTTTCTTCCTTTCCCATAACTGACAATTATATAGTTTTTAATTCTAAAAAATTCTTATTCAGTAGCATTTTATATTCCTTTTTCTTAAAAAAAAATTTTTTAAGAGTACATTTCAAAGTCTTAAAAACAGACTAAAGGCAAAATTTTCTTTCATATGACCTTAGCATTCACATTAATGTGATGAGTGGGCCAGAGTAGAAATAAAGTTTTCTCTTCATACAAAGAAGCATCACTTTAATGGAATCCTTGGGTCTCATCTGTTAAGAACACTTTATAGTTGACACTGCTTGTTATATGGTGCTTTTGATAATTGAACCCCTAAGACTGACCTGCTTTATGTCCCAGTCTGATATATAAGATATAGTGTAACATACAGCAGTGACTGGATTATGTCAATCACCATACATATTTAAGAATCAAGACATTTGATACCTGTCAGGTGCTCTCCAAGAGCAAAACAGTCATCCAGTCCAGTGTGTTTGAAACAGAGTGAGAACTACCAAAGTCTCTTGCCACTGTAGAAGTCCATGTTGTTGTTAGGTGCCATCGAGTTGATTCCAACTCATAGTGATCCCAAATGACATAGTAGAACTGGCGCATAGGGTTTTCTTGGCTGTAATCTTTACAGAAGCAGATCACCAGGTCTTTCTTCTGTGGAGCTGCTGGGTAGGTTAGAACCACCAACCTTTTGGTTAGTGGCTGGGCACTTAACCATTGCATCACTAAGACTCCGTTTAGAAGTCCATACCCAATGCCGTCAAGTCGATTCCAACTCATAGCGACCCCATAGGACAGAGTAGAACTGCCCCATAGGGTTCCAAAGGCTGTAAATCTTTATGGAAGCAGACTGCCACATCTTTCTCCCATGGAGTGGCCGGTGGGTTCGAACAACCAACCTTTCAGTTAGCAGCTAAGCACTTTAACCACAGCACCACTAGGGCTCCTCCTTTAGTAGCCCATTAAAAAAAAACCCTTTGCCATTGAGTCAATTCCGACTCTTAGCGACCCTGTAGGATGAAATAGAACTGCCCCAGAGGGTTTTCAAGAAGCAGCCGGTGGATTCAAACTGCTGACCTTTTGGTTAGCAGCTGAACTCGTAACCACTGCACAACCAGAGCTCCCAAACAGTCCTAGGTTTTTTACTGATCCTTAACCAAGAGAGAGATCTGAGGATAGCAGACCAAATCAGCCCTTTCTACCCAAATAGTTGAAACCTTGGATAGCTCTAAGAACCAACTAATGCTGAAGTTCCTCCACTGTAGACTACCAGTTCCCAGAATCCTAGAGCAAAACTAGTGGCTACAAAGCCATTCTTTCCCCATTGCAGAGATCAGCGTCTGGAGAGCGTGGGGGTAGAGAAAATGAAGCAGCCCACCATTCTGTTTGAGGCTGAGAGTTCACTAACCAAGTAGATATGGCACTACTATCCTGAAGTAGTAAAGAAGCTCAATTTTCAGACACTTTTTCAGTTTACTGTGCAACTGTTATGTGCCAAACACTGTTTTTGGTGCCAGGGATACAGCATTGAACAGTAAGTCCCTGCTGTTGTGAAGCTCGTGTCCTACCGGGGAGCAGACAGTAAACAGATACTATGTCAGGTTGTGATAGGTTCTCTGGAAAAATAAAGCAGGGTATCTTAGTTATCTAGTGCTGCTATAACAGAAATACCACAAGTGGATGGCTTTAACAAAGAGAAATTTATTTTCTCACAGTAAAGTAGGCTAGAAGTCCAAATTCAGGGCATCAGCTCCGGGGGATGGCTTTCTCTCTCTGTTGGCTCTGGAGGAAGGTCCTTGTTATCAATTTCCCCTGGACTAGGAGTTTCTCCACATAGAAACCCTGGGTCCAAAGGACGCACTCTGCTTCTGGCACTGCTTTCTTGGTGGTATGAGGTCCCCCTATATCTCTGCTTGCTTTTCTCTTTTATATCGCAAAAGAAACCAGCTCAAGATACATTCCAATCCTGTAGAATGAGTCCTGCCTCATCAACACACCTGCCACCCATCCCCCTTCATTGACATCATAGAGGCAGGATTTACAGCACATAGGAAAATCACATCAGATAACAGAATGGTGGACAGTCACACAATACTGGGAATCATGGCCCAGCCAATTTGATACACACATTTTTGGGGGACACAGTTCAATCCATGACATTCCACTCTTTGGCCCCCCAAAAAAACCATGTGCTTGCAACATGCAAAACATATTCACCCCATCATATCATAGCAAAAGTCTTAATTCTAAGTCCAAAATTCAAAAATTCCTCTTCATCTGTGAAATCTAGAATACAAATTATCTGCGTCCAAAGGTACTATGGCAGAACAGGCGCAAGTTAGACATTTCCATTACAGACGGGAGAAACTGGAGGGAGAGAAGGGATAACAGGCACCAAACAAATCAGCGGAACACATTACATTAGCTGTTAAGGCTTTGAAAATAATCCTCTTTTCTCTGAGACAATTTACACTATGGTCCTGCCCTCCAGACTTTAGGTATTGGCGACAGTCTCCGGATTCTGAGAGGAGGCCCATCGGCCCTGGGCTTCAGCTCCGCCTTCCAAGCCCACTGGGATGGCAGCTCTGCTCTCTCGGCTTTAGGTGCACCATTCTCCTAGTCCACCTGAGTGGCAACTCCACCCTTAGAAACACCAGAGGCCATGGCTCCACCCTTTGAAATTCTAGAAGTCTTGGCCATAACTTCTGAGACTGAGGCAGCTCGGCTTCCTGTGTTATTAGTCTCTTCAGCTTCTGCTTCCTGTTTCCTTGGCCCCTCGGCCCCTCAGGCCTCACACCCACATCTGTCCTGCAGGGGCAAGTGTTCCAAAGCTTTGTAGCTCCACTGATAAGTGCCTGGAGGCACCCCACTCTGCCAGTAAACTTTGGCCGGAATGCACTCAGCTCTCTTGCTCTGTGGGTAAGCAAGCCTAGCTCCACTGATAAGTGCCTAGAGGCACCCCACTCTGCCAGGATGCCTCCTGCGCACAGGCACTCTGCTCTTTCGCTCCATGGGTCAGCTCCAGTGCTGTCTGGCGCTGGCTTCCTGGTTTTGCTGCCACCCATTCTCTGCCACTGCTGGTTCTCTGCCGCTGCCAGTACTCCATCCATTCACAGTTTAAAAACCGCTTCCACATTTTAGGTATCTGTTAGAGCAGCACCCCACTGCCGGTACTAAATTCTGTCTTAGTTATCTAGTGCCGCTATAACAAAAATACCACAAGTGGATGACTTTAACAAAGAGAAATTTATTTTCTCACAGTAAAGTAGACTAAAAGTCCAAATTCAGGGTCATCAGCTCCAGGAGAAGGCTTTCTCTCTCTGTTGGCTCTGGAGGAAGGTCCTTCTCATCAATGTTCCCCTGGACTAGGAGCTTCTCCGCACAGGAACCCTGGGTCCAAAGGACACACTCTGCTCCCGGCACTGCTTTCTTGGTTATATGAAGTCCCTCTGTCTCTCTGCTCACTTCTCTCTTTTATATCACAAAAGAAACTGGCTCAAGACACAATCCAGTCCCATAGATTGTCTCGCCTCATCAACACAACTGCTGCCCATCTGCCCTCATTAACATCGTAGAGGTAGGATTTACAACACATGGGAAAATCACATCAGATGACAAAATGGTGGGCAATCACACAATACCAGGAATCATGGCCCAGCCAAATTGATACACACATTTTTGGACGACAGAATTCAATCCATGACACAAAGTGAGGAGCAGAAAGGGTTGCTTGTTTTGTTTTATTTTATTTGTGCAGCACTCTGGGGCCCACACATTCCAAATAGAGACCGCAGCAAGTGCAAAAGGCCCTGCAGCAGAACCTGTTGAGGAAGACCATGCTGGGAAGTGAGATGAGAGTTCTTGCTCTCCCTTCACAGAGCAGACAGGCTGTGGAGTTTAGGTTTTACTCCAGGGCAGAGAAGCCATTGGCAGGTTTTGAGCAGAAGAGAGATATAATCTGACTTCCATTTTAAATGAGTTAGCCATAGTAATTAGTAGTGCCCCCTTTCATGCTTGGTCATGATCTGGTTTGGACAATAAATTACATGTGACCCTAATTTTAGAAGCTTCAGTCTGGCTGCTCTGTGGAAAATAGACTTCAGGTGGGTGAGGGCAGAAGCAGGGAGATCAGGTACTATAATCTAGATAGGAGATGAGAGTGCCTTGGACTAGAGTGATTGCAGTAAAGGTAGTGGGAAGTGGTCAGATACTTTGATGCTAGCACTGACAACTTGCTAATGGTTTGGATGAGGGGTGGGAGATAAAGAGAAGAGTCAAGGATGACCCCAAGCTATTGACAGCAGCACTGGAAAAGGAAGACCAAAATCAAAACCCATTGCCATCAAGTCAATTCCATCTCATAGCAACCCTATAGAACAGAGTAGAACTGCCCCCTCAGGGTTTCCAAGGAGCGGTTGGTGGAGTCAGACTACCACCCTTTGGCTTAGCAGCCAAGCTCTTAACCACTGTGCTGCCAGGGCTCCATGGAAAAGGAAGAAGATAACAGTAAAACCTGCAAAAGCTATAACCTGTGTAAGGTGGAAGCCTGTCAGAGAAGGAATACACAAATATTTTCCACCAAAACAAGTGATAGGGAAGTGGTAAGACTACTGTCAAAGGCAGAAAACTTGCAAGACCCAGAAAAACAAGGCAGTCCTGTCAAGTGTCGGCTTTCACAGGTTTCACTATACATATATTGCTAGAAGAATAATGAAATCATGCTTCTCTAGTCACTAGGCTTTTTACTGAGAGGAGACATTGGAAACAAGGACAATTACCTGTAGGGCAGTTCACATTTGAACTTGTTACGAGGGCACTAGAGTGCTAAATGCATTGGGATGTTAGAACCTAATAAATGTTTGTTAGATTTGGGATACTGGAAGTAAGAATTATGTTCTAGAGTCATTGGGGAGAAATAATTAATTTTAGTTTACATTGATTTTGGATAAATACAGAGGAACATCAGAAATGATCATGAGACCATCTCTTATAGAGTAGAAAATAGGTATCAGCAAAAGTGCGAACACCAGGAGCAATGACAGGATATCATGTAGGGATAGAACTGTTACCATTCTGTTTGAGATAGTTACCTAGTCTTCTAACAACTGTTTTGATTGCTTATCTGCCAAGCAGTGTGATAGATGGTATGCAGACAAAGATTAAGTAAGGGGAGAGTGGTCGGTTTACACTTCAGTTGGGCAATAATATGTCCCCCTGTCCAAAATAGGAGTCCTGGTGGTGAAGTGGTTAAGTGCTTGGCTGCTAACCAAAAGGTGGACAGTTTAAACCCACCAGCCTCTCTGCATCCGTAAAGATTTGCAGCCCTGGAAATACTATGGGGCAGTTCTACTCTGTCCTTTAGGGTCACTATGAGTTGGAATCGACTCAATGGCACCGGGTTTTTTTTTTTTTTTTAAATCCTGGGGCTATTTTTCCTTAATCCGATAGTGCCCATTTTCTTGTTTTTTTTTTTTTTTTTTTTTGGTGGGTGGGGAGGTTTCCTCAAAATACAGTACAATGCAAGAATTGTTCCAATAGTAGTATGTATAAGAGATAGCCCACCATCTGTCTGTGAGTTTGTCTTACTGTGGTGGTTTGCGTTTTGCTATGATGCTGAAAGCTATGCCACCGGTATTTCAAATACCAACAGGGTCACCCATGGTGAACAGGTTTTAGCAGAGCTTCCAGACTCAGATAGGCTAGGAAAAAAGGCCTGGTGACCCACTTCCAAAAATTAGCCAGTGACAACCTTATGCATCCCAATAGAACATTGCTCAAGTGGTCAACATGGCGGAGTAATTAGACACTTCCTGTATCCCTCTTACAACAAAGACCTGGAAAAGCAAGTGATTTGATTGAATATCTGTGAGCCCTGAACAAGGCAAGGTTAAGAAATCCATCTGAGTGGTACAGGAGAGGGAGACCCTTTAGAAGAGGTAAGGAGGGCCAGAGCTGTGGTGGCAAAACTGCAGCTCCGCAGCCACGCCAGTCCGCGGTGAAGCAGGCAAACAGCTGTGCAGTGCGCGCTCTTGGGAGAGACCTGGCAGCAGAGATTCTGCTTGTACACTCTGAACCAGTGAAGAGCAGCTCCCAAGAGCTAAGATAAGTAGTTGCATGCACCCTTTCCTGGGGATTAAAAAAATAATAATAATAAAGTCCATTTGGGAAAAACCTCTCTCCCTTTTACCTCCTCCCTCCATGCTCTGCACCGGGAGTCCGCTGGGCTGGAAGTAGATCCCAAAGGCACCCTGACCCATTCTTCTGGCCTTGGAGAGGGAACAATTAAGCTGCCAGCTCCCCTAGGCCAGGAACACAGGGACGGCACAGCTCCTTTGCTGGGCACAGGTATTAGGGGTCCACAGACTCTGAGTGCCTTACAACCCTGTGTAGACTTCTGGGGACCCATCTCAACAGCATTAGTCCTCACTGCCGCAGTACAACAGGGCAAACATCTGAGGTTTGACTTCAACTGCTTAGGCTGTGAACTGGCAGATTTGTGACCCTCGAAACAGCCCTGCCCCGTAAGTAGGCGCTTTTATCAATCTGCAGCAGGGCTTAAGGACTGGTGGTAGCACCTAAAGAGCCTAGTCATCTGCTACAGGAGTCCAAGAAAAAGTGGTGCTCTCAAATCTTTATAGCCAACAGAGTGGGGTGCTCATAGTCCGGCTGCAAAACTCACCTACCTACTCACCCTAGAGAACACGGACACGCTTTCCTTTCAGACTCTCAGGGGCAGCCATCAGCCCCCTGCCCGGCTTAGCGCGTGATCCCCTACCACAGCCAGTGTCCAGCGCCTGCATCAATCACCCGTGTCTCTCTAGGACTGGGGGTGAGAGCCTGCATCACACACTTGGTGACCAACTGCCTGAATGCCCGAGCTGAACCCATATAGGAAAATTTAACGGACTTCTGTGTGCACATACTTAGTTACAGAACTAACTACCTGGTGACAGGACATTAGAGATCCAAAGGTGTCAAAAATCAAACTAGTGCACATGAGCAGCCTATTTGGGCATGCCAAAACAAAACAAAATAAGCTAGGTCTCACTAAGCAAATACAAAATAAAATTGTAATAAATTATTGATGGCTCGGAGGCAATAGTCAATATCAAGTCACAAAAAGAGGCAGTCCATGAGGGCTTCAGCAAGCTCCTAAAATAAAGAATCGATAAATTCTCTGGAGGAAGAGAGCTTCTTGGAATTAACAGAGGCAGAATACAAAGATTAATATACAGAACTCTTCTAGAAATAAGAAAGGAAATTCAACAGAATGCAGAAACAGCCGGGGAACATACAGACACAGTACTATCGGTACTTAAAAAAGTTATTTAAGAACATAATGCCAAATTTAATAGGCTGCAAGAATCCACAGAGAGACAGCAATCAGAAATCCAGAAGATTAACAATAAAATTTCAGCATTAGTCAACTCAGTAGAAAGTCATAGGAGCAGAATTGAGGCAGTAGAAGTTAGAATTAGTGACACTGAAGATAAAGCTCTTGACGCCAACTTATATGAGGAAAAATCAGATAAAAAAAAAAGAATGAAGAAACTCTAAGAGTCATGTGGGACTCTATTAAGAGAAATAACCTACGAGTGATTGGAATACCAGAACGGGGGGGATAACAGAAAATAGAGAAAATTGTTGAAGATTTGTTGAGAGAAAACTTCCCTGATATGAAAGATGAGAAGATATCTATCCAAGATGCTCATCGAACCCCACATAAGGTAGATCCCAAAAGAAAGTCACCAAGGCATATTATAATCAAACTTACCAAAACCAATGATAATGAGAGAATTTTAAGAGCAGGTAGGGATAAAAGAAAAGTCATCTACAAAGGAGAGTCAGTTAGAATAAGCTCGGACTACTCAGCAGAAACCATGCAGGCTAGTAGGCAATGGGATGATATATTTAAAGCCTTGATGGAAAATAACTGTCACCCAAGAATTATATATCCAGTAAAACTGTCTCTCAAATATGATGGCGAAATTAGGGTATTTCCAGATAAACAGAAGTTCAGGGAATTTGTAAAAACCAAACCAAAACTACAAGAAATACTAAAGGAAGTCCTATGATTAGATAATTAATAACACCAGGTAACAACGCAAGACTAAAACACAGGACAGAGCAACCAGATATTGACTCAGATATGAAAATCAAAAATACATCAAACCTAAAACATTGAAAACAGGGAAACAGATATCAATATGTAAAAAAGGTAATATTAAAACAAAAAAAGAGGGACTTAAAAAATGGAGACATTGATTTTCTATATGAAGGGGAAGTTAAGGCGATATAAAGTAATAAAGACTGGTATAAACTTAGAAAAACAGGGGTAAATATTAAGGTAACCACAAAGGAATCTAACAATCCTACAAATCAAAATTAAAAAGTAGAAAAACGTAAGGACCCAGCAAACACAAAATCTACAACAAAGAAAAAGATGAAAAAAAATACATGATGAAGAATGACTCAGCACAGAAAATTGAGGAGAACAAAGAAACTGTGAACAACACAGAAAAAGAGATATCAGGATGACAGCACTAAACTCATACCTATCCATAATTACGCTGAATGTAAACGGACTTAATGCACCAGTAAAGAGACGGAGTGTGGCAGATTGGTTAAAAAAGCATGATCCATCTATATGCTGCTTACAAGAGACACACCTTACACTTAAAGACACAAACAGGCTAAAACCACAGGATGGAAAAAAATATATCAAGCAAACACTCAAAAAAGAGCAGGAGTGGCAATATTAATCTCTGACAAATAGACTTTAAAGAAAAATCCGCCACAAAGGATAAGGAAGGGCACTATATAATGATTAAAGGGTCAATACACGAGGAGGACATAACTATAATAAATATTTATGCACCCAACAACAGGGCTCCAAATATATAAAACAAACTCCAACAGCTCTGAAGAGAGAAATAGACAGCTCAACAATAGTAGTAAGAGATTTCAACACGCCACTTTCGGTGAAGGACAGAACATCCAGAAGGAAGCTTAACAAAGACACGGAAGAGCTAAATGCTACAATCAACCAACTTGATCTCATAGACATATACTGAACGCTGTACCCAACAGCAGCCAAGTATACTTTCTTTTCGAACGCACATGGAACATTCTCCAGAATAGACCACATATAAGGCCATAAAGCAAGCCTTAACAAAATCCAAAACATCGAAATATTACGAAGCATCTTTTCTGACCATAAAGCCATAAAAGTGGAAATCAACAACACAAAATGCAAGGAAAAAAATCAAACACATAGAAACTGAACAACAGCTTGCTCAAAAACTACTGGGTTATAGAAGAAATTAAGGAGGGAATAAAGAAATTCATAAAATCAAACGAGAATGAAAACACATCCTACCAGAACCTTTGGGACACAGCAAAAGCAGTGCTGAGAGGTCAGTTTATAGCAATAAATGCACACATCCAAGAAGAAGAAAGGCTCATAATCAAAGCATTAACCCTACAACTGGAACAAGTAGAAAGAGAGCAGCAGAAGAAGCCCACAGGTGCCAGAGGAAGGAAATAATAAGAATTAGGGCAGAATTAAATGAAATAGAGAACAGAAAAACAATTGAAAGAGTTA
>NW_004444154.1:2131682-2132818 GCF_000243295.1 Trichechus manatus latirostris
AACACTAGGGGCCCTAATACGTGGCATAAGCACAATACGAACCATAAGTAACAATGCACAAGCACCAGAAGAGAGACTAGATAAATGGGAGCTCCTAAAAATCAAACACTTATGGTCATCAAAAGACTTGACCAGAAGAGTAAAAAGACAGCCTACAGTCTGGGAAAAAATTTTTGGCTATGACAAATCCAATCAGCATTTAATCTCTAAAATCTACAACATACTGCAAAACCTCAACAGCAAAAAGACAAATAACCCAATTAAAAAATGGGCAAAGGATATGAACAGGCACTTCACCAAAGAAGATACTCAGGCAGCTAACAGACACCTGAAGAAATGCTCAGGAACATTAGCCATTAGAGAAATGCAGATCAAAACTACAATGAGATATCATCTCACCCCCAACAAGGCTAACATTAATCCAAAAAACACAAAATAACAAATGCTGGAGAGGTTGTGGAGAGACTGGATCAGTTATACAGTCTTGTGGGAATGTAAAATGGTACAACCTCTTTGGAAAGCGATTTGGCACTTCCTTAAAAAGCTAGAGATAGAGGTACCATACGATCCAGGTATCCCGCTCCTTGGAATATATCCTGGAGAAACAAGAGCCGTCACATGAATAGATATATGCACACCCATGTTCATCGCAGCACTGTTCACAATAGCAAAAAGATGGAAGCAACCTAAGTGCCCATCAGCGGACAAATGGATAAACAAACTATGGTATAGCCACACAATGGAATATTACACGACGATAACAATGATGAAGCTGTGAAACATCGTATAACTTGGTGTAAGCTGGAACTTATTAAGCTGAGTGAATTTAGGCAGTCACAGAAGGACAAATACTGTATAAGACCACTATTATAAGGACTCAAGAAAAGGTTTAAACACAGAAGAAAACATTCTTTGATGGTTATGGGTGTGGGGAGGGAAGATGAGGGTTATTCACTAAGTAGATAGTAGATAAGAATCATCTTAGGTGAAGGGAAGGACAGCACACACTACAGGGGAAGCCAGCACAACTGAACTAAACCAAAGCTAAGAAGTTTCCTCAATACAATCAAATACTTTGAGAGACAGAGCAGCAGGGATGCGGGGTCTGCGGACCATGGTTTCAGGGGACATCTAGG
>NW_004444154.1:2133110-2152389 GCF_000243295.1 Trichechus manatus latirostris
CCAACTCTTCAGACAGGGATTGGACTGGACTGTGGGACATAAAGTGATACTTGTGAAGAATGTGCTTCTTAGTCAAGTAGATACAAGAGACCAAAGGGGCGACTTCTGTCCAGAGGTGAGATGGGAAGGCAGAGAGTTAGGAGCTGGTTGAAGGTTCATGGGGAATCAGGGGCGGAGAGTAGGAGTGTGCTTTCGCAGAATGGGTTGAGTGGTTGGAGTCTCATAACAATGTATGTAAAAAAAAAAAAAATTCTGTATGGGAGACTAACTTGAAATGTAAACTTCATTTAATTACAACAATAAAAATTAATTTAAAAGAAAAACAAGAATATCACTCAATATAGTGCTGGAATATGAGCCCTCTAGGCTGGAAGATGCTACACAATAGCCGCAACAATGGACTCATACCAGTGATTATGGCACAGGACAGGGCAGTGTTTCACTCTGTTATGCATAAGGTCACCATGAGTTGGAGCCAACTCGACGGCAACTAACAACAAATAGAAGACAGTGGGAACATGGGACAATGACCGGGATGACTTCATGGGTTAGGGTGAGCTCTGCAGGTGAGAAGTTTGCTAGATGGGTGAGTAGAGGGACTGGTAGTTGCAAAAGATAATAAAAGCAAAGAGGGGAAATGGCAGAAGATGAGGCTGTACAGTTATGCTTAAAATCATTTGAGGACAACCTGTGGGAATGGAATGTGCATTTCTGAGTGAGTGTTCAAGCAGTCCTTCTAGGCAATGTCCTTTTAAGTAGCGATAGCATATGTGTCCTCTCTTGCCCTGTTCCTCTTATGTCAGGGTTTCTCAGCCTCAACACTGTTGACATATTGGGCTGGTGTGCTGTTGCCTTGATAGTTGTGGGGCTGTCCTGTGCACAGTAGGATGTTATAGCAGTATCCCTGGTCTCTACCTGTTAGATACCAGTAGCACTTCCCTCAGTTCTGATACCCAAAAATGTCTCCAGACATTACCACTTATTTCCTTAGGGAGGAGGGAGATTGTTCCTGGTTGAGAACTACTGCCTTAAATCAAATGTTTGAATCCACCCAGAGGCCCCTGGGAAGAAAGTCCTAATCTACTTCTGAAAGATCACAGCCATTGAAAACCCTGTGGAGCATAGTTCTACTCTGAAACATATGAGGTTGCTGTGAGTCTGAATCTACTTGACAGCAATTGGTGATTGGTTAAGTACATTTTGTGTCTCTGTTTAGTCTCTCACTGTAGGAAGATTAATCATCAGAAAGCTCAACTATCATATCACTCTGCTCATATGTGCAGGGGGTTCCCTTCTCTACCCAATAATTGCAAACTTCTGTAGGTACCCAAAGCCCTCCACCACCAGGCCCCATCCTGTGTCTCCAACTTCATTATTCTTTTTTTTTATATTCTCTTCTCCACCCAAATCGAAATACCAAATGTGGGGGTTCCCAAATACCCCTACCCCCACATTTCTCATCCACTTGCTCTTTCTTATATTAGTCCCTGTACCTGCAAAGCGCACCATTCCCATTCCCAGTTACATTGTTAAACCTTGAAGGTCAGACTTGATTGCCACCTTCTCAGTGAAGCCTTACTTCCTTTCCCCTCCTTTGTTTGCTCCAAATCCTCTAACTGTAGCATTTATTTGTGTCTTATTTTCTAGTCCTCTGTGTACAAATGAGAGATGTGACTTTCTTCTTTGTGTTCCCCATATCTCAAAACACCTTGTCTTAGACAAAAGAAAACCAAAGGAAAAAAACGAAACCCGTTGCCATCAAGTCAATTCCACCTTACAGAGACCTTATAGGACAGAGTAGAACTGCCTCATAGGCTTTCCAGGGAGCAGCTAATGAATTGAACTGCCAGCCTTTTGGTTAACAATTGGGCTCTTAACCACTGCATCATCAGGGCTCCTAGACAAAAGAACGAGGTATTAAATGATTGTCAGTTATCCTGAGGCAGGCAGACCATATACCGTGAAACTTTGTTGCCACATTGATACTGGTATCTAAGAAATATTAACACCATTAAAGATACTCAAATTCCTGAGATTGTCAACGTTGATATTGTATAACATAAGAGATTTTTAATATTTTGTTGCTTTGTTTGTTTGTTTTCTTTCTAGCCTGCCTATGAGAATCTGAGACACAGTGTTGACAACTTTGTGTGAACCATTTAGCCACTCATATATGGAGTCCTCATCTCAATAAGAACCAGCTAAGAAACAATATCAGACAGCAAGTCCTCGAGTATTGATATTGTATAACATTAGAGATTTTTAATATTTTGTTGCTTTGTTTGTTTGTTTTCTTTCTAGCCTGCCTATCAGAATCTGAGACAACGTGTTGACAACTTTGTGGTGAACCACTTAGCAACTCATACATGGAGTCCTCATCTCAATAAGAACCAGCTAAGAAACAATATCAGACAGCAAGTCCTCAAGTAAGTCTGAGTTCTAAGCACGTTTTAAAATGTCACAGCTTACTTTGCCTGAAAGCAAAGACATTACACAGAAGTCTGTTCAGTAATGATGTAGACAACTTTATCAGGTTTGGTATGGCTGCTTCATGTGATGCAGTCTAATTTTAGAGTATACTTTAATCGCTTCGTTTCCTGCCCCTAAATTTTAACAGATTATTCCTGATTTTAGATTCCCTTGATTTTAGTCCAGGTTTTCTATCTTCGAAGTATAGCTTTTATTTATTTATTTGTTTTCATTTTACTGTGACTTTTAACTCTTCTGTTTAGTGATGATGTAGCCAAAAAAATGTGTTTGGACCTATCAAAGCCATTTTGGGTAAATGTAACATAAAAAGAATGAAAAGAGCTGGAATGTTTAGGGAAGTCGGAATCTACTTGACAGCAATTGGTTTTGGGTTAAAAAAAAAAAGTTATATTTACTCCAAAACAGATTTAAAATCGTATGCTTGTTCTTGAATGTAAATATTTGCCAAGACCAGAAGATTCGGACCTTCTGTAGCTGCTTTACTGTCCCAATAAGGGTGACTGAGTTATTTAAAAAGTGCCTAGTCTTCCTGCTTTGACGAATATTTACCTTCAAGCACATCTTTGGGAGTTATATGTGGCTTTCAAACAGTTGACTGCTAACCAAAAGGTCTGCAGTTCGAATCTGCCAGCTGCTCCTTGGAAACCCTATCAGGCAGTTCTACTCTGTCCTGTAGGGTCACTGTGAGTCAGAATTAACTCGATGATTTGTTTGTTTTGGTTTAAACAGTTAAACAAGTCTCTTTTTACCTGCCACCCCTTAATTCCCTCCTGCTCCACAGGAACCTTTCACGCATTTCTAGTATGCTTCTCACTTGATAGTTCTGACCCACAGGAAGCCCCACAACTGAAAATCCACATACTGACTAAAAGACGGACCCAGTTAGCCATAGGTAATACAATACACCAAGAGCTTGGGGGCTCAGACTTGTCTCCTGGTGAATAAGAGAGAAGGGAGATTAACGATAGCTTTGTTGTCTGCATTTTAAAGGATGTTTGAAGAACCTGTAAAGGAGTCCAGATGAGAGCCAAAGATGCCATTAGAGGGCTGCTACATCTGTTGGGAAAAGTCAAAGCTGTTTCCTGAAAGCGAAGAGACATTTCTGTGGGGTGACAGGCCTGGAGGGTTACTCATTTCCACCAAGGCCTTCAGGAGAACAATAACCAAAAGAGGTCAGGGGTGTTGGGAAGGGGGAAAGCTGGTGGCGGGAGGCAGACTCTACTGACCACCAAGGGCTTTTTACTCAGCAATTCGCATAGCTGCCTCCTTTCTCATACTCAATTGCATTGCTTTAAAAGCATGTTTTAGGGGCTCCTGCATGCTTTTCTTCATGTGTTGAGAGCCTAAAATGGAAGACAAATTTCCTGACATCGCATTTATCCCTCAGCGCCCAGTCTATAAGGGAAGCAGTCACTTATTCTGTTCCTTTATTTTAAGGAAGCTAAACTAAATGTGTTGTTAGGTGCCATCGAGTGGATTTTTGACTCATCGTGACTCCACGTGACAGAGTAGAACTGCCCCGTCAGGTTTTCTAGGCTTTGATCTTTACAGGAGCAGATCACCAGGTCTTTCTTCTGTGGAGCTGCTGTGTGGGTTCAGACCGCCAACCTTTTGATTAGCATCCAAGTGCCATTGTTCCACCTAGGCTCTTTAAACTAAATATAAACATGTAAAAATCAAGTAGGTAGTTACAATTGTAGGTGTACAAATATCAAACACGGTTATCGCAAAATCATGTTTGCTGAGGGGTTGCTGTACACATTCATGAGGGTTGTTGTAACTGTCAGTGATTAAATACTAGAACATTCTACCGATGGGAAATGAAGAATCTCCTCCAGAGACATTTAAAACAGGGAAAACAATGACCTCCGTAGATAATTTAGGTATTGCTCTTCCTGGGACGTCTGTAAATTCTCTTGGCTGTTATTTATTTTTAAATGAACTATTCTCTTTCGAGATTTCATTAGCAAAGGTCTGTATCACTCATAACATTTTAAAGCTTCCTCAGAGAAAGGGATTAGTTGTGTTTAAATAATGATGTGGAGGATTTGTTGCTGTTAAGTCGATTCTAACTCCTAGTCCCTGTTAACACAGTTTCAAACAGTTTCTCATACATATACTTTGAAAAATACTAAATTGACTTTCTTAGGTTAGACTATATAAAATTGCCATTTTTCTAGGACAGAGACGATCTAAACTAAACTAACTCATTGCCTTCGAGTTGATTACGACTGATAGTGACTAATGCCAACAATTTCGTATGGTTCAATCCACTGACTCAGTCAGGGGAAAAAAATCTTATTCTCCATATGCATTCAGTTGTACAACAAAGTCTGAAAATGCTAGGTAGCTCTGAATAATGATCTTAACAGAATTTAAAATGAAGACAAGGAAATAACTTTAACCAGAAAAATGCCAGCTACTCTCATTTTGGCTTTGCCTTTGAGGCTGGGACATGGTTTCTGCCCTCTTTGGTGAGGCAGCTAGAGTCACACCTCCAGGCAGTGAGCCTAGTAAGAGCAGTATGGTCATTAGCATGGCCTCCATTTTTTGTTTAAGATCAGAGCTGACCTCTGTTGTGACAGAAGATTAAAGTAGAGGTGTTTTTGTTTGTATATTTGTTTGTAGGAAGAGGGGCCAGAAAATGGGCAAACAGACAAAGAGAACAAACAATAACTTGGGGGTGGGTGGGTTTTGTTTGTTTTGTTTTGTTTTTTAATGCCTTTGTGCTACTTGTCCCATAAATCAAAACATTTTTAAGATTGTTTTTCCTGGTTTATTTTCTACCTGCTACATTTTAAAGACACCTGTAAGATGTGGCAGTATTTGCAGGATTTGCATTTTTTGTCTTAGAACTTTAAAAAGCATATAACCTACTTTGTGGTGATTTGACTCATTTTTCTCTATGGCCCACATAAGTAGAATTATAATATCACAAGACTGCAAGGTGCCTCAGGAGATGAAAATCGAATCCATCCTGCACTCCAGACAGACCTACACTCAAAAATAGCATTGTGAAGTATAAGGAGAGTCACCTCCTCACCCATTCTATAGAGAGAGACTGAGGCCTAGCACCTCACCCTTCCAACACTATCGGGACATTTCAATTCCTCACATTTTTTTTAGGAAGAACCAAGGTTTAAGTGCATTTCTTAAAATAAATTCACCTGTGAACCATCTCATAACATGGATGAAACTGGAGGACATTATGCTGAGTGATATAAAGTCAATCACAAAAGGACAAATATTATATGAGACCTCTATTGTAAAAACCCATGAAAAAGTTCATACACAAAATGTAACAATCTTTGTTGGTTACCAGGGATGGGAGGGGTGGGGGGGGAAATACTAAATAGGCAATAGATAAGTGGTATCTTGGGTGAAGGGTGAGACAGTACACAATACAGGGGAAACTAGCACAACGTGTACAGAGAAAGGTCATGGAAGCCTCATAGACACATCCAAACTCCCTGAGGGACTGAATTGCTGGGCGGAGGGCTGTGGGGACCATGGTCTCAGGGAACATCTAGCTCAATTGGCATGACACAGCTTATAAAGACAATGCTCTACATCCTACCTTGGTGAGTAGTGTCTGGGGTCTTAAAAGCCTGTGAGCGGCCATCTAAGATACTCCACTGGTCTCATCCCTTCGGGTGCAAGGGAGAATGAAGAGAACAGGATACAAGGAAAAGATTAGTCCAAAGGCCTAATTGTCCACAGCTACCAAGGCCTCCACTGGACTGAGTCCAGTACAGCTAGATGGTGCCCGGCTACCACCGCTGACTGCTCTGACCAGGATCACAACAGAGGGTTCTGGACAGAGCTGGAGAAGGATGTAGAGCATAATTCTAACTCACAAAAAAAAGACCAGATTTACTGGTCTAGAGGAGACTGGAGAAACCTCGAGAGTATGGCCCCCAGACACCCTTTTAGCTCAGTGGTGAAGTTACCTCCGAGGTTCACTGTTCAGCTTGGGAGTGGACAGCCCCGTAAAACCAAATGAGACTAACGAGGTACAGGAGTCCAGTGACAAGGGCCAGAAGGGGACAAGAAAGCTGGTGATAGGGAACACAAGGTTGAGTAAGGGTATTGTTGATGTGTTGTGAGATTGTTAACCATTGTCATAGGGCAACATTTGTAGTAACTGTTAAATGAGAACCTATTTTGTTCTGTAAGCCTTCATCTTAAGTGAGAATAACAGCACAGTTGGAAGAGTGTAGTCAATGTCACTGAACTGTGTATGTAGAAATTTTTGAAATGGTGTATCTTTGGCTATGTGTATTTTCACCAAAAAAAAAGGTTGAGAATTAAGAGGGTTAATACGTTGTGGGGTTGTTAACCAATGTCATAAAACAACATGTGTACTACTGTTTCATGAGAAACTATTTGTTCTGTAAGCCTTCACCTGAAGTACAATAAGATATTAAAATAAATAAATAAATAAATTCACATTCTCTTATTTTACTCAGACACCTTTGGTTTTCTGCCCATTTCAGACATCGCTGTCCTCTTTGCTCCTTTGTCCCTTGTATGTGCTATGTAACCTGGAGCACCTTTGTTGCCCTTCTCTTCTATGGATATCTAGATCCAGCTCAATTGTCTCCTCCTCTGTGAAGCAGATTATATTATCCCAAATTATCTTAGACACATTTAATAATGTATTACTCCTGTCTTTTTCTATAGTACATGGTACATATTTTAGTTGAATTGTTTATGTCTACTTTCCCCCACCAGAACAAGGAACAGGTCTGATTTGTAGCTAAACAGGTGGCCAGTACTCGTTAAAAAAAAAAACTCATTGCTATCGAGTCGATTTCGACTCATAGCGACCCTATAGGACAGAATAGAACTGCCCCCATAGAGTTTCCAAGGAGCGCCTGATGGAGTTGAACTGCCAGCCTTTTGGTTAGCAGCCGTAGCTCTTAACCACTATGCCACCAGGGTTTCCATGGCCAGTACGGTGCCTGTTATATAGAAGCCACTCATAATGTAACAGTTGAATGAATAAATCGTCCAGTTTTTATAGCAAGAAGACAATAAAAGGAAAGCCAGAAGTCTTAACTTTCATTTCTGTTTGCCTAATTTTCTTTTTTCTTTTTAGTATGATGAAATTACATTTTGTGTTCTTCAGCTTACGTGCAGACTCTAATGCTTATAAAAGACATGTTTTTCTGCTTTTATAAAAGTTACAGAGTCCATAGTTTTATTTCATACCCAGAACTCAGCCTTAGTGATAGTTTATCCCTATATGCCACAGGCATGGCTGGGGTGAAATAAGCATCACATATATTCCCGGGCTCTGTCTACTATGCTTAGTTTTAAGGGTGTTTTTGTTGTTGTTGTTTTGTGTGTTTTAGAATTTCCAGCAGTGACAGCAATAGAAAGATTATAGACTTTTTTGTAGTATGGTATACCTAAATGCTTCTACAGCTTAAAACTTATTTTCCATTGCTTATTCTGTGCATCTGTCTGGATGAATGCATCAGGCCAATTTAAGATTGAACATATATATACCAGTGATAGTTTTAAAGTATTTAATGTAAATAATATTAAATTATTTTTCCACCCTTAAATTGTCCTGTGTTTCAGGTCAGGAATGTTGGAGTCTGGTATTGACCGAATCATTTCTCAGGTTGTGGATCCAAAGATCAACCACACATTCAGACCTCAGGTGGAGAAAGCTGTGCATGAGTTTTTGGCCACGTTAAATCACAAAGAGGAAGCAAGTGCCAGTACAGCTCCCGATGATGAGAAGCCAGATTCTTCCATCATTATACAAGGTGGTTTGCTTTTACTCTTGGTCAGTTCCATTGCTTTTGTTCTTTGCACTGAGGATCAAGTTAGGGGTATTTGGTTCCTTAAACATTTCCTTGTTTGGCTATCTAGCAAAATTGAATTTACTTTAAATATCACCCAGATTCCTAAACTGGCATAACATCTTATTTTATATTAATACAAATAATAAGCATCTTAGTAGTGTGTTGTGTGTGTGTTGTGTGTATGTTTGCATTTTAATAGAGGGAATAATTAAAATCATTAGAGAATATGTTCTCTTTTTGGGTACTAGACAGAAGCTTCACGGATTTGCATAGTGCCTTTCCTAAGATACTGTTAGAGAGGTAGAGAATTTAGAATATATTGTGTACTGCCACTTGTACCTGAAAGTCTAAAGGAACATGAATGATCTGCACAGCGTGTGTATCATGTAAAGATGATAGTGACATGTAACGTTATTCAGCAAAGGTGTTTACCTTCTGCATAAATTTATTCGAAAACGTGTCTTTCCCTCTAAGGTATCCCTGCTCCTGGGCCCAGTGCTAATGTAGCTAATGATGCCATGTCAATCTTGGAAACCATAACTTCTCTTAACCAAGAAGCTAGTGCTGCCAGGGCCTCAACAGAAACGTCCAACTCCAAGGCCAATGAGAGAGTATACAAAAAACTGCCATTTCAACCAAGCACCGATATTAATACTGAAAAAGACAGAACTTCAGAGGATGTGGCTGATAAAGAGAAATCTCCCCCTGACTCTGCAGGGGAAGGACTGGAAGCAGCCCCTAAGTCCGAAGAATCCAATGACTTCCCTGGTCCAGTTGAAGAAATTAAAAATCATGCAAAAGAGAATAATAGTTTAATTCTGGTCAGTAAGGAAGTTCAACAGGAAGGCAGTGACCAAAAAAATAAATCAACAGACAAAGGTGAAAAGAAACTCGATAGCAATGAGAAAGGAGAAAGAAAGAAAGAAAAGAAGGAAAAGACTGAAAAGAAATTTGATCACTCAAAAAGGAGTGAAGAGATGCAAAAAATAAAAGATGAAAAACAAGTAAAGGAAAAAGAAGTAGAGAGTTCAAAACTTCCTACAGAAAAGAACAGTAATAAAGCTAAAACTGTTGAAGGAACAAAAGAAGGTATGTAAAAACTTGCAAAAGATCTACATTAGTTTACAGAACAAAGGGTATCTATTTGGGGATATCCCATATTTGCGTGTCTTCAAATTTTAGTAAATTTATTTGATAATTGTTTTAAAACTCTGAAAACTTAGAATCCCCTTTGTTAAAAAAAGAACAGCAAACATTTGTATATTTCTTTTCTACATTAATGTACCAGTTCACAAAGTGAATAAACTGAACAACTCTGAAATTTTATCATTTAAGTCTTATAACTTCTCATATGCATTATTCCACCCAGCTTTATTCATAATTGTACAGTAAAACCTGTGAAAGGTGGAACCTGTGTAAAATGGAAACTGTCAGAGAAGGAAAACTCAAAATATTTTCCACTAATACGGAGAGATGGAAAAGTGTTTAATGCTGCACTCTGTCAAAGGCAGAAGACCTGCAAGACCCAGAAAAACAAGGCAGTTTCACCAAGTTCCAGCTCTCACAGGTTTCACTGTATCTCCTGTTCTTTAAAATATTAAATGGTAAATATCTCACTCAAAACTTGCTTTTGTTTATATCACACCTTAAATTAATTGTTTAGTTATATTTGCAGGATACTAATGTACCTTTGTATTTTTTAGAAACAGCTCTATGTTGTTTGATAATAGTTGATAAGACAGATTTTTCATTTCTGCAGTTGAATTTCTTTGATGTGTATTTGAAGCAGAAAATTTTAAATGTAAGTTCAGAATTAGGTTCTGAGTCTGTTCTAGTAACAAGCTGATTTAGTTTGTGTTTGATTTTATTCCTGAAGATTGCTCTCTGGTAGATTCTGATGTGGATGGACTTACTGACATCACAGTTAGCTCTGTCCATACCAGTGATCTTTCATCTTTTGAAGAAGACACTGAGGAGGAAGTTGTAATGTCTGACAGCACTGAAGAAGGCGAGATTACATCAGATGGTAAAACATTTTACTTAATAATGCCTCTGTGAAGTTTCCCATGGAGCATTATTTGTGTATACAGATGACTCTGTCTTGAAAAACAGTGTGGTATAGTGGCAGAGCATGGGACTTTGTAGTGGGAAGATTTGTTTCTGAGTCCCAAAATCTGAGGTTTCTCTTGGAGCAAACTTGGTAAGTCACTAAACCTTAATAAGCCTTGGTTTGTCCATCTTTTAACTCCACCCATGGAATTACTGTAAGACTTAGATGAGATCGTGCATATGAAGATACTTTTTGTTTGTTTTTAAGCTCACTAATAAGTGCTTGCTGTGTTCCAGGCACTGTGCTAAGGGCTTTTATGTGATAACCTATGTAATCTTCACAATAACTCTGTGAAGTAGGTACAAGCAAGGAAACAAAGTCACGGAGAGTGTGTGTCTTGTCCAAGGTCACACAGCTAGTGAGCACCAGCCTGTTTCACACCTGAATCTATGCTACCCACCACTTATGCTACTCTTTGCCACATCATTCAGTTGGCATCAAAAACCAAAACTGCTGAATATTATTTGCAGTTGCCTGTTCATAGCATTTTGTAAATTTGCTGTTCTCTTTTGGATAGGATCCCTAGGGATATTATAGAGGAGAAAAAGTAGAAGCAAAAACAAAGGGAAGGAGGATTTATTTTTTTGATGCCACAGATGTGTCTCAATCTCGCCTATCTTTCATTTTTTTCTTAGTATCCATGAAAAAAATCAAAAGGCCACAGTAATAGCGCTCCCTACCCAAATCTGTCCCCATGAGGCCAGTTCCGTAGTGTCTACCTACAGAGAATGCTGCTCATGTTGGGAACACTGTACTTTCATTTACCTAAATAAAATATTCTAACTCTGGATGTTTTCATATATTTTTTTAAGTTTTTTTTTTTCCTGAGCAGGATTGGATTTTATATGTACGGGTGGATTTTATATGTATGAGATCCAAAAAGTAAGAAGATGGCTGTTTTAGGAGTGCTGAGTAGTAGGAAAGTAACTGTGGTGGTGCAGTGGTTAAGCGCTCAGCTGCTAACCAAAAGGTGGTTTGAACCCACCAGATGCTCCGCAGGAGAAATGTGGCATTCGGCTTTTGTAAAGACTACAGCCTTCGAAACCCTAGGGGGCAGTTTTACTCTAACCTATAAGGTCACACTGAGTCAGAATCCACTAAATGGCAACGGGTTTGGTTTTGGTTTTAATGCAGTAGCAAATGAAAACTTTGTTTGCATAGTATCCTCCTTCTTGCGGTATCACTGGGGAAATAAATCCGCCTTCCTAGTGTAGAGGGGTTTTAGAGTATACTTGGTATAGGGCCACATATTGATTCCTGCTTCTTCCTTAAATGAGACACTAGCAGGTAGTCGTTAAAATCTTAAGTTTACTTTAAAGAAAGGCTTCAAGTGAACTTCTTCAACTTAACAGTGGTAAAGCATTCATATCAAGTCCACTGACATACAAATGATAATTCACTGTTTCTCAAGAGAACATGTCATTAGGTGCTGTTGAATTGGTTCTGACTCATAACAACCCCAGGTACAACAGAACAAAACATTGCCCGGTCCTGCACCATCCTCACACTTGTTGCTATGTTTGAGCCGATTGTTGCAGCCACTGTGTCAGTCTGTCTCATTGAGAGTCTTCCTGTTCTTCACTGACCCTCTACCTTACCAAGCACAATGTCCTTCTCCAGGGACTAGCCCCTCCTGATAACATGTCCAAAGTATGTGAGACAAAGTCTCACCATCATCGCTTCCAAAGAGCACTCTGTACTTCTTCCAAGACAGACTTGTTCATTTTTCTGGGAGTCCACAGTATATTTAATATTCCTCACCAACACCATAATTCAAAGGTGTTAATTCTTCGGTCTTCCTTAGTCTTAATCTAGTTTTCTCATGCATATGAGATGATTGAAAGTATCATGGCTTGGGTCAGATGCACCTTAGTCCTCAAAGTGATGTCTTTGCTTGTTAACACTTTAAAGAGTTCTTTTGCAGCAGATTTGCCCCGTACAATACATCATTTCATTTCTTGACTGTTACTTCCATGGGCATTGATTGTGGATCCAAGTAAAGTGAAATCCTTGACAACTTCAGTATTTTCTCCATTTATCATGATGTTACTTATTGATCTGCTTGAGAGGATTTTGTTTTCTTTATGTTGAGGTGTAATCCATACTGAAGGCAGTGGTCTTTGATCTTCATCAGTAAGTGCTTCAAGTCCTTCTTGCTTTCAGCAAGCAAGGTTGTGTCATCTACATTTGCAGGTTAATGAGTCTTCCTCCAATCCTGATGCTGCATTCTTCTTCATATAGTCCAGCTTCTTGGGTTATTTGCTCAGCATACAGATTGAATAAGTATGCTGAAAGGCTACAACCCTGAAGCACACCTTTCCTGATTTTAAACCACGTAGTATCGCCTTGTTCTGTTCCAACGACTGTCTCTTACTCGGTGTACACATTTTGCATGAGAACGTAAATAACATCTAATTTTTCTTTGCCTTCCTCCTTTGTGTTTGAGAAACTGATTGTTAAGAAGCAAGGTATAGATTAAAGCCTTTACAAATGTCAATTTCTGAATTTTCACTTACTGATATTACCCTTTTGGGCCTACAAATACACTTGAACTACGTCGATACTGTGTTTGATGCTTATACAGCATAATGCTGATTTTATTACTAATTTTCAAAAGCACTCCTCTTTCTATTGACTTTCTTCCAGATGAAGAGAAGAGCAAACTGAATAAAACACAAACTCAAACTAGTGATCCTAGCGAAGGAAAAGCAAAAGGCGTACGACATGCTTATGTCCACAAACCATATCTTTACTCCAAGTACTACAGTGATTCTGATGATGAACTTACTGTAGAACAACGACGACAGTCTGTTGTAAGTCAGATTTGATCTGTTATTTTTTTGGCCTACTAAATGAGGTTGACAAACGAATAGTCTGTGCAAGGCACTCATTAGCTTACAAAGCAGTTACATCCTGTCTCTGCCTTTAGGAATCTTGTCATTTAATTAGGGAGCTTAGACATGAACTTACAGTTGAGGTGTGCATCTCATCATCATTAATAGTGAAAAACTGGTAACCACCTAAATGTTTCATGGAATGGAAAGGTTTGAATCAAGTCATACAAAGAGACATAATGGTTTAGAGCCATTTATATAATATTAAGAAGAAAGGAAATACAGTCTACATTATTTCCTGGATTTGAAAGTGCTTCTAGTTGTAATATCTGCCACTGAATTAATACCAGCTTTTTAGAGGGAAAAATAAAAAAAATGCTACCTCATATACATGTGGATCCCAATTTCACAAACATTAAAATATGAAAAGTTGTGCATCTTAGAATGAGGAAATACTACCACATAGAAAAAAGATTTGAGGAAAATACACCAAAATGCTAATGGTGGTTACCAGTATTATTTGTGATTTTTTTTTTTTTTAATAATCCTATTTTATATTTGGAGCCTTGGTGGTGCAGTGGTTAAAAACTTGGCTGCTGACCCATGGGTCGTCAGTTTGAATCCACCAGCTGCTCCTTGGCTCCTTGGGGTAGAACTGCCGTATGGGGCAGTTCTACGCTGTCCTGTAGGGTTGCTGGGAGTTGGAATCAACTCAACGGTAGTGAGTTTTTTTGTTTTATTTTGCATTTGCTAAAGTTTGTATGATGAACATCTATTTTATGATAGGAGGATAGGGTGCTTTTTTTCGTTTATATAAGAGATATCCCAAGGGAATAAAAGATGATTGCTAAGTTAATACTATAAGATGAGGTAAGAAATACTCTGCTAAGGTTTTGTTGTATCCATCATTCCACAAATTTTTTTAAGGGTCTGTTACAAGTAGGTCCTACACAAGAGCTCCGTGGGGACCCTGAGAGGAGAAAAGGTGACTTAGTAGCCACCTTTCTGGAGCTTTCAGGCCGGTGGTCAGGGAAGGTTTCCCAAGGAGGTTGAAGTTGAGATAAATGTTAAATATTTCTAATTTATTTAGAGGAGGAACTTCTAAGAGGGCAGGAAAGCATGCAAAGAGCCCCGTGATGAGTAAGTCTAGACTAGGTTGTGTGAATGGTGAATCAACCCATTGACTCAACAAGAGGTTTGTGTTGAAAAGCCAGGAAGTGATAGGAGAAATCTTTTATCTTTCGCAAAAGTACTATGAAAAGTATTGGATAAAAAAGTCAGCCACTTGTTTAATCTGTACCATTTTAATATTTTTAAAAATAAAGAGTATCGAAAATAGAATCTTGATTGTGGATTTGAGGAGTCGGGGCCTTTTAGTTGCCCTGGGGAGCAGGGTATCAAGGTAGTCTCTCATCACCACTTTGCCATGAAGGATTATAAACCAGCCTAGTAGGGAGCAGTCTGTAGCAGTAGATGCCAATGCAGTCTTTTGTGAGGCCTTGGGTGAAACCTTGCTCAATTGATAAAAACCTCAGTGAACAGCATGCTTTGTTTCTCTGCCTTCATATCATGCTTATCTCCTGAAAAGGTTACTTGGTCAGGAGTTACACTGCCCTTAGGGCTTTTGGCACTTTGAGGCTTTAAGCTCTGGCCGGGAAAGGGTGATGGGAGTAACACAATGACTGTGCATTCTCCCTGGCTTTAAAATGTTGTTGCTATTGGGTGCTGTCATGTCAATTCTGACTCACAGTGACCCTGTATGTCAGAGTAGAACTGCCCCATAGGGTTTTCTAGGCTGTAATCTTTATGGGAGCAGATCGCCAGATCTTTTACCCGTGGAGCTACTGGGTGAGTTTGAACAGCCAACCTTTTGGCTGATAGCTGAGCACTTAACCGATGCACCACCAGGGCTCTTTGGCTTTAAAATAGACCAGCAGAAAGTTCCAAAGCCTAGATCCTGAGAGTATAACCAGCAAGTCATATTTGTTGTGGGACTAGCCTGTCACTTGAATCTGAATTTTAACTTTTTCCTTTAAGAATAATTGAGAAGTTATAGAGACCTCCCTATATACCCTTGATGCCCTTTATTTTCATGGCTGTTCTTTTGACTGAAGCAGCCAGTTTACCAAACCACCCTTTCCTTTCTTTAATGGCATTCTGAAAAAGTTGTGGAAATTTTTCACATCTGTCTCTTTTATTCTTCTGGTAGCTTCCAAATTCTGGAAAAGTAAGTATAGTGAAAAACGTGTGTGTTTATGCACATGGTGTAAACACACTTTGCTGAGTCCATTAATTGGTGAGAACATTTGAAAACTAAAACTTTTCCTTATAAAAATTTCTCAGCATATTTGTTTTTCAGAGTGTTTTGCCTGATAATCTGTCAGGATAATTGTGAGTATTTTGTGCTTTTAGGCTAAAGAAAAAGAAGAGAGACTATTAAGAAGGCAAATTAATAGAGAGAAACTTGAAGAAAAGCGAAAACAGAAAGCAGAAAAGACAAAATCTTCAAAAGCCAAGAGTCAAGGTATAGAAGATGCTAACCTTTGATAGTTTGGACTATACTGTATAGTCCATTATTTTCTAGGTGCTCGTATTACTTATGAGAGATGTTATGTTGGTAAAATAACACCTTTTTTTCAGGTGTGGAAAGTTTCCTTATTTTTCATTCTATTAGGTTTAGTCTTTTTTTTGTTTTTGATAAATTGCTCTGTTGTTGTTATTAGATGCTGTCGAGTCAGTTCTAACTCATAGTGACCCTGTGTACAACAGAACGAAACACTGGCCAGTCCTACACCATCCTCACAGTCACTGTTATGCTTGAGCCCATTGTTGCAGCCATTGGGTCAATCCATCTGGTTGCAGAAGACCCTCAGAGAGATATTGCTCTGTCTAAATTAAACATTCTGTCAAGTACCAGCTCACTCAACTCACATGTTAACAGTTCATTTTCCAGTGATTATAGAATGAACTGTCATTGGAAAATGAATTGTTAACATGTAAATAACCGAGGCTTATGATGTTAATGGAGTTGATTTATGTTTTACAGTAAATAAAATAATGCCAAACATATATCTGGACTATTGGTTTGAACACAGTTGAACTCCCTCTGGGCACTGATCTTGTGTAATATATGCAAATACATACACTCAACCGTATGTGGAGATATACTTATTTATTTAAAATGTTAGTATTTTTGTTTGCCTTTACATAGCATGATCATTTCAAGTAGAAAAGATAAGACTTCTCCATCTAAAATATTTTTACTCCAGCATAACCTTAGGATATTGACTAAAGCAATTTCTCATGTTTTGCAATGATGAGAAAATCTTAATGGAAAATAAATATTACATTGTTTATAAGACTGTGTTCTGAAATATAGTTTATTGGTTGCTTTTTCCTAGGCAAAGGTAGTGTCGACCTAGAAGAGTCATCTGCCAAGAGTTTGGAACCCAAAGCCCCCAGAATTAAAGAAGTCCTTAAAGAACGGAAAGTTTTAGAGAAAAAAGTAGCCTTAAGTAAAAAAAGAAAAAAAAATTCAAGGTACATATTTTATCTGGCCACGTTCCCATTGTAATGTCCTCCCTTTATATTCATGTACTAGAGGCATTGAAAACGACAGCGTAAAGAGCCATACCTTTAATATATGCATTACTACGTGATTATGAAGAACCTTAGGGTTTCATTTGTAGTGTCATAATCTATTGTGTTAATATCTATAACATTCCAAAGTAGTATATCTTAACTTTTTTTGGGTCCCAGACCTCTTTGATAATCTGATGAAAACTTTGGACCTTCTTCCCAGAAAAAGTACATGCATACACACACAATTGTACCTAGAGTTTCAGAGAATTGTAGACCCGCTGCAATATGTCCATGGACCTCTAGAAACATATGGAAGTATCCTTGTTTTGGATATTCAGTAACAATTTATTTACAATGACTGCATCCATTCTCCAGTCTTTTCAGGCAGCTGTCTTTACCTGTATTCCATGCTTCTCCTTTAAACCAAAGGTTTGAGCCACATTCTTTTTTGCTACTGCATTATTATGGTCAATTCTATAAGAAATAGAAAGCCAAAGAGACCCTGAGAGTAGCTATGAAGTCTTACGAGTCCTAGGCTGAAATTTTGTTGTTTCATTGAAGTACAATTTTATAATTTATCATAGATTTCAAGATAGCTGAACCAATAATTTGTATAACGCAGTGAGAAGAGTTAGCTGTCAGTTTCCTTACCATTTTACTTCATTCCTGTTGATCCGAACAAATGAGACTACCCTGTTTTCACCAAAAAGAAAAAAGAGCTAAGACTATACAGTAGGCTTTCAAAATGTAATTGTGGCCCATAAAGATATTCAACCCTTCAAGCAGCAAATCGGGACCTTTTGTTTCAAGGATACTTTCCTTTTGCACCAGTAGCAGTGTGTTCATGCCATATTTGGGGATCATGTACTTTGCTGTTGTAACAAGTCACCATTTATGGATTAAGTGTTTATTGTAAAAGAAAGCATTTTTATTATTTTTTTAAATCTTACGAAGTCTTATATTTGAATCAAACAAACTTCATGTTTAACTTTTTTTTTTTTAACTTGCTTAGGAATATTGAAGAAAATTCTAAAAAGAAACAGCAACCTGAGGAAGATTCCAAAGAAACCCTCAAACCAAGTGAGGTGTGTCTTAATCAGTAAAACTTCATTTAAATAAAATGCTCTTTTGTTAGATATAGGTCATTCAGTCCTTTGGAAGAAAATTTAGAAGACAATTTGATCTTTTCCAAGTTGAATAGAAACTCCCTTACATTCAGGATTCTTGAACTCCCATTTTGTTATATTCTGAATTCCTCATTTTGGTGAGTTGATATATGTGGTCTTTTGCCTAGGTAATAACAGCTTTTCTGCTTTCCTTTTTTTAACCTTTTTTTTTCTGTTTCTTAATTGGTAATTACAAAATTACCAGTAACAATGATAAAGGGGAAAATACCTAAAATTCCTCTACCATAACTAACCATCTGTCTTACTTGCATTCATTCCTTGTCCACATGTGTACATAATCTAGAGTGGATATAATCTAGAAAAAAGTTTTTAACATTCCGTTTTAGTCGTTTCATGTCACCTTGCACGTTGTAAGCTTCCTAGTGATTATACTTAATGATTGTATATATAATATTGAATGGATATACCATAATTTACCAAAGCATTTACTTATAGTTGAGCATTTAGGTTGTTTCCAAGATTTTATTATCATCTTAAATAGTAGCAATATGTACCATGAATATATTTCTTCCATTTTTCGGATTACTTTCTTAGGATAAACTTTCAGTTTTTGCTGTGTTTAAATCGTTATTTATATTACCTATTTATAATGCTGTAGCTGACATTTCTGGGGAAGGGGGGCTAATATCTTAGTAATTATTCATAACCAGTAAGCAGTTTTTATTTCTTTAAAAATATTAGAGACATATATAGAAGTATATTCTCATGTTTTAATGGCATATTTTTTAGGTATTTTATGTTAAAATTATATTTTGAAAATCTTATAAACTTTTATTCACATGTAATCACTTAGAATTTGTTGTAAGTGATTTATTTGTAAAATTTATTTATTGTAAAATTCCAAGTGATTACATGAGGGGTATTCACTAACTAGGTAGTAGACAAGAATTATCTTAGGTGAAGGGAAGGACAGCACACACTACAGGGGAAGTCGGCACAACGGGACTAAACCAAAGCTAATAACTTTCCTAAATACAACGAAACACTTCGAGGGATGGAGTCGGAGGGGCAGGGTTCTCAGGACCGTCGTTTCAGGGGACATCTAGGTCAATTGGCATAACAAAGTTTATTAAGAAAACGTTCTGCATCCTGCTTTGGTGAGTGGCATGTGGGGTCTTAAAAGCCAGCAAGCGGCCATCTAAGGTACATTAGTTGGTCCCAACCCACCTGGAGCAAGGAGAATGAATAACACCAAAGACACAAGGAAAGTATTAGCCCAAGAGACAGAAAGGGCCACATAAACCAGAGACTTCATCA
>NW_004444154.1:2152489-2205181 GCF_000243295.1 Trichechus manatus latirostris
TAAAATGATACTCGTGAAGAGTGTGCTTTTTAGCTCAAGTAGATACATGAGACTAAATGGGCAGCTCCGGCTGGAAGTGAGATGAGAAGGCAGAGGGTCAGGAGCTGGTTGAATGGACATGGGAAATCCAGGGTAGAAAGGAGGAGAATATTGTCACAGTATAGGGAGAGCAACTAGGGTCACAACTACTTATAAATTTTTGTATGAGAGACTAATGTAAATTGTAAACTTTCACTTAAAGCACAACAATAAAAAAAAAAGAATTTATTGTAAAATTAGGTTGATATACAATTCCCCTTAGTCTTTCTTTAAAGAGTTTAATTCTAAAACACACTTTCTCCTCACTTATTGACGTGGTTCAGTTCCAAACACCAGGTTGTTATGCGAAATCAGTATTATGCAAAAATGGAGGACAACTACATCATTACATAGCTGCCAAGTTACATCATTACATAACTGCTAAATTACCTCGTTACATGGCTGCCAAGTTACATTATTACATAGCTGCCAGATTATATCATTAGGTAACTGCCAAACCACTGAGAATCATGGCCCAGCCAAGTTGATACTTAACCTTAACTATCAAAGCCAGCGTTACTCTCGCCACCCACCTCAGTGATAGTTACTGCCAGGCATACATCGTTAATGCACAAACTAGTCAGATAGTAGATTTTTTACTGTTGTCGTAAATGCAAAGTGTCACATAACAAGATAGTTGATAAGTGAGGAGAAGGTGTATTTTTTAAGGTCTTACCATGTCTTGGTTCCTGTATCAGTGGAAATATATTAATCTTTATGTTAACCTTTGAAGAGGTGCAATATAAGCTGACTCAGATGCACAAAAATCTTTCTTAGGACTTCAGCCCATTTGAGTAAGAATCATTAGAGCTAGTCGTCAATGAGTTACCATGTGTATTTGGAACTTCATTAGTAGGGTATCTTACAGGTAGCCTAAATTCATAATGCTGTAATAAATGACTCAGATTTCCTTTATTTTCTATTTTTCAGTATAAAATTTTTAAACTGTCTTCATCATCAGGTATTATGTTCTTGGACTAAAAAAGAGCATTGGCCTGTCATTTATTCAGCTTATATTTATTAATGACTACTGAGCATTAAGGAGCCCTGGTGGCACAGTGGTTAAAGCACTCGACTGCTAACCTAAAGGTCAGCATTTCAAATCCACCAGCTGGTCTGTAGGAGAAAGATGTGGCAGTCTGCTTCTGTAAAGATTTACAGCCTTGGAAACCCTGTTTAGCAGTTCCACTCTGTCCTGTAGGGTCACTGTGAGTTGGGATTGACTCATCGGCAGTGGGTTTGGTTTTTTGATGTTTGCCTGAGCGTTAGATGGTCATTAATGATACAGAATTAACAAAGGCTTCCTAAGTACATGGACAAGTCTCAGGAGAAAGAATTAGTGTCTATAAAGGTGTCTGTGATGTAGTGGAAGAGCACTAGATCAGCATAAGATCATTTAAACTTAGTTCTATCTAGCAGTTACTTGTTGCTTGGGTGTTGAGTTATTGAATCACATTAAGCTTCAGTTTCCTAATGCATAAAATGAGGTTAGTAATACCTACTACAAGGAGCCTTGGTGGCACAGTGGTTAAAGTGCTCGGCTGCTAACCAAGAGGTTCGTGGTTCAAACCCACCAGCTGCTCTGCTGAAGAAAGATGTGGCAGTCTGCTTCTGTAAAGATTACAGCATTGGAAGCCGTATGGGCCGGTTCTACTCTGTCCTATAGGGTCACTGAGTTGGAACCAACTTGATAGCAGTTGGTTTTGTTTTGTTTTATTTTTTAATACCTACTAAAGGCTGCTTACAAGGATTAAGTGAGGGGTAATGTATGTGACAACACATTGAGTGCACATATTAAATGCACCCAAATGTGAAATTTGAATCTAAAAATGTATTTTGGTATTTCTCATATTTTAACTTTGATTTTCTTACAGCATTTTGAAAAGGAAAAGGTGTCTTCCTCAAAAGAGCTGAAGCATGTTCATGCAAAAAGCGAATCAAGTAAACCTGCCAGGAGACTTTCAGAGTCTATGCATTCAGCTGATGAGAACAAAAGTGAATCCAAAGTAGAAAGAGAACATAAAAGACGGACATCTACCCCTGTTGTGGTAGAAGGAGCGCAGGAAGAGACTGACGTGAGAGATGGAAAAAGGCAAGTGGAACGTTCAGAAATTGGCACAGAAGAACCACAGAAACAGAAAAGCACACTTAAAAACGAAAGGCATCTAAAGAAGGATGATTCTGAGACACCACATTCGAAGAGCCTACCTAAGAAAGAGGTGAAATCCTCCAAGGAGAAGCCTGAGAAGGAGAAAACTCTGTCAGAAGACAAATTGTCTGTGAAGCATAAATATAAAGGTGACAGTGTACATAAAACAGGTGATGAGGCTGAGCTTCATTCTTCTGAGAAAGGTTTAAAAGCAGATGAAAATATTCAAAAGCAAAGTCAGCAAACAAAGCTTTTTTCAGATGATAAAGCTGACCGAAAAAGTAAACATAGGAATGAAAGGAAATTATCAGTTTTGGGCAAAGATGGTAAGCCAGTTTCTGAATATATTATAAAATCAGATGAGAATGTTCGTAAAGAAAACAATAAAAAAGAGAGACACGTGTCAGCCGAGAAAACTAAAGCAGAGCACAAATCAAGAAGATCAAGTGATTCTAAAGTTCAGAAAGAGACTCTGAGTTCCAAGCAACATGGTATCACATTACAAAAAAGAAGTGAAAGTTATTCAGAAGATAAGTGTGATATGGACTCAACCAATTTAGATATTAATTTAAAACCAGAAGAGGCTGTTCACAAAGAAAAGCGAAGAACAAAGAGCTTGTTAGAAGAGAGACTTGTGTTAAAATCTAAATCAAAAAGTCAAGGCAAACAGTTAAAAGGGATTGAAATAGAATTACAAGAAAGTGTCACAAAACAGGCGACCACCCCTAAACCTGACAAGGAGAAGAACACTGAAGAAAGTGACTCAGATAAACAGCGAAAGTCTAAAAGTGAGGACAAACCTTGTGAAGAAGCTGGAGTCGAGTCTGTGTTGGAGAGTGCTTCTTCTTCAGCACACACTGCACAGAAAGATTCCAGTCACAGAGCTAAGTTATCACTAGCAAAGGAGAAATATAAGGGTGATAAAGATTCAAGCTCCTCCAGACTTGAGAGAAGATTATCAGATGGGCACAAAAGCAGAAGCTTAAAGCATAGTGGTAAGGATGTGAAGAAGAGGGAAGAAAATAAATCAGATGACAAGGATGGTAAAGAAGTTGACAGTAACCATGAAAAGGCCAAAGGGAATAGTTTAGTGGAAAAGAAATTAAGTAGGAGGTTGTATGAAAATCGAAGAGGAAGCTTATCACAAGAAGTGACCAAAGGAGAAGAAAAATTAGCAGCAAACACTTTGGGCACTTCCAGTATTTCCTCCCTTCAGAGACCAAAAAAAAGTGGCGATGCCACATTGATACCCAAACAAGAGCCAATGGAAGTTGATTCTGAGTCATCCGTTGAAAATGTTTCTATAGTATCTAAAACCCAAGACAGCAGCAATAATGGTTCTCAGCAAGATACTGACTCTGAGAATGTTATGAAACAAAAAACTACATCTACACTTCTAAAAGAAGAATTAAGAACTTCCACAGTAGATTTAAGAACAGCAGCCTTAGCCTGTAAGTCAGGACGCGGAATGGTTCTTGGTAATTCTGAAAAGCACGCTGGCCACAAAAGCACTCTGACCAAGAAAGTTCACATCCAAAGTGCTGTTTCCAAACCGAATCCTGAGGAGAAAGAAGCCATTCAGCAAGGAACTCATGAAATGAATGTAGACTGTGAAACTAGTCATAGAATGTTACCTAGTGCCCCATCAGAAAATGATAGTATACAAAAGAATTTGAAAAACATGTCCAAACCCACTGAAGAACATGTTGCTCAAGGAGATGCTGCTCTTGAACATTCCACAAATTCAGACCCCTCACCGCCCTTAAGCTCAGTGACTGTTGTGCCTCAGAAGGGGCCTCATGATTCAGATGTAATTCCTTTAGCTAACAAAAGAACTGTTTTAGAAAGTGGTGCAGCTAGCACCTCACTTCTGGACCACTCTGCTATCCCTAATCAAAGTTTGACTCTTGGGGACTCAGAAGTCCCTCAGACAAGTGACAGCAAAGAAGATGGTGAAGGTTCCACGGTAGATACACCAACAAAAGCAAGCATAGATAGCATAAGACACATTCCGGAAGATTCTCAGACTGCTTTATTGCACAGTAAACAAGGAAAAGTAAATAAGCCTCATGGTAGCAAGTCAACGGACATGGCTGTGGGAAACGCAGATGTTAACAAAGAAGTTGTCTTAACAGACATGGCCAAGAAAGAAAGTGATTTAATCACAAAGCCCAGTTTAAAGGAGAACATTAGATCTACAGTAGATAATGGCAAAAAGGATGGCGTTGCTGTTGATCATGTGGTAGGCATAACTACAGAAAAAGATGCTGAAAGTATTGAACTTACCGAAAAAATAAGCATAAATAGAGGCCCAGGTGAAATGGAAAACCTATCTATTGATGGTGAAAGGAGGAATGAAAACAGTGAAGTAGACACCAGTGCTGGAGGTGATAACGCATCCTCTGTTTTACACCAAAGGAATGAAACAGCTGAGAATGTGACAGCTGGGTCTGGTAGACCAGAAAAGACTTTTATTGCCACTAGTACTGAAGGGAAGGACAAAGCTGTTACCTTAAGCTCAGTAAAGACGGGGGCTGCCACGACTACCTCTTCAGAAACAGGAGACAGTGAGGTGGCTTTGCCTTGCACAAGCATTGAGGCAGACGAAGGCTTCGTAACAGGTGCCTGCTCCAGAAACAACCGTCTTCATGTTGGGGCAGAACCCAGTGAGTGTACTGTATTTGCTGCAGCTGAAGAAGGTGGGGGTGTTGTCACAGAGGGATTTGCTGAGAGTGAAACTTTCCTTACGAGCACCAAGGAAGGAGAAAGTGGAGAGTGTACCATGGCTGAATCTGAAGAAAGAACAGCAGCTCCAGTGACTGTCCACATAGGTAAAATTGAGGATAATGTGAACAGTGTTGGAACAGAAGAAAAAGATGATGCTGTAACCAGTGCTGGCTCTGAAGAAAAATGTGACGGTTCTTCAAATAGAGACTCTGAAATAGTTGAAGGAACTGTTACATTTATTAGTGAAGTTGAAAGTGATGGAGCAGTAACAAGTGCTGGAACAGAAATAAGAGAAGGATCCTTAAGCAGTGAAGAGGTAGAGGAATTCCAGAAAATTATGACAAGACTGGGCCCCAAAAAGGAAACTGAGGGCACTGTGACATGCACAGTAGCAGAAGGAAGAAGTGATAACTTTGTTATCTGCTCAGTAACTGGTGCAGGGCCACAGGAGGAGCGCATGGTCACAGGTGCAAATGTGGTACTGGTAGATAATGATGGCCCACCTGCAACAAGTGCCAACCAAGAAGGAGATGGTTCAGTGAATGACGGTACAGAAGGTGAAAGTGCAGTCACCAGCACAGGAATAACAGAAGAAGATGGAGAGGGGCCAGCAAGTTGCATAGGTTCAGAAGAGAGCAGCGAAGGCTTTGCTCTGAGTTCTGAATCAGAAGAAAATGGAGAGAATGCAATGGACAGCACAGTAGCCAAAGAAGTCACTAATGTGCCATTAGTCGCTGCTGCTGGTCCTTGTGATGACGAAGGCATTGTAACCAGCACAGGTGCAAAAGAGGAGGATGATGAAGGTGAGGGTATTGTAACTAGTACCGGAAGAGGAAATGAAATTGGACATGCTTCAACATGCACAGAAATAGAAGAAAGTGAAGGGGCATTGATTTGCGAAAGTGCAGAAGGGAACAGTCAGATTGGTACTGCAGTAGAACATGTGGAAGCTGAGGCAGGAGCGGCCATCGTAAACGCAAATGAAAGCAATGTTGATAGCATGAGTGGTGCAGGGAAGGAAATTAAAGATACAGAGATCTGCTCAAGTGCTAAAGGGTTTGTAGAAAGCAGTGTGACCAGTGCAGTTTCAGGAAAGGGTGAAGTGGCACCAGTTCCTGAAGCTTGTGAGGGTCCCATGACTAGTGCAGCTTCAGATCAAAGTGACAGTCAGTTCACCAGGAAGGAAAAAGTTGAAGATGCCACCATTTCCACTGGCATGGTTGGGGGCAGTTATGAAGTTCTTATATCTGGTGCCGTTCCAGAATGTGAAGTTGATCACACATCAAGTGAAAAAGAAGATGAGGGCTTCATAACCTCTGTAGAAAATGAAGAGTGTGATGGTCTCATGGCTACTACAGCCAGTGATGGTATTACCAACCAGAATAGTTTAGCTGGGGGTAAAAGTCAAGGAAAAGGCTTGATGATTTCCACCAGTACAACAAATGATTACACCACTCAGCTAAGCATGATTGTAAATGTGGAAGAAGGCCATTCAAGTGCTCTGAGAACTGGAGAAAATGTGGAAGATGCTAGAATAAATGTGGAAGAATTTGAGGCCCCCATGCCCAGTGCAGTTTCGGATGAAGGCCAGCCCACTGCTACTAGAAATGAAGAGAAAGATGAGTGCGCCATGATTTCCACAAGCATAGGGGAAGAGTTCGAAGTGCCTATTTCTAGTGTGACAACCATCAAATCTGCTGAAAGTCAACAACTAGATGCAACAGTTGAAGAAAGAGACAAAGGTCCTTCAGAAAGCTCTGAGGACTTTGAGGCACCTATGCCCAGTGCACCCACAGAAGTTGAAAGTCCTCTTGCCTCAACCAGCAAGGAAGAAAAAGATGAATGTGCCCTCATTTCCACAAGCATAGCAGAAGAATGTGAGGCCTCTATTTCTGGTGTAGCTGTTGAAAGTGAAAACGAGCGATCTGTTACAGTCATGGAAGAAAAAGATGGGAGTGCTATCATCTCAACCAGCTCAGTAGAGGACTGTGAAGGCCCCGTGTCCAGTGCAGCCCCCCAGGAGGAAGTCCACCCATCTGTCACACCAGCAGAAGAGATCAGTGACACTGCCATGATTTCCACAAGCACCTCCGAGGGATGTGAAGCGATCATGATTAGTGCTGTCCTGCAGGATGAGGATCAGCCCACGATTGCACGAGTGGAGGACTTGAGTGACACTGCCATCATCTCTACTAGCACAGCAGAATGTGCACTGATCGTCGCCAGCCTGGACAGACATGAAGAGAATCGGCTCACTGCAAACAACCCAGAAGGAAACGATTACCTACCAGCATTGTCAGCTGCAAAGGTAAGCAAGCGTGCTGTCCCTACGCCCAGCCTAATTGCAGAGCATAGCCATCAGTGTCCCGAGCCTTTCACAGGAGGAAAAGAAGTGGACCCTATGATGGCAGGAAGCACCAAGGAGGGGCATGAGAGCACATCCATCAGCATGCTGTCTGCAGCAGGAGGCCAGCCAAGTGCTGCAGTTGTAGGAGAAAAAGACAGACATGGCGAGGACTGTTCTGGCAAGGTCCCATTTGCAGAAAGAGGACAACGTGAGAATGCTTTGAGCCTCGTAAACACAGGAGACAGGAATGTACCATTGAGCTCTGTTCAGAGAGAAGATAAAAGCCAGGAGGCCGGCATGGCAGGGAGTAGCAGCACAGCAAGTTATTCAACCAGAAGGGACTTAAAGATAAGTGCTTGCTCCCTCCTCAATCTGCAGGGACCGGAAGAAGCATCTGGGCAGATGGCTGAGGACTCCTCTGTCAGTATTCATTGCTTGACAGTAGTAAATACCAGTACTAAAAAAGCTAACCTGCCAGATACCCAAGACGCTGCAGCAGGCCAACCAGGGCCTGAGGACCACTTGAAAACCACCACCACCGAATGTATCAATGGGCAAGAGTCAGAAATCGCTCCTTCCAGTGCAACAATCCTCCCAGCTGCCAATGATGTAGCTTTGTCCACTCCAAAAAGTGAGCAAGACTTGACTGTGAAGAGTGACCCTAGTGGCAAACGGACTGCTGAAGCTTCTAGTGGGAAAACGGGAGATGGAAATGGCATGACCAAATCATTACAAGAGGAAGGAGACCTATTTCTGGTCACCGTTTCTTCTGAAGGAAATGTGTGTGAAATAGGTGAGAATGTGTTTCTAATAAGTAAATTTTAAAGTTTTCCAAAGGTACACAGAGCTCATGTAAGACAGCCTTCCAAAACATGGTTTGTTTTCAGAATGATATCAATGTAAATGTTTTTCTTAGATAACTTAGATAACTTAGATAACTTGGAAGTCAAGCTTCTCTAAATTATACTCATGTTTAAAAGCTTAAAACCTTAGACCCATTTCTCAGGTGCAAGGAAAGAAGAGGCAGGAGCTGGGGGATAGTAAGGGTCCACTAGCTAGTTGGTGTCTACATAACTGGGGCAAACTTCTAACCCTCCCTGACCCTCAGGTTTCTTATCTTAACATAATGAAGGATACCTTCCAACAACTCTGAGAGAATTATTTTTTATCACTCACATTTCACAAATGAGGAAGTAGGTTCAGAGAGTTGAAATAACTTGCATGGCACTTGGGTGCCTATTAGAAACAAAACTTCTGAGCCTCGGTTTTCTGTTTTATCAAATGGGGAGACGAGACAAAAACAAGCATCTTTCTGACCCCAGTCTGACATTATAGATTTGCAGGATGCATCAGTTAAGTCTGGTTGGCTACTTCTAATCAAGAGAGCATATTAATTTTTTTTAAGTTTATTTTTCAGTTAGAATGAGTTTGTTTGAGAGAGAAAAGAAACTTGTTGACTCCTGACAGATTTCAGAGAGTGCTGGTCTTGTTAGAATAGGTGGTAACTCTCAAAGGTCTAGCCTTTGACCACAACCATTCACTATGCCACCCAACTTCAGGTACTTTCTACTGGGTACAGTGCAAGGCCGTGGGGATGCAGAGATCAACTAACATGACGAGAAGGTGGAAGTGTTAGAAGCGGGCAGTGATATTGTAAAGTGATGAGCGCTGAGGAGGGGGTGAAGCACAGGATGCTGTACGAACTTAGGGAGCACAGAGGCTGGACTTAAAGGGGTCAGGGGACTTGATCTCTTTTGCGCTTTGGCTTTGTAAATGGTGGCATCCTGGACTTTTAAACTGGAACAGACCTTAGATATGATCTAGTCCAGCTCTAGGCACCTAAGGCCAGTAGATTTAGTCCTGTTTATTATAGAGACTCCCTGGATGGTTCAGATGGTTAAGCCCTCAGCTGCTAACTACAAGGTTGGCTGTTTGAGTTCATCCAGACATGGCCCGGAAGGAAGGCCTGGCTGTCTGTTTCCAAAAACTCAACTGTTGAAAGCCACATGGAACACAGTTCTACTCTGACACACATGGGGTCACATTGAGTCAGAATCAACTCAACTGCAACTGGTTTGGTTTTGGTTGTCATAGGAACTCAGGTAGGAAATGTTCCGAAGGTTGGAATAGGTAACTTTAAATTTTTCTGTTGATTTCGGCCTGGGGTAAATTGAGTGTTCTGAAAGTTTGTATGACTAGGTCATTGCAACAGGCTACTTCCCTCTACCCCACCCCCATTTTTTTTGTTTTGTTTTTGTTTATCCTTGAAGGAGATTGGCTTTTAGCAAGGAAAAGACTACAGCTTTCTGGAGAGAGGAAGGGCTTTCTTGGGAGGTTTATACATGGGCAGATGAGGGAAACTGGAGAAGCAACAAACAGAAGGACAAGGGAGAGAGAAAAGACACATGACCAGGGTAGAACTGAGTCTCCATCAGGGAAAATTCCACTTGCATTTTTGTCTGCCTTACAGTTTTTTAGCTTTATTTTCAATTTTGCTGTGTTAGCGTGAAGCAAGTAGAGTGAACCTATTCATAAATCAGCTTCTTTATTGAGAATATACCTCAGTGACCCAGAATTTTTGCTTTTAGGGAAAAACCTGGTGCCAATCACCATAGATAAATACTTAGAAATAAGATATCTCTACAAATAATATTTTATCATTCTTCCTGGGCAGCCATCTTTCTATGCAAGCATGAAATGGTTTTACCCCTAGAAAATGAGTAAATGGCCCCTGCCGCTTAGCCAAGATCCTTTCTATGCCACATATTCCTTTTTATTATTTCCTACTGACAGCAAAAGGAAACAACAGAGAAAGGGGGCTTGACATGCCTGGTAACAGCATTCCATTACCTTTTGATTCAGAATGTATTTTATAAGTGAAGTCTTAAATTGGATTAATGGTTTGAATTTCATTAGGCAATGAAGAGTCTCCACCGCATGCTTTGGGAGGATTGGAACTGAAAACCAACTTGAAAACTGAGGTATGGCTGATGATTCAGTTATGCTGAACTGTAAATGGTGTAAGTACCATTTCACCATATGCACATATGTATACTTAAGCGATATATAGCTCTTGTTCTCATGGTACTTAAGACACTTAAGTATTGTCACATCCTGATGGGGGTGGGGTGAAGCTAAGAACCTCAATAGTAAAGTAAATAATACTGTCATCCATTCCATTTACTTAAGCCAGAAATCTAGAAGTCACTCTCAGTTCCTCACTGTCACCCCACATTTAGTTTATCACCAGCTCTTGTATGTCCATTTCCAAAGTAGACCTTGAACACATCTATTTCACTCAATTTCTGCAGCTACAACCCTGTGCTAACCCACTACTTCAGTAGCTTCCCCATTAGGCTTTGACTTCCCCTCGAGCCCCTCCTCTAGTCTGTGATTCACATAGCAGTGAGAGTAAGCTTTAGAGACGTAAATGAGGTGGAGTCATTGCTTAAAGTTTTTGGTAGCTTCCCACTGCACTAAGAATAAAATGTAGACTTTTTTCCCATGGCCTCTGTGCCTTATATAATTTAGACTCCATGCCCTCTTTCCAACTTCATCTGTGGCACCCTCAGAGTATATTTGATAAGATAGCAGTAAATGGGCTATGAACAATGCAGAGGAGATAGAACTTACCCAGCAGGGGCAATGAGCGGGCAGACGAGAAGGCTTGCCAAGGAGGACGCTTGAGTTGAATTTTGAAAGTAGAATGGGAGTTTGCCAGAGGAGAAAGGAAAACGAGTCTTCCTGGCAAAGGGAGCAGCGTGTTCTAGGCACAGAGAGGGGAGGGCCCGTGGTGTGGCCCAGGCACTGCAGTGGGTCAGAGTGCTCTGGGGTGAGACTTAAGCTTCGAAAGGGAGGGGGACCCGATCGTGAAGGACCTTGTGCTGTGCTAAGCTGGACTTTTACTTTGAAAGCAGTAGGAGGGCCATTGATGGATGAAATATGAAATTAGATTGATTTTTTTGTTTGTTTTTAAAGTCTAGCAAGTATTCATTTTTTAAATTTTGCACAGACTTGAAAGTATACTTTTATATTGTTACAAGATGTTGATTTTTTTGTTTCTTTAATTGACTTGAGGTCAGTCTTGCCTTCTTCTTGTGAAAGCCTCAGTTAATTTACCTCTCTGGTGCTTTGGATTTTTTAGACACTTGAGCCTTCAGAGGAGGAGAAAACTGAAATTCTAGCACCACCAGAAAGTGCCTGTGTGGAAAAACAGAGTGGAGTCGGTAAGCTCCTTTTAGGAGTTGTTCAGATTTTTTTATATTTTTTCTTGCATGTGTCTTACCTTTTTTTGCAGCTTAAGTGGTGATTTAGTGGTAGAAGTCCCACCTACCATGTGGGAGACCTGGGTTTGATTCCCAGCCAGTGTACTTCATGCACAGCCGTCACCCATCTGTCAGTGGAGGCTTATGTGTTGCTATGATGCTGAACAGGTTTCAGCGGAGCTTCCAGGCTAAGATGGACTAGGAAGATAAGCGTGGTGATTTGAAAAGCAGCCAGCAAAAACCCTGTGAATCAACCAATCATGGGAATGGTGTAGTACCAGGCAGCATTTTGTTCTGTTGTGTGTGGAGTCTCCATGAGTTGGGAGCCGACTCGATGGAAGCTACCAACAACAGCATTTGTAGTAAAACAGACAGGCTATATGAATTTACCTCTCACTTTTTGAAATAGGTTAAAGAAGATTCTTTACTATGACATTTTTAACATTTTTTCTCATTAAATGCCAATCAAATTTTATGTTTAAATTTGTTATCTCCAAGTAATTGTGGCAAAAAGAGAGTAGTTTTGGAGCAAACTCTTGCTGTATTCCATAAAAATGTTTTTCCAGTGCCCTTTCTGCCCTTCCAGGTTCTGTTGTTGTTAGGTGCTGTTGAGCAAGTTCTGACTCAGCGACTCTGTTTACAGCAGAACGAAACACCACCCGGTCCTCTGCCATCCTCACAATCGTTGTTACGTTTGAACCCATTGTTGCAGCCACTGTGTCATTCCATCTGTTGAGGGTCTTCTTCTCTTTCTTCGACCTTCTACCAAGCATGATATCCGTCTCTCTGTAGCCCATGCTCTCACTTCTTTAAACCATTCACTCTTGGCCCTTGGACTCTGACTTTTGCTTCAGTGACTCCAGTGAAATTACTCTCACCTTGCATAGCCTCTTCTTCGTCCTGATCCTGCTCAGCCATGCTGTAGCAACACACTATCATCAACTGCAGATTTTTTTATAGAAGTAAAGACCTGAGAGCCAAGTATCAGAAAGGACTGTGGCAGCACCTCTTAAACCTTTTGGTCTCAGAACCACTTTACATTCTTTTTTTTTTTTTTTTTTTTAAATTGTGATTTGGGTGAAAGTTTACAGAGCCAATTAGTTTCTCATTAAACAGTTAATACATAAATTGTTTTGTGACATTGGTTGCTGGCCCCATGACATGTCAACACTCTCCCCTTCTCCACCCCAGGTTCCTTATTTCCATTCGTCCGGTTTTCCTGTCTCTTCCTGCTTTCTTATCTTTCCTTTTGGGCTGGCGTACCCATTAGTCTCATACATATGATTGAACTATGAAGCATGACCATCACATGTGTTATCGTTGGCCCTATATACCTGTCTGATATTTAGCTGAAGGGTGACCTTCAGGAGTGACTTCAGTACTGAGGTAAAAGAGTGCCCAGGACCATACTGTTGGTGTTTCCTCAGTCTCTGTCAGACAGCAAGCCTGGTCTTTTGTACGTGTGAATTTGAATTTTGTTTTACGTTTTTGTCCTGCTCGGTCCAGGACCCTCTATTGTGATCCCTGCCAGAGCAGTTGGTGGTGGTAATCAGTGGTAATCAGGTACCATCTAGTTACAGGCTCAGTCTGGAGGTTGCGATAGTTGTGGTCCATTAGTCCTTTGGACTCGTCTTTCCCTTATGTCTTTGGTCTTCTTTATTTTCCTTTGCTCCAGCCAGGATGGGAACAGTAGATGTATCTTAATATGGCCGCTTGCAGGCTTTTGAGACCCCACTCACTACTCACCACAGTCGGTTGTAGGACATTTTCTTTATATACAATGTTATGCCAGTTGAGCTAGATGTCCCCTGAGACTCTGGACTCCAGCTCTCAGCCCAGCAGCTCGGTCTCTCAGGGAGTTTGAACGTGTCCGTGAAGCTTCTGTGACTTTGCCCTGGTCAGATTGTGCTGACTTCCCCAGTATTGTGTACTGTCTTACCCTTCACCAAAGTTACCACTTATTTATTGTCTAGTTAGTGTTTTTCCCTCCCCATCCCTCCTTCCTTCGTAACCATCAAAGATTGTTTCTTTCTGTGTGGAAACATTTTCATGTGTTTTTATAATAGTGATCTCATACAGTATTAATCCTTTTGTGATTGACTTATTTCATTCAGCATAATGCCCTCCAGGTTCATCCATATTGTGAGATGTTTTGCAGATTCATCATTTGTTCTTTATTGTCGGGTAGTATTCCGTTGTGTGTATGTACCATAGTTTGTTTATCCATTCATCTGTTGATGGGCGCTTAGGTTGTTTCCATCATTTTGCTGTTGTGAATAATGCTTTAATGAACATGAGTATGCGCATGTCTATTCATGTGACAGGCTCTTATTTCTCTAGGATATATTCCTAGGAGTGGGATTGCTGGATTGTATGGTATTTCTATTTCTAGCTTTTTAAGGAAGCACCATATCCTTTTCCAAAATGGTTGTATCAATTTGTATTCCCACCAGCAGTGCATAAGAGTTCCAGTCTTCTCGCAAACTCTCCAACATTTGTTATTTTCTGTATTTTTGATTTGTGCCAGTAATGTCGGGGTGAGATGGTATTTCATTGTAGTTTTGATTTGCATTTCTCTAATGGCTAGTGATCTTAAGCATTTCTTTGTGTATCTGTTAGCCACCTGAATGTCTTCCTTGGTGAAGTGCCTGTTCATATCCTTTGCCCATTTCTTAATTGAATTATTTGTCTTTTTACTGTAGAGGTGTTGGATTTTCCTGTAGATTTTAGAGATTAGACCTTTGTCAGATACTTCATAGCTAAAAGTTTTTTCCCAGTCTATAGGTTCTCTTTTTACTCTTTTGATGAAGTCTTTTGATGAGCATAAGTGTTTAATTTTTACAAGATCCCATTTATCTAGCTGATCTTTTGGTGTTTATGTATTGTTAATTATGGTTTGTATCTTGTTTATGCTATATACTAGGGCCTCTAGTGTTGACTCTACTTTTTTTTTCCATGATCTTTGCAGTTTTTGGTTTTATATTTAGGTCTTTGACCCATTTTGAATTAGTTTTTCTGTATGGTGTGAGTTATGAGTCCTGTGTCATTTTTTTTACAGACCGACACCCAATTTTGCCGTCGTTATTTGTTAAAAAGACTGTCTTTTCCCATTTGATGGACTTGGGCCTTTGTCAAAGATCAGGTGGCTGTAGGTAGATGGATTTACGTCTGGGTTCTTGATTCTGTTCCATTGGTCAATGTGTCTGTCGTTGTACCAGTACCAGGCTGTTTTGACTACCATAGCTGTATAGTAGGTTCCGAGGTCAGGTACTGCAGGGCCTCCTACTTTGTTCTTTTTCTTCAAGAACCACTTTACATTCTTGAAAACAATTCAAGACTCCCACAGAGCTTATGTTATATGAATTAAGTCTGTTGATATTTACCAAATAAGAAACTAAAACTGAGAAATTTTGAAAATAAATACATATCAATTTGTATAAAAGTAACAGTAATCAATTCACTGTAAATTAACAAATATTTTTGTTCATGAAAATAGCTAGATTTTTCCAAAATAACAAAATTTAGTGAGAAAAGTAACATCGTTTTACATTCTTGCAGATCTCTTTAAGTCTGGCTTAATAGGAAACAGCTGGATTCATATCTGCTTCATTCTGCTACTCTGTTGTTTTGGTTATAGAATCTGAGGAAAATCCAACATCACAGATATGTGATAGAAAAAGGAGAATTAATAGCCTGTCAGATAGTTGTGGGTACTTCATGTGGCCTCTGGAAAATTCCGTTATACACCCATTAGTTTATAAGGCAAATAACATCTTGCTGTTAATATGAAAATAGTTTTGACTTTGTGGACCCCTTGAAGAAAGGTCTCACGAACTAGCAGGTGTTCCCTGGACTACATTTTTTTGTTTGTTTGTTTGTTCTTGTAATTTAAATGAAGTTTACATTTCAAATTAGTCTCCCATACAAAAATTTTTACATACATTGTTATGTGACCCTAATTGCTCTCCCCATACTGTGATAGCACACACCTCCTTTCCACCCAATTCCCCATGTCTATTCTACTAGCTTCTAACCCTCTCTGCCTTCCCATCTCACCTCCAGACAGAAGTTGTCCGTTTAGTCTCTTGTACCTGCTTGAGCTAAGAGGCACACTCCTCATGAGTATAACTTTATATCCCAGAGTCCAGTCCAATCCCTGTCTGAAGAGTTGGCCTCGGACGTTGTTTTAGTTCTGGGCTGATAAGAGAATCCAGAGGCCAAGCTTTCCGGGGTTCCTCCAGTCTCAGTCAGACCATTAAGTCTGGTCTTCTTACTAGAATTTGAGTTCTGTACTCCACCTTTCTCCTGCTCCATCAGGGACTCTGTTGTGTCCCTGGACTACATTTTGACAACCACTGGATTATTGTTGTTAGCTGCCATTGAGTTTGTTCCAACTCATAGCGACGCTGTGTACAACAGGATGAAACGCTGCCCGGTCCTGCGCCATCCTCACAGTCATTGCAGTGTGTGAGCCCATTGTTGCAGCCGCTGTGTCAGTCCATCTCATTGAGGGTCTTCCTCTTTTTCGGTGATCCTCTACCAAGCATAATGTCCTTCTCCAGGGATTGGCCCCTCCTGATAACATGTCCAAAGTACATGAGATGAAATCTCAACCATCTTTGCTTCTGAGGAACATTCTGGCTGTACTTCTTCCAAGAAAGATTTGTTCGTTCTTCTGGCAGTCCATGGTATATTCTGTATTCTTCACCAACACCATAATTCAGAGGCATCAATTCCCCCACAGTCTTCCTTATTCATTGTCCAGCTTTCTCATGCATATGAGACAATTGAAAATACTATGGTTTGAGTCAGGCATACCTGAGTCCTTGAAGTGAGATCTTTGCTTTTTAACACTTTAAAGAGGCCTTTGGCAGCGGATTTGTCCAGTGCAATACGGCATTTGATTTCTTGACTGCTGCTTCCATGGGTGTTGATTGTGGATCCAAATAAAATGAAATCCTTGACAACTTCAGTATTTTCTGTGTTTATTATGATGTTACTTGGTGGTCCAGCTGTGGGGATTTTTGTCTTCTTTTTGTTGGAGTGTAATGCACATTTAAAGCTGTAGTCTTTGATCTTTATCACTGGGTTAGAGAAATGGAAATAAGAATCATGACAATGAAGGATTATTTCTAGTTGGTACTCTAGTTATTATTGCATATTTTCTTCTGATTCACACATTAACTAGGAGAAAAAAAATACTAAGAACTTTAGAGTATATGCCCAAATTTAAGACAATTCTCCTTTTTTTTTTTTAATGTTGAAATGCTGATGCTAGTGAGGTGGAATAGTCAGGGTGATTTTGGTTGCAAGTAACAGAGAACCATACAAAAACTTACTTTAAGTTTATTAGCTCACAAAACTGAAAAGTTCAGGCAAAGCTGATACGTAGCATGCTGATATCCCCACAAACACATCTAACAGTGAACCAGTTTTCTTTTTTTTTTTTTTTTAAATCTTCTCCCACCACACACACAGGTAATTGCTTTCTCATTCATAGCCTCTAAGAAAATCTTTGTCCTATGTTCCTGGCCTAAATCCTGAGACTTATTCTGATTTAGCTTAGATACACGTGTCCACCCTAAACTAATTACTGTGACCAGAGGAATGTAACTTGATGGTTGACTTAAGTCAAGTGCTCTGTTCCTGGGGCAAGAGTAGAGTAGGTATCTCTGGAACCTCATGCTGCCCCAGACCGCAGTCTGGGCTCTTGGGCAAGAGGCAGGAAAGATAGCCATGATGTCTATGATCCTCAGCTCATCAGCTCAGCTCTTTAAATGATTCCCCTGACAAATATTATTAAGCCAGGTACTTGTGAGTACTAGTGAAAGCAAGATGGAGAATGCAGTCTCTGCCCTCAGATGGTTGTGCAAATGAGTAAGGTGCTGTAATGAAGACACAGACTTGTCTGTCGGGTTCAGCTTTGCAAGGTATGGCCTCAGGGAAGTCCTGTTTAAGCTGAACTAATCTCTCTCTCCTAATCACCCATCCTTTAATTATAGAATGTAATATATAAAAGGAGCCCTGGTACAGTGGTTAAGTGCTCGGCTGGTAACCAAAAGTTCAGCAGTTTGAACCCACCATCCGCTCTGTGGGAGAGTTATGTGGCAGTCTGTTTTGGTAAAGATTACCGCCTTGGAAACCCTGCAGTGCTGTTCTACTCTGTCCTATAGGGTCACTATTAGTTGGAATTGACTTGACGGCAACAGGTTTGGTTTGGTTTGGAAGATGTATAGAAGTACATAATAAAGTTCCCCACTACCCATGGGTAACCACTTTCAATACAATTAAGTATTTTAAACAAAAATGAAATCATAATGTTTATATTGTTCTATAATTTCTTTTTTTCACTCAGCTATATATTGTGGGCATCTCATATTGTCAGTGTATACAGATCCACTTCGTTTATTCTAATAGCAAGAATGATCCTGTTTGTTAGATCTTTTGGTCATCTCTAATTATTCTATTATACATAAAGTTGTAATTAACTTCCTTATGCATATAGCTATATGAGTTTCCCCAAGTATTTCAACAGGATATATACATAAACGTGAATTGTTGAATCTTGATAAACATTTGTCATCCCCCCTAATTTTGAGCCACATTTTGAAGGGTACAGTAGGTTGTCAGGGAGGTCCCTGGGTGACACAAACTGTTCACACTCAACTACTGACCTGAAGGTTGGCACTTCAGATCTACCAGCAAGACCACTTAAGAAAGGCCTAGCGGTCTACTTCCACAAAGATTACAGCCTAGAAAATCCTATGGAGCAATTCTACTCTGTAACACATGGGGTTGCCATGAGTTGGAATGGATTTGACAGCAAGAGGTTTGGTTTATGGGTTCAAGGCAAAGAGACGGGCACTGGAGGTGGGGTCATTCAGATGCTATGAGCAGTGTATATAAATCTTCACCCATGGCTGTCTGGTGGGAGGTCGAGGGAGGGACCTTCCTGGATAGAATAATCTGAAAGGAAACCTTCGAAGTATGTGACCTTATCAGCCAGTGCTGGAAGACCACACCAAGACCTGTCAAGCTGCTTATGCTGACCTGTTAAACCCTGAAGATAACTAGTCTGTCCAAAACTCACAGATGCATTGGTTAAAATTTGTTTCAGTGGTGTTTCATAGTACAAATAATTAACATCTTATCTGTTAATTGTCAAAAGGGCAACATTTTTGGATTCTAAAATCCTGTTCCAACAGTTATATTTCAGATTGCTTTACTGTGTTTAGATACAGCTCAATAAGAGATCTACTTACGTAAAAGGAAGTTGTTTGAAAGAAAAATGTGTGTTCTGTCATTGTTGAGTAGAAACAGTAGACCTTGTACTTCAAGTTTCCAAGGAGTATAAACAGACCATTGCTGTTTGAGGGGATAGGGTCTAACTTTTTTTGATGGTGTTATTTTTAAATGAAGCAGTGTTACACTGCAGCTTAACAGTTACAGTAACAGGTCTTTCACCTTTTCTCTAAGTTTCAGATCACCAGCAGAGTTAAATTACTGTTGTGACTTAATGGACCACTACTATTGTTCAAGGAGTCCTTGTGGCTCAGTGGTTAAGCACTCGGCTGCTAACCAAAAGGTTGGCGGTTCGAACCCACCAGCCTCTCCACAGGAGAAAGATGTGGCATTCTGCTTCCATAAAGATTTACAGCCTTGGAAACTCCATGGGGCAGTTCTACTCTGTCCTGTAGGGTAGCAGTGAGTCAGAACTGATTTGACGGCAACAGGCTTGGTTTGGTTTCAGTTGCCATTATTGTAAAACTGCAAGCAACGTTAATTCCTGTTGTTTTTCTGGTAGTATGACAGAACACAGATTGTAGAAAATAATTGGTCAGTGTTTTACAATTTACAAAGGCAACTAGGCCGCTTACGACATAATCCTATTTAACTACCCTGCAAATTTTTAACTTTGTTACTCTAGTTCAGAAACAATATTAAATTTCCTTTTTTTTTTTGAACAGTTGGACCACCGAGGGAGTCTTCTCTGGTGACTGAATCACTAAATGTAAGACCACTGTATTGGTTTTGGTTTTGGTGTTCTCCTTATTTGGGCTGGTTTTGTTTTGCTTTGTTTTTTGAGAGCAATGAGGCAGTGCCGTCTGGGTGGATGGAATGTCTGCATTTCTTTAGGAGACAGGTGGCCATTCCTCTGCACTCAAGTTCAACGTATTGTTAGCAGCTTTTACTTAATTTTTTCCACATTCACCTTTATCCGTTGATGTCAAGAAATTGAGTTTTCCTTAGAAAAAGAGTCATTCTGAATTCAGCAGCACTGTATTTCTAGAGCCTCTTTAGGCTGACATCCAAAAAGGTTATTCTTCACAACTTCTCTCATAAAACAGAACTAAGGAAATTGAAGAAGGCTCATTTACATCAGAGGAGGAAACTATCCTAGTAATGCTAATAAAAACTCTCCAAAGCACTATCAATTTTCTATTTTTTAATATTATAATAGGATTAAAAATTGGATTTTGATGCCTTAAATCAGTGTGGTCCTGTAGACGAAATAGATTTTAGTTTGCAAATTAGCATTGGCTTCATGTTTTTGGAAAGCTTTTTCTGAAGATACTAAACCATAATTGTTATATACACGTGTTTTTTCCCCAATATAGCCCTCATAATTCCCTTAATACTTGAAGGAATTTTTTTTTTTTCCTCAGTGCGTTCATATGGTGGGGAGCATTTTGTAAAATGCTTGTGAATCACAGACAGCCACATTCTTCCCAGTGCCCCCAAAGGAACTGGGAGAGCTTTGCTTATTATCAGAGTACTTACCTCACTTCATCAAAACACCCTCTTTTGTATCTCCAGGACAAACTTATACACAGTCTGCTGAATAAGAAGGAAGTGAAAGCCCCACCTGGTTAATTTCAGGTTTGCCTTCCAAAACTTAGAAAGGTTCTAAGTGTGGCTGAACCTTGCAGAGCCATCAAGGAGACTGCACGTGGCTCCCTCCCCCAAATCCCCCAGCAGCTGCCTTTTCCCCATCCCAGCACAACCTATCCTTTCCAGATATCAGGAAACTCTGTAGCTAAGATTTAGAGTGTTGTAGGATAGTCTGAAGGAGTCCCTGGGTGGTGCAGTTAGTTAAGTACTTCACTACTAGCCAGAAGGTTGCAGGTTCAAACCAGGGCTTCAAACCCCTGCTGATAATTTGCATTTGTATTTCTAACAAGTTCCATGTGATACTAATGCTGCTAGTTAGGGACCAATTCTGAGAACCACTAGTACAGTAGTGGTTCTCAAATGTATTATACATAAGAATCAGCTGGGGATCTTGTTAAATGTAGATTCTGATTCAGTGTATCTGGGGTGGAAATGAAAATTCTCAACAGGGATTCAAAGCCCTCATTAGAACCCATCCAAAGGTGCCTTGGAATAAAGGCTGGCAATCTGCCTTCAGAAGGTCACAGCATTGAAAACCCTGTGGAGCAGTTCTACTCTGCGTACATGGAGTTGCCATGAGTCGGAGTCATCTTGAAGCAACTAACAACAACAGGATAGTCTGAGACTTTCCCGTCAGTAAACAATAAAGTAGGATTGACAAGATTTGCAACAAACAGGGAATCTTATGGCAGAATCCTTCACAGTTTTTAAACAAAATCAAGAGGGATTTTTGGATGGGAAGGGGATTCATAGAATTCAGAAAATTTTTGTCTCTCCTATTTCCTACTCTGTTGCTGTAACTATTTTAAAGACAGAGTAAATACAGTGAGGTGATAATTTGTTAAACTGAAACTTCTTGAAAAGGAAGATGCTGTATGCCCTTACGCTTCTGTACCTCAGTTCCTTTTGGCATTTGCGCAAGCAAACAGCCGGATTATGTAAATTACCTTCCTTTTTTTTTTTTCCTGCCTTCAAGTTTTTTGTGGTACTGTTCATAAATAAAACTTTATGTTGTTTGTTTAGGTCGAAAATTCAGACTCAAGAACAAATGAAGAAATTCTTAGCAAACCTTATGACAAAGAAGGTAAGTTAATGAATTTCAGAGTAGTAGTTTTAATATTAACTATAATTACTGTTTGTTAAGTGACTTCCATGTGCCAGTCCATATGCCGATTATCTTGCATACCTTCTCTGCTTTCATTCATGTGATCCAGTAAGGTGAATGTTAACTGCATCACACTTGTAGTTGAGGAAATCAGGCTTAGCAAGGTCAAGGTACTTGTTTAAGTCCATACAGCCTCCAAGTGGTGCCTTGCTTTAAAATATGGGGTCCCTCATTGTGAAAATGTCAGTTCTACCCAAAACAATCTACAAATACAACGCAGTCCTGATCCAGATGACCACAGCATTCATTAATGAGATGGGAAAACTAATCATTAACTTTATATGGAAAGGAAAGAGGCCTCAGGTAAGTAAAGCCCTGACTTCAGAACCTACTATACAGCTATAGTAGTCAAAACAGCCTGGTCCTGGTACAACGATAGATATATTGACCAATGGAACAGGATTGAGAACCCAGATGTAAATCCATCCACCTACAGTCACCTGATCTTCGACAAGGGCCCAAAGCCCATTAAATGGGGAAAAGAGAGTCTTTTTAACAAATGGTGCTGGCAAAACTGGGTGTCCATCTGTAAAAAAAAGAAACAGGACCGATACCTCACACCATACACAAAAACATTCAAAACTGATCAAAGACCTAAATATAAAACCAAAAACTAAAAAGATCATAGAAGAAATAATAGAGTTAATGCTAGAGGCCCTAATACATGGCATGAATAGGATACAAACCATAACTAACAATACACAAATGCCAGAAGATAAGCTAGATAACTGAGATCTTCTAAAAATTAAACACTTACGCTTATCAAAAGATTTCACCAAAAGAGTAAAAAGAGAACCTACAGACTGGGAAACAAAGGTCTTATCTCTAAAATCTGTGGGAAAATCCAACGCCTCTACAACAAAAAGACAACCCAACTAAAAAATAGGCAAAGTATATGAACAGACATTTCACCAAAGAAGACATTCAGGCGGCTAACAGACACATGAGGAAATCCTCGCCATCACTAGCCGTTAGAGAAATGCAAATCAGAACTACAATGAGCTACCATCTCACCCCAACATTACTGGCACGAATTAAAAAAACAGAAAATAACAAATGCTGGAGAGGCTGTGGGGAGATTGGAACTCTTATTCATTGCTGGTGGGAATGCAAAATGGTACAACCATTTTGGAAAACGATATGGTACTTCCTTAGAAAGCTAGAAATAGAAATATAATATGATCTAGCAATCCCACTCCCAGGAATATATCCTAGAGAAATAAGAACCATGACACGAATAGACATACGCATACCCATTGCAGCATTGTTCACAATAGCTAAAAGATGGAAACAACCTAAGTGCCCGTCAGCAAATGAATGGATAAACTATGGTACATACACACAATGGAGTACTATGCAATGATAAAGAACAATGATGAATCTGCAAAACATCTCACAACATAGATAAATCTGTACGGCATTATGCTGAGTGAAGTCAGTCAGTCACAAAAGGACAAATACTGTATGAAACCACTACTGTAAAAAGTCATGAAAAGATTTACACACAGAAAGAAACAATCTTTGATGGTTACAAGGGAGGGGAGTGGTGGGGAGGGAAAAACACTTAATAGACAATAGATAAGTGGTAACTTTGGTGAAGGGTAAGACAGTACACAGTCCTGGGGAAACCAGCACACCTTGTCCAAGGCAAGGTTATGGAAGCTCCATAGATACATCCAAACTCCCTGAGGGACCAGATTATTGGGCTGAGGGCTGTGGGAACCATGGTCTCAGGGAACATCTAGCTCTATTGGCATAACATAGTTTATAAAGAAAATTCTACATCCTACTTCGATGAGTAGCATCTGGCGTCTTAAAAGCTTGTGAGCAGCCATCTAAGATACTCCACTGGAACCATTCCATCTGGATCAAGGGAGAATGAAGAAAACCAAAGACACAAGGACAGTATTAGCCAAAAGGACTAATGGACCACAACGACTGCAGCCTCCACCAAACAGTCTAGCACAACTAGATGGTGCCCGGCTACCACCACCAACTGCTCTGACAGGGATCACAATAGAGGGTCCCAGACAGAGCTGGAGAAAAATGTAGAACAAAATTCAAACGCACAAAAAAAGACCAGACTTACTGGTCTGACAGAGACTGGAGAAACCCTGAGAGTATAGCCCCTGGGCACCCTTTTAACTCAGTACTTAAATTACTCCTGAGGTTTACCCTTCAGCAAAGATTAGACAGGCCCATAAACAAACATTAATACCCCTAACTCAGCCATATGTATGAGACTAAATGGGCACATCAGCCTAGTGGCAAAGACGAGAAGGCAAGAGGGGATAGGAAAGCTGGACGAATGGAAGTGGGGAACCCGAGGTCTAGAAGGGGAGAGTGTTGACACATTGCAGGATTGGCAACCAGTGTCACAAAACAATGTGTATTAATTGTTTGATGAGTAACTAATTTGCTCTATAAAACTTCATCTAAAGCACAATAAAATATATGTATGTATGAGGTCCCTGGGTGGTGCAAACAATCTGCTCACCTGCTAACCAGAAGGTTGGAGGTTTGAGTCCACCCAAAGGTGTCTTGGAAGAAAGGCCTGGAAATCTACTTTCAAAAAATCAGCCATTGAAAATCATATGGAGCACAGTTCTACCCTGACACACATGGAGTCATCATGAGTGAAATAGTTATTGGGTTTTTTTGTTTGTTTGCCTTAAAATAGCTCCGTCTAATATGTAGGAGAAGTCTAGGAGTTCTGTGCTAAGTACTCAGTTGTAAGGTGTGTTAGCTTCTGACAGGCAATCTCAATTAGGTAGCAAACTGGGTGTGGCCTATTTGCATGAGTCTTCTCTCAGGAGTCAGATCTCTTGTACATAGCCTGAACATTCCTGTTGTGTCATATTTCAGTCAAAAGTAAAGCAGAGGTAATTATAAACACCCATATACCTGTCACCCAGTTTTGTCATATATTAAAACTTAAATGTTACAGTTGAATCCTCATCATACCCCTCCCAAATCCTAGTCTCTTTCCCCTCCATCCCACTCCAAAGAGAACCACTATTCTGCATTTGCTGTGTACATTTCCATAAGCAATATGTAGCATTATGTTAGGTAATGGATTTCACATATAAACCTTCTGCCTCTCATTTTTTCATTCAGCATTATGTTCTGAGATTTAGTCATGCTGATTTTTATGGCTGTCAGAATTGACTCAGTGGTAACAAGTTTGGTAATGAGTTACTTTATTTCAATTGCTATTTAATATTCCATTGTGTGAGTATTCCACAGTTATTTTTTTGTTGTTGGTGGTAGTGGACATTAGGTTTTTTGCAACTTTTCCCAATTACAAAGAGTGCTATCGTGGGTGATCTTATACCCAATTCCTAGTGCATATGTAGAGTGCGCATATCTCTAGGTGTGGAGTTGCTGGGTTAATAGACGTATGGTCATCTTTACTGAAGGAGCCAGTTGTCACCTAGCAGCATACCAGTTGTCACTGCACACCTTCACCCGTATTTGGTGTTGTCAGATTTGTAAATGTTTGCTAATCTAATGACTCTAAAGTGGTATCTCATTGTTTTCCTTGGACACTTCCTACTACTGTGTTGCTACATGAACTAGGGGGAAGCATGGCTTTAAAGTCAGCATGTGACCCCAGACAAATTACTTGCCTCCTTGAGCCCCATTTACTCACGTCAAAATATGCAGATGATGAAACTTACCTGAATCTACTATCATGAGGAACCTGTGAAGAGCCATTTTAAAGCATCTACTGCAGTGCCTTGTACATACTAAAAAAAAAAAAAAAAAAAAAAAAAAAAAAAACAAATAAACCAAACCCGTTGCTGTCGGGTCGATTCCAACTAATAGTAGCCCTGCAGGACAGAGTAGAACCGCCTCACAGAGTTTCCAAGGAGCGCCTGGTGGATTCAAACTGCCAACCTTTTGGTTAGCAGCCGTAGCAGTTAACCACTACGCCACCAGAGTTTCTTCGTACATATTGGTAGTCAGTAAAGTTACTTACCCAGTTTCCATCCTTCCTCTCCCCTCCCCAAAGAAACTTTTAGAATAAATATTTAAGTTTTTCATTTCTTTTTTGCATTCATTACATAGAGATTTCGAACGGCAAAAAAGGCAACACAGAAGCTGTAAGAGGTCACAGTGTTGAAGCAAATCTTAAAGAGGTGCGTTTTCATGATAAATTCAAGCATTTAATGTTTTATACATAGTCTTTTTACCTGTGCATAAAGAAGGGCTTTCATTCTTTATATATATGTGTATATATATTGTATTAAGGATTCTCCATATCACTTTTTTATAATTTCATAGGTCCCAAGGTTTTTTGAACATGTCCATGTTATACAATCAAAAAATTTTTATATACCACTTTTTGTCAACTGTAAGAAGCACCATTATTTACTAGACTACTAAGAAGGAGAAAAACACTATCAAATTATAACATGCCATCAATTGTAAGACATATCTTGACTTCAGAGCTATTAAAATAAAAAATATTTTTTTAAACATATGCTTTAGAATTATTGAAATACAGTAGGTAGCCAGAAACACATTTGGATATTTCATATGGATTTACATTCAAATCCAAAGAAAAGACTCAAACTTTCAAAATGAGTCAAATTGAAATCTAGATGCCAAAAGTATTATTCTAGGTTTTTTTTTAATTTAGGTATAAATTCATTCCAAAGACTAGAAGCTAATGTGTCCCCATTTAACAGATTTGGATCTAGATTCTGTTGCCTTTAAAATGACCATTCTTAATTCTAGGTTGAAATTTCAATCCAAGAGGAAGAAAGGCATGTGGCTAAAAGAAAAAGAAAGAAGCATTATCCTTCTTCAGACGATGAGCTGGGTATTTGTAATACATATGTTTCTGTTTTAGATATCTCCGAAAACCATACTATGTTCACATCCAAAGTAGTGGGCAAACAACATAGAGAATTCTTGAGGGTAGTAATTGTTTACTTCACAACTCTTGAGACTGCTTTATTTTCAGACTGGCTTAACCCCTTTAGAGTCCTTTCTGGACCTTGATCTAGAAACTATATTGTTCCCTACAGAAGACCTAACCCTTGGAAATTACACAAACCCAGGCTTCCTCTGTAATATGGGCCTGGGATCCAGTCAGATGCTGTGGAGGTCCGTATTTTCTATCTTGATAGACGCCCTGTAGAGCTACTGAAACATTTTTGTAAACGTTCATGTAATACCCCTCTGTGCGCCATACTGTTGATTTTCTCATGGTCTGTAACAGTGCCATCTGATGGAACTTTCTGCATTGATGGCACTGTTCTCTAGTTGCTTTGTCTAGTACAGTAGCCGCCAGCCACGTGTGCCTGCTGAGCGCTTGAATATGGCTAATGTGACTGAAAGACTGAATTTTTAATTGTATTTAATTTTAAATAATTTAAATTTAAATAGCCACATGTGACTGGCGGCTGCCGTGTTGGACAGTGCAGAAACTTGTATACTTTCATACCTGACACAAAGTAGAAATTCAGTAAATTCTTACTGAAATACTCACGAGGAACCAACTCAATAGCACCTACCAACAGCAACAACTTACTGAATGAATAAGTGAAAAAGAATGGATAATAAAATATTTCCCTTTTTAGTTGTTAGGTGCCATTGAGTCAGTTCCAGCTTACAGCAACCCTTTGTACAACAGAATGAAACACTGCCCACTCCTGCACCATCCTCACAGTCGTTGCTGTGTTTAAGCCCATTGTTGCAACCACTGTATCATTCCATTTCGTTGAGGGTCTTCCTCTTTTTCAGTGACGCTCTACTTTACCAAGCATGATATCCTTCTTCAGGGATTGGTCCCACCTGATAAACATGCCCAAAGTATGTGAGATGAAGTCTCGCTATCCTCACTTCTGAGGAGCATTCTGGCTGTACTTCTTCTAAGACAGATTTGTTCATTCTTCTGGCAGTCCATGGTATATTCAGTATTCTTTGCCAACACCATAATTCAAAGGCATCAATTCTTCTTTGGTCTTCTTTGTTCATTTTCTAGCTTTTGCATGTTTTTATAATTTATAGAGTTCATACTATATCCAGGTACTACTTGTGGTATTTTATATACAGTCTTAATCTTCTCAATAACCCTGTGAATTAGGTGTTATCATCACTTTTAAATAAAGAAATTAAGATTCTGAGAGGTTGTGACTTCACTGTAAAGTAAAGTAAATCTGATTCCAAAGCCCCGTGGTCTTAAGCTGCACCTGTAAGCCATACCACTCAGGTGGTAACTTGTTCAGGAACGTGAAGGTAAAGAGTGTCTGGGAACTCTGTGTGTCCTTATGCTTTTTCCATAGAACCTGCTACTTGGCTGTGGTCATTTAAGCACTTGGGGATTTTTTTTTTTTTTTTTTCTGACTCTTCCAGGGCCAAGAGCCAATGTTCAGTGCTCAAATCACAGGAGCTTATGAACACATTTAGAATAACTGCTATCTTCAGTGGATCACAAGTCTAGTAAAGAAGTCTCAGGCTGTTTTAAAATAGAACTGTGCATTTCATTTTTCATTTAGCTTTTTTTCCTTTGTTATTCTGTCCAAACTGATTTACAGATGATAATCCCGGTGTCCTGCATTCCAGAATAGAAGCTGCACAGAGGCAGTGCGTGGAAACTGAGCCACAGGATGCAAAGGTATTGTTTTCCACAAATTAAGTTTTGGGGGTAACCTCATTATATCACTGTGAATACTTACTTTGTTTTTCATCCTAGTATCTTTTCTACTTTATGTATCTCTAATAATCTGTTTATCATAAAAGGTGTATAATGTTGTACTTCATAATTCTTAAGCTGGAGGATTGTTAATCTCACAGTATAGATATAATCATTGCTTGCTTACATTTTTGCTCAGTCTTACTATTGACTTCTTTAGGTTTTTTCCAAAGTGTGATATACTTTATTACAGACATGCTTTCACCCAGATGTTGAAAACAGTGATACACATTGCTTTAAGAATGTTAATACTCTGCCTCCTTTCTAGTTTATCCTTTGCCCCTAAAATATCCAGACCAAAAAAACCAAACCCATTGCCGCTGAGTTGATTCCGACTCGTAGCAACCTGATAGGACAGAGGAGAACTGCCCCATAGGGTTTCCAAGGCTGTAATCTTTATGGAAGCAGACTGCCACAGCTTTCTCCCACAGAGTGGCTGGTGGGTTCAAACCGCTAACCTTTTGACTAGCAGTCGACCGCTTTTACCACTGTACCACTAGGGCTCCTTCCCTAAAATATAGGTTGTCCTTTTTTCCTATGATCTTTATTTTTTGTCCTGTGACTTAGCGGAGTATCTCACAAATTCATTTTTCTGCCCCAGTCCTCTCTCTTGTTTTAGCCTCAGATTTCCCCACTTCTTGGCAGATAAATCTCTTCTTGGGTAGTCTTTCATTTCTGAGATTCAACACTTTTATAACTTCTCTTTGTCATTTCCAAACTACCTCTATCTCCTCATTCTTTCTATTTCCTTAATTTATTTTTACCACTTTGTTCTGGAAGTGCTTAAGTCAGCTTATAAAAATATATGCAGCTGACTTCCAGTTCACGAAACCAGTTCAGAGTCTCTTCTTCCCCCAATAACTGAACTAAATAAAAAATGGAAAAAGAAGTTTAACAGCCAAACAGATAAAGTAACATATTCTTAAGAATTTCAGTTGCTTGTGGCCAAGGAAAGAAACAGGCTTGTAACCTCATCCCTCCCCCTGCCCTTTCCAGAACAAAAATCCTAAGAACACTACTCCTAGATTAGCAGAGATACAGATTGTAGGGGGTATCTTTTTATTTTCCCTTTAATTTCATGTAAGTGTTTTAATGATAAATTGAAATAAAAATGTAATTTAGCCATTTTTATTAAAAATTTAATACACCGGTAATATTTTCAATATCATAAATCAGTATTTTCTTTCATGGAAAGATGTCTGCAGCAGCATCCATTTAATGTTACGTTTAATGTTGATGATGTTAATTTTTGGACAGTAGGTTGGGAGTGAGGACGTTTGTGGTTCAGTAGTAGAAGTCTCACCTTCTGTGAGGTAGACCCAGGTTTGATTCCCGGCCAGTGCACCTCAAGCACAGCCCACCACCCTTGTGCCACTGGAGGCTTGAATGTTGTTACGCTGACCAGGTTTCAGCAGAGCTTCTAAACAAAGACAAACTAGGAAGAAAGACCTGATAATCTACTTTCAAAAATCAGCTAGTAAAAACTGTGTGGATCACAGCAGTCCAATCCCATCGTGCATGGGGCCGCTGTAATTCAGAGGCCAAATAACTGCAACTAACAACAACAGTTGGAGGTGATTTTATCATTTCTGTTACAGTTTTCTGTATAATAAATATTTATCACTTTCTAAAAGCAATAAAATCATTCTAAAATGTGTATGGTAAGACTAAAAGAAGACCGAAATTGAGTAAGTGAAAAAATCAAGTACAGGAAAAATAAGAGTAGGCAATAAACAGTGAATCACATGCCTATCACTGGAATCTAATCAAGTTTTTAAGAAGCCAAAGTGGTGGCTCTGAATGAACCAGCTTGGAAAGGGAAATGCCTTCTAGTCCAGTGGTTTGAAAACCTATGGGCAGTACATCTTCAGCCAAGTATATGGAACAGATAAAAATGGAGCTCTTCTGTCTGAAATGAGGCAGGAGACCCCCCCAAAACCACTGCCTGCCCCTTCCCACAGACACACACACATACTCAGCACTTCAAGGGGTTTCAGGCCGAAAACCATAGCGCAGCATGAGCCTCAGTGTTGATGATGTCAAAGCAAATCGGGTGCTCAGGAGAAGCTCTGCAGCTTTCCCAAATGGGATGGCCTTGCATTCTCTACACCAGTACTATCACAAGTGGAGTATAGGAAGAAACGGTAGAACTTCCTTTTTATCTAAAAACAAGAAAAAAAGTTAAGCTCTATTAATATTTAATCTATAGATTGACACTGGTGCCATCACTGAAAGCTGTCCTTATGATGTCTTGGTCATGGTCACATAGTATATTCAAGGGGTCTTAAGGAAAGCTGTGAGTTCCTCAATGCAGAGGATTTGAATGATCCCCTCACTTATTTTTTTTACTTTCAGTATTTTTTTTATTATGGGTTTCAGATGCTCAACTGGATGAATTTACAGTCTGTTAACCTAGTTTTAATTAAATTAACCCCTCCAAAACAAACACTGGCTTAAGATTCCCACAAAGAAACCATAAGATAAAGTTTATAATGCAGGCACAAACAAATAATAAGAAAATGGCTGAGCTGACACTTCTGTTACTAGGAAATAACAGAAGCTCTTTGTCAGCCTCATTACTAAGTAAAAAGAATAAGGATCTAATTATATCTGATATAAAGTTGGCCAAAAACTTCAGAATATTTAAGACTGTTTGAAATGTGAATGTCCGTCTCCCTATAAAATCCCTGAAAGGTTACACCAAATCCTGATGACACTGATTATTACTTTTGGGAAGGAAAGTCCGGTATGGACATTTCACTATAGACCCTTTTGAATTTTGAACCAGGAGAATATATTTCTGTTCATAAATAAGGAAAATTATAATACAGACATTGTAGCATTTCATGCTCAAAACATCTTTGCGACTAATGAAACAACCAGAACTGAAGTAGTGAGAAAGTTCATGTTATGTATTGTGGAGAATGTATCCAATATCACTGAACAATTTATGTAGAAATTGTTGAATGAGAAACTAAACTGCTGTGTAAATCTTCAATGAAAACACAATAAAATATCATTAAAAAAAAAATCTTTATGATTAAGAAAACCAGTTGCCATCTAGTCAACTCTGACTTGTGGTGACCCATGTGCCTTAGAGTAGAACTGCACTTCATAGGATTTTCAGTGGCTTTTTTGGAAGTAGATCACCTCTGGGTGGACTTAAACCTCCAACCTTTTGGTTAGCAGCAACCTTGTTCATGACCTTGTTAACTGTTTGCACCACCCAGGGACTCCAGGGTGAATGATTGAACTGTTGAGAGAGCACTGCTCTAAATAGCTCAGCTGAATTCTCTTTGATGCCTTCTTCTTTATCCCTTCTCCCCAGTCCCTCCCCTCCACCACCCACACAGAAAAAAATACATTGCCAGTTCTCATCAGTTCTCGCTTTGGAGTCTCTCTGGAAAAGACAAGGCCCAAGATGAGGGAGGAGAAGAGCAGTTCCATTTTGCAGGGAAAAAAAATAATAGCCTTGTTACTTTGTAGTTGAACCTTATCTCGTGGTTTTCTGTCTTCAGAATTCTTATCTGTTTTTATAGTCTCCATAGCAGCAATAATAGTTACTCTTTAAAAACATTTTCCAGTGAACAATTTTAAAAGACAACTAGAACATTGTTTTTGAAATAGAAAAGAAAATGTGGGGAAGGGCAAGTGTAGGCAGTGTTAAGTTTGAGAAAGAAGGCTTCTTGTCTTGTTCAATTTCTCTATAGGAAGAGAGCTCTGGTGATTTGGAAGAACTGTCTACAGCAAGTTGTAAGACAAACAGCAGTATTTCAAAGGCCATGGAAGAAAAAGGTGAGTAATACATCTACTTAGATAAATTAGTCTGAGAAATAACTAAGCATTCAAAGAGTCAGCATCTCTCACCACCCTTCACCCACCGAAACCTCAGCAGGCAGATTTGCACGTTTGTGTTCCTTTTATAATACAGTACTCGGGTGCTTAATAAGCTTTTGGGAATCATTTTTCATTTGGTTCCTGTTCTGCCCAAAGAGTGCTACTTAGCAGCTGACCAAACTCAGTCTTACGAATTTTGATGGCGTGGGCATGAAAATGGAGTGTGTCTGCACATGTATGTCTGTGAGTGCGTAAGTCACCTTGGTGAGCTGTCGTAGCGATGGAGGCTGGCCTCGGTCCCCAGCAGTGAAATGACTCTCCCTCCCTTTTCTGTAGATGAATACAGCAGCAGTGAAGCTACTGGTGAAAAGACAGAGCAAAATGAAGATGACAACATAAAATCTCAGGAGGCAAGAAATTGTTTCCTATTTATTTGCTCAGAATTATTTAAGAACTAAAAACAAATGCATTAGATACTGTTAAGTTTCTCTTCAGTACTTTTGATGGTGCTCTTTTATTTTTAGTGCAGTGGGACACCATTTTACACAGTGCATTTTATCAATGTCATTATGATTAATTTTGTTCTCTTCCTCTTCATTTCATCAATATATTTGTATGAGACCTACTTATGTCATGGCCAAACAGAATCAGCCCAAAGCACTACATCAGTGGCAATGTCGGGTTCCTGCCCTAACAGCTTAGCACTGCCATGCCAGGCCCAGAACTGGAGGCCTGATGGGGTGAAATTAGAGCAGCAGCAGCAGGGGTGCAGAAGGCAAGCAGGGGTACTTAATGGGACCCAGGGTCACGAGGCAGGCGCCTGGGAAGGCGCAGGAGCAGACAGAACCAGCCCAGCCCTGCCTGTCCTTGGCCCATTCAGATATGCAGAGGAGCCCAGTAGGGCAGAGAATCATAGCAGCCTGAGGCAGAGCTCCAATCATCCAAAGAAACAACCTTGACCTCGTACACCAGGCAGTTCTTCTCCATGAACCACACTGAGTTTGCCAACTTTTTAAGGGCACAAAAAACTCTTGTTTTCTCATGCTTCTGTGTGAGAAATTCAGTGGACTCCTTTTGTCTTACAAGAGATAACTTTGGTCACAACTAACTTGGATGAAAACTGAATTTCACTGGAGGCCTATGTTTATTGCAGAAATAAACGCTACCACTTACTGAGGGCTGGCTTGCATTGTCTCATTATCGCATAGTCCTCAGGACTCCATGAATTCATACTACTGTTTCCACCATTTATCAGGTGAGGGGACTGCAGTGAGAGAAGTGAAGCACTAACCAAAGGTCACGTAGTTTTTAAGTGACAAAGCTTGTGATTTGAGCCGCTTAGGAGGAGACTCTAGGTTCCTAGGTGGTGCAAATGGTTTGCGCACGACTGCTAACCTAAAGAATGGTGGTTCGAACCTACGCAGCACTACCGTGGAAGAAAAGGCCTGGCAGTCTGCTTCCATTAAACAGGCTAAGCAGAACTGCTCTGTAGCCAAGAAAACCCTTTGGGGTGCAGTTCTACTCTGCACACCTGGGACCACCATGAGTTAGAATTGACTGGACAGCAGCTAACAACAGCAAGGAGGAGGGGACTCTAAATCTCACTTTGAGAAAATATAAACTATATAACAGAGAATAACATTTTTTATTGCTGTTTGTTTTGTTTGACTGTTTTTTATTTCCCCCTTAGGAAGATCAGCCTGTAATTATTAAAAGGAAAAGAGGAAGACCTCGTAAACACCCTATAGAAACTGTGTTAAAAACAAGTAGGTATTTGATGTGTTTTCAGGTCACACACAAGAAATTTTCAAGCTAATTTTCTAAGTGAGATTGCTTTTGTTTTTTAGAAGAGGACTCCAAAACAGACACTGGCATTGTCACTGTAAGTAATTGTGAAAGATGAAAACTCTTGAAATACTTGCTTTTGATCAGAAAGTTATACTGCAATATCTAGGATTTTGAACTATATTATTTTTCTCAAAGTATTTGAAAAGCTTTAAAAGACTTCCTTAAATAAAACATTGAGTAACCATTCAAATAATGTTTTGATTAGTGATGTCTTCATATAAACAATTCTATGAGTTACTTGTTCTCCATTCTGATTCTATCCTCTCTCATGAGTTTGGTTATATAAAAATTATATAGGGTCGTATCTTCTTGTGGTCACTCTTGGTTAAAGTATAGAAATCAGCTGTTTTATGTTATTTTTAAATCGATTTCTTTATGAAGATCTCTGATATGTCTCCATCTTACTACTTACAAAAAATTCCTTTTTGTAATAAAGCATAAGCTGATTTTAATAAAGGAAAATCCTCAGTAATACTTTATCTTTTTAACCATTTTTACCTTTGACCCTGAAGTATAAACCCAGTGAAATCAATGTATGAAGATTTTATTGGATTAATTTTGATGACAGCATTATAATGAGAATAAGCATATGTCCACTGACCTCCCAAAAGCAAATGGGATTTAGGCTGCAGTTCTGCCACTTACTGCAAGATCTCTGACACTGGGCCAAGCACATGACCCTCTGGAACCTCCATTTCCTTGGCTATAAGGTGGTTGCCCCACTTAGAGGATTGTTATAAAACCACAAAACCAGAGCACTAGGTATGAATGCATTTACTGCATGTGAAGTGGTTGCAGAGTTGGGGAGTATTAACCACAGTGGGCCATGCTGCATTGCTCCTGTGCTCATCCCTGGCATGGCAGCAGGTTGCTGGGAAAGAGTCTTGTTGCAGCCTTGATTCTCACTGTGGACGGGCTGTGTGTTCAGAAGCATGAAGATCTGTTTTTGCTTGGTATATTGAATTAGCTACGGAAAATATTATAGCTATACAATAAATTGTTGTTATTAGTTGCCATCGAGTCTAGTCCAACTCGTGGCGACCCCATGTGTGGAGAGTAGAACTGCTCCATAGGGTTTTCAAGGCTGTGTGACCTTTCGGAAGCAGATCACTAGTCCTGTCTTTCGAAGCACCTCTGAGTGGGTTCATACCACCAACCTTTCAGCTAGTAGCCCAGTGCTTAACCATTTGTGCCGCCCAGGGGTTCCATACGTAATAAATAGAGGCCCTAAACTTTCCTTACGTTGTTGACTACTTTTCTATGTGATATTGATAAACTGCCAATTTCGATTTTTTTTTTGTTTTGTTTCAATTTAGGTAGAACAACCTCCACCTAGCAGTAAAGTGAAAATAATGCAAACAGGTATGTACCTACAGCATTCTTCTGTTGTATGAGGGAAGCAGGCTGTTGGGGAAGTTTTTAGAGTTTCCTTCTGTTTCTCATTGTAGTACAAAGCATCCTCAGTAAAAACTGTTGTCCTTATAGCCAGGAAAGACTCTCCCTGTTGGCTTTTCCTGTGGCCTGAGCCAGCCTTAATATAAGAAGTATTGTGTTGAAACAGAAGGAAACAAAAGCCCTGGAAAGGCTGGTTGCCTCAGGAGAGGAGAGCTGGGTGCCTGAGCTTTAGCGTTGGGAGGAAAACTTAACTTTCATTGAATACCCTTCTGGCCCATTTAATTCTTACAATGAGAATTCCTTATGGATTCAAGAAAATTAATAAAATGTAGGTTTTAAAATAAAAGTATAAAAAGTAACCTCTGTCTTCAGGGGGATTACAGCCTCATTCAAGAGGAAAGATGTGTAGGAAAAAAGCAAGAGGTGATGCAGTAAATGCCAACTGAGTAGCCAGTGACAGAGACAGAGAGCCACAGAGGCCATGATGACAGAACTCTCACTGCAGGCTCAGGAAGCCTGGGCAGCCTTCATAGAGGAAGGGGATGGCAGCAAAAGTGAAAGAGCAAAAGCATTCCATCCAAGGAAGTAGTTTATGCAGCCACGTCCATGCCATAATTTATGGGTATATTAAGGGAAGCAGTGGATCAGCCTGGCGAATGGGCACTGTTACCAGGAAGACTCAAATCCCATTCAAGAGTCTAGTGTTCTCAGAGGGATAACAATTTAGAAAGCAGCTTGTGCAGCTCACAGCTCCCAGGACTCAAGAGATGGGATCCTTTTAAGTACTTTTGTCCTTATTCCAAGGAGAAGAAAATATACTAAAATGTTGATAATGATTCTCTAGGTGGTGGAATGATGAGTGCGTTCCAGATTATTTGTTAACAGCTGTATGCATTTTCCAGATTTGTAACAGTGTATATATTATTTTCATGGTTTAAAATCTGTGACATAAAAGCAAGAAGATTCATTGGTAGGTTTTAAAGGGCAGACTTTGGCAACAAAATGAATGTGACAACTTCTTTTGATCAAATTAGTTGCATAGTCAGATCAGAAAAGTATGTATTCTGACCAGCAAGATAAAGCAAATATGTCATTTAAAGTTTTTTTTTTCCACGTTTAACCATATGTGATTCTGTAATTATACTTCATTTTTCCTCGTCTCTTAGGAAATTAAGGTTTGTTTATGTTTTTAAGTGGAGAGATTTTACTTATGTTTGGTTTTTAACCAGTTTTCATTCATGCCTTTATAATATTTTAAATCTCTACAATATCAAGAAATCCCTATAAAATTGAGTGTCCTTTAAAGACACTGATTTTATAAATAGTAATAACATGCTTTTACAGTGATGTGATTATGTTTTAGGGTTGTTATTTGACATTATTTTTCTGAATCTGGATAATAATCACTAGTTTAAGACAAGCTCCTTCTTTGTTGGCCTTTTTACTGGTTTAACTCTTCTGTCTTCGTTAGGTTGTTGAAATTGCAGGAGAGGGCAGCTACCACACTTTTCATGTTGACAAGCATCCCCGTAGTTTTAACTTCAAATAGTCCATTGAACTAAACTTCATTTTTCTTTCTAAGATGCATTCTCAGAAAATTGTGACATCTACACAAAGCAAATATACAAAGAATAGGCATAGACAACCTACAGTCTTATAATATGTACTTTTTTTCATTACCATGATATATGCAATTGGAGTCGAAAGAATTCCAGCTATCACCCTACTTATTAGTTATGTGACCCTCAAGTTACTTAAATCAAGTTACTTGAGCCTCATTTCCCTAACTATAAAATGGGAATTGTAATACTTGGAGGTTTATTTACATTGAGATTTAAATGAAGTCTCTAATCCTGATCACAGTTCCTCCTTGGTCTATCTTGGGTGCTCCTTAGATGGCCCTTTTCTCCTCCCTTTCTGGGTTCAAGAACATTTGAGCTGACAAAACCAAAAAAAAAAAACCATTGCCATCGAGTCGACTCCAACTCATAATGATCCTATAGGACAGAGTAGAACTGTCCCATAGGGTTCCTAGGCTGTAATCTTTACAGAAGCAAACTGCCACATCTTTCTCCCACAGAGCAGCTGGTGGATTGAAACCACCGACCTTTTGGTTAGCGGCCGAGCACGTAACCACTGCACCACCACAGCTCCATTTGAGCTGAAAGAGACCATAAAGGCGATCCAACCCAACTCCTTATTTTACACGTGAGAAAACTGAGGCTCAGGGCGTTTCAGTAATTTGCCCAGATCACACAGCTTACTGGTGGTAAATCTGAAACTAAAACTTTGGTATCCTTACTTGCGTTCTAATGTGCTCTCTGCTAGATTTTCTGACTCTTACTTTGCTTTACTTTGCTTGACTGAGACAAAATAATGATAAATTATATAAGCATGCATTAATTAGCACTGGTGCATGCATAGACAACAAGCTAGACTGATGAAATTTAATTTTACACTAAGAAAGTATTAAATAAGGAGCCCTAGTGACACAACAGTTAAGCGCTCAGTTGCTAATTGAAAGGTTGGCAATTTGAAGCCACCTAGCAGCTCCGTGACAGAACGACTTGGTGATCTGCTCCCATAAAGATTGCAGCCTAGAGAATTCTATGGGATAATTCTACTTTGTCACATAGGGCCGCTAAGAATTGAAATCAGCTCAGCAACACCTAACAACAACAAAGTATTAATGCAGAGATTTCCCTTTTCTTAAAGATGAGTCCAATAAAGAAACAGCTAACCTACAGGAAAGAAGCATAAGTAATGTAAGTGTTGATTTTCTTATCAAAATGTTTCCTTTACACCTAAACTTAGTAAATGATCAGTTGGTGCCATTTCACCTTCAATTTTGTTGCTTCTAGGATGATGGTGAAGAAAAAGCAGTAGCAAGTGTGCGTCGAAGGGGAAGAAAGCCCAAGCGTTCTCTCACTCTCTCAGATGATGCTGGTACAACTCAGTTCTTTGAGCACATTCTTAGTTACAGTCTTACGCTTCAAAATCCTCTTTTAAAGAGTTGTTCATTAAATGAGGGAAGATCTAGTGGGGTACAGCTAGTATTCATATTATGTAAATATGTGTGAAATGGCTCTAATCCCATGTCAGCAATTGTACATCCCAGATGCTTCCCAGAGTACGTGTGAATTTTTCATGATATTGGCTGTGACCCGCCTAAGTAAACTATCCCAAACATGTTTGAGATTAAGTTAAACAGTTGTGAATTGGATGTGCTGAAACATAAAGGAAGTAGAAAACCACTTCTACCTCCAAGTTGCATCTTAAGTTCTTTTAAACTCTGTGACCCTATCCTTTGGAAGTGTCTTTGGGAATTGTACAATCCAGGTGTTACCTTTCTACTTAAACAGAATCCTCAGAGCCAGAAAGAAAACGCCAGAAGTCAGTTTCTGATGCAGCCGAGGACAAGAAAGACCAGGAGTCTGATGAGGAAGAGGAAGAGGAGGAGGAAGATGAACCCTCAGGAGCCACCACAAGATCCACCACCAGGTCAGAGGCTCAGAGGTAATAGGGGGCAACAAAGAGCTTCTAATGACCTTCACCAGCTTCTCCATCAGAAAACTCCTTCGAGTTTTGTGGAATTATCCTTTCTTATGCCACAGTGTAAGCTGTTTCCTTTCTGTTTATCTTCAGCAGAGAGTACTTGCTCTCAGCCCTCTGATGTTTTTTTTCTTCTTGGAGAATGTTTCCCATCTTAAGCCATCTTTTGGGATCACTTCAGAATCTTTGCCAGGATTTAATTGTCTGTTGGGTGGACCCATTCAGTTCCTTTACTACTATCTGTTGAGCATTTACTGTGTCTCAGATATTGTGCCGAGCATGATGGGTGAATACAGAGATATATAAAACACAGTGTCTGCGTTCCATACTCTTAACTCTAGTAAGAGAGAAAGCAGGCACACGCATCGCTGTTGTAAGATGCATCTAACCAGAGCTTTGTAGTTGATGGATTGTATGAAATTGCCCATATTCGACCATTTTTGACTTACATAAATGGCAATTTCATGTTTCCTAAACTGTGTTCTCCCAAACCTTAGTCTAGCCAGAAGCCTCTGGGAAAATAGTACCATGGTCAAATGCGTTTAGGGATGTCAGTGAATTCTCTCCCCTTCTTAGAAGGTTACGGTGTACATTACTTTATTTAGGGCTTACCAAAGTCCTAAAGGAAAGAAACTTGCCTACCTTTGTTTAAACAAACATTATTTGACCACTGTACCCGTTACTAAGCCTGTGAACACCAATCAGTATTCCCCACAGCACATTTTGAGAAATATTGCATCACTATATAGTTTCATCCTAATAGTAACCTCCAAAGCAAGAATACTTTCCATTTTGAATGTGATTTACAGGCTGTTAATCTTGGTATCATCTTTTGTTATTTCATTATCCAAATCAATCAAAATTTCAGGAATATTTATTTCAGTACCATCACTTATTAACACCTATCACTCTAGTATAGTAAAAGTACCTTTTCTAATCCCTCCAAACTTGTACGTTATTAACCCTTTTTGCCATGGTTTTGATTTCTCAAAGAGTCAGATTTTAGAGCCAAAAGACTTTAGGTGCTCACGTGGCTAAGGTAAGGTGATACCATGTTTGCTTTTTAGGTGGGGCAACTCAAATAGAAGAGAAGTCACAGAATCAAGATTCCTCCTGATAGATAGAGCCCAGCACCTCTGTATTCTGATGCAGAACACTCCACCAACACCACCACCTCCCTCTTAAAACGTTCCTGGTGAGATCATCCCATACAGTAGGGCTCACCTCAGAGGAAGTTCCATAGCCTTCCTAGCCATCTTCGAGTGAGTGTCTAAAAGCAGCTTAGATTTGCCATTTAAAATTCATTCTTTACAAATAAATTTTATTTGACTTATATAGTTCTACAGTCAATGCTGTTTCTTACTGTATTTTAGGAACTTTTTATTCACAAATGGATCCTTTACTCTTTAGTATAGATTCTTTGGTGTCAGTTGATTGGTTCCAGGGTGTTTGTGTCTTCATAATTTCAGATTCTTGGGATTGGCTGTGGTCTCAGCGATCATCTAATCTGACTAACCCGTCAGTGCCTGAATCACTGTACCAGCAGCTCCTCTAAACAGTCTTCCTGCTTTTGCACATACTCGGTAGCAGGGAAAGCAGTTCCTTCTCAGAGTTCTCTTCCTTGGGTTCCATAGAAGCTGGCCTCCCTGTAGCTTCTACCCTTGGTTCTAGTTCTACTCTTGGGAGCTGCTAGGTAACTTCCTCTTAAACATTTGAGGGTAGCTTCCAGATCTTCTCTTCTTATTTTAAGCCCCCTCATCCTTGCTGTTTAAGAAGCAAATGTTCTGCACCAAGTGTGATCTAATGAATCCAGAAGAAGATTGTCCCCATCTTCCTTTGTAGATTCTGTGCTTCAATATGCATCATAGAGTTGTCTCAGATTGAACTGTACACCAACTAAACAAATCCTTTTTCTTAGGATTTTTGCTGCTAAGTCTGATCCCTTCATCTGATACATGTGCAGTTGACTCTTGGGATCCAGTTTCAGGGCCTTGACATTTAGCTTTGTGAATTATGTTTTTATTAATCTTGGCCCCTTATTCTACTCTGATGAGCTCTTTTGAGATTGATCTCCATTTCGTCAGCCAGTGTATTTTCTGTTTTCCAGTTTCATCTTTTTCTAAGTCACAATAAAATATCAGACACAGTAAAAGCAAAGACAGAGTTATGCAAGCAGAGTTAGTCCTGGATGACATCAAGATCTATTTATTAGCAACAGTCAGGGAAACCAACCAAAACCAACCAATGCTTTAGCCGCATTGCTCCAACTCACCCATGAGGAGCCTCGGCCTTTCTAAGTAGTCCCAGGGACTGGAGTATTCAGTGCTACCATTCCACCTACCTATTGCCCAGTGTCTCTATAATCTGTTTCAGAAAGCATCATAGCGAGCCATCTGCACGTGCAACATCCAAACTTGGCAGCCCAGAAACAGTTTCTCCCAGAAATCGCCAAAAATTAGCAAAAGAGAAGTTATCCACCAGCGAAAAAGTTAGTAAATCTCCCCCATTAGGAAGGTAAGTCCCTGCTTACACTTCACATCATGTTTAACCCCCTTAGACTATTTTTGATACAGTAATGTTTTCTTCCTAATTTCCTTTAAGATTTTTGTCTCACCACATAACGGTCTTTTGGGATCATTGTTTTCCAAGAGGAAGAGACAGGGCTACAGAAGTCTCCTCTTGGTGCTTCACCAGCCTGGCCTTGCCACACACCCTCCCACTCAGGCTTGTCCTTGACACCTGTGAGCCTTCCATCGCCACTCCCGTCCACCAAGACTGAGGCAAGGCATGCGTCTTCCAAGTGCTCGTAGATCTCAGGGCTTGATTAAATCAGCACTGCATGGTAAAGCATGTGACAGCCCAGAACCATAGGACCTAGTTTTAGCGAGGAGAAAAGGTAACGAAGTACAGTGCCCGCTTCAGACCAGCCACCCGCCAGCTTGCACTCCCTCTGCAGCTCAGTCCATCTCTTGCTCCCACCAGTTGGGCTGAGTCCTGCTTCTTTACTTTTGCTTATGCTAGCCCTTTCTTGAGGAACAGCCTCGCCACCATCTTCCCAGCAGACCAGGTCCTTCCCGTCCTCGAAGCCCAGCTTCTTCAGGATGCCTCGTCTGCCTGCTTTAGCCCCTCATCATCTCCCCTTCTGTTGCACTTCCCATCAGCACTGTGCAGCTGAGAATGGCATGTGCCATTGGTTTAGGTGTATTAGTTTTGTTTCCCCTCCTGAACTGTAAGTTTCTTCCTTAAGTTCAGGCACTTGTCTTACTTTCTGTACATTATGACATCAAAAAACAAAAGAATTCACGGTATAAAAAACCTGTTCTGACATTTCTTATTGCATGTGATCTTTGCAACATACTTTAATGTCTGTATGCATTATCTCCATGTTATAGAAGGGAAACTGAAAGCACCAGGCACCTTTCACGTAGATTTTCTCATTTATCCCTCACTATGTGGAACTTGGAGCCCTGGTGGCACAGTGGTTGAGAGCTTGGCTGCTAACCAAAAAGGTCGGCAGTTCAGATCCACCAGCCAGTCCTTGGAAACCCTACGGGGCAGTTCTACTCTGTCCTATAGGGTCGCTATGAGTCGGAATCGACTCAGCTGCAATGGGAGAAAAACAGGAACATGGAACATAACGTTTATCCTAATTTTATATATTAGGGGAAGAATCTCAGAAAGGTGGTCTGGATCCTACTTCTCAAAATTGAATGTGCAGACAGATCACCTGAGACTCTTGTTAAAATACAGATTCTGATTCTGTAAGCCTTGGGTGGATGGAGCCTGAGATTCTGCATTTCTAACAGGCTCCCAGGTGCTACTGGTCACAGACACTCTCTGGTGGAAACGGCCCAGCTGCCCTGCCAACACACAGCTGGGAAGAAGCAATCTGGCTCAAAGCTTCGGCTTTCTACTCCATGGCTTCTAGGGACACTGGCACTCAGCATCTGTTTAGTAAACAGGTGTTCATTTAGGGGCTGTGGTTTTCCATGGACACAGTTTGAAATGGGTTATTAACAAACACTGCTTTTCAGCTGTTCTCAACATTTGCGTAGGTAATATTATCCCAAAACTACATCATCTGCAACAATATTTTACTCAGTTTGAGTTGATTTACTTTTGTTGTCAAAAGAACAATAAGCAAAATATGTATTCTCCATCTCCTACAATTTTAATTGACTGAATCTTTTCATTCATTGATAACTTCGATACTTGCTGACCATGTGTTATGGAGCGCTGGTGGTGTAACACTTAAGCACTTTGGCTGCTAACCAAAAGCTTGGCAGTTCAAACCCACCCAGCGGCTCCATGGGTGAAAGACCTGGCGATCTGCTCTTATAAAGATTACAGCCTAGGAAACCCTATGGGGGCAGTTCAACTCTGTCAGATGGAGTTGCTATGAATCGAAGTCAACTCGATAACACCTAACAACACCACCCATGGTTTGGGCATTGTACTAGGCACTGAAGATAGGAAAAAGAATAAAACTCAGCTGCCCTGGAGAAACGTACTGTCTAATGGGAGAGATGTGTATATGACTTTCAGACTTTTTTGACACAAGGAGACTATATTTTACAGTGTAGCTGGTGCTCACATTCATGTTTCTGTAACTAAAGCAGAGAAACCTTGTAGATGTGATACCAGTGGTGTTTTCTATTGTGTTCTCTTATTATGTTGTTTTAAAATAGTGGCTGTAACCTGCAGTGTGAAAAAACACAGCAGATAAATCACAGCGGTAAGTGGGTGATGAAGATACAAAGTGCTGTGGGATTTCCAAACAGGGAAGGGCTTTCTCAGGAGGAATTACTTTTGAACTGAGGCTTAAAAATGAAGTTTGGTAGATGGGGAGGTATGGGGTGATTCCCAGAAACCATATGTTCCAAAACATGAAGATGTAAAAGGGCACAATGCGATTGGGGAATGGGAATACTTTGGAAGAACTGTAGTCCAGGATGGTGTAAAAAGTGAGGGCAGATTATAAAGGACTTTTGTGTGTTACTCTCTGGATTACCATATTTTTTCCGCATATAACACGCCCACATATATTATGAGCGTAGCATGCCTAGGAAAATAATTTGCAAGGGGTTTGCACTGTTGGCAAAAAACATAATGCATGTATTTGCATAAAAATATGGTACTTCTGGTACTTCGTCCTGAAGGCATCAGCTAGCCAAGAGGGGTTATTTTATATATATATATATTTATATAATTTATAATTTTATATTTTAAATTTTATTATTTATAATACAATTATATGTTATAATATACATTTATATAAATATAAAGTGTATATGTAAACTAGGAGTTTAGACAAATAATTCTAATGGCAGCCTGGAGAAAGGGGATACTCTGGTAGCAGGGAAATTGGCTGGAAGGCTTTCCTAAAATTGTTCTGCCTTTACTGACTTTGCCAGCAATTTTCTATAATACTGTACTGCAAAACATAATTTTGTACTTGGTCAGATCTAGGTTGGAATCCTGTTTTGTTCTTGCTAGTTGTTTCAACGTGGGATAGTGTGTATATTGGTAGGACTGGCAATTGATCTCTTTATTTTATAGACAAAGGAGCTCAGGCCCAGGGATAAAAGTTGATTGATCAAGGTCAACACCCAGAGTACGGTAGAGCTAGAACGAGCCCTCCAGTTCCCTGTGTTTGTGTAGGAAGTTATCACAAATAGCCTCCTAGCCCAAGCTCTTTATACCTTCGTTCTCCTGTGTAAACGCTACCCGAGTTGTATCTTCTTGGTTGTCAAGTTCAAAAATCTTCAATTTTTTTAAGGAACTCCCGAATTATTTGCTGCAGCTGCTTTTAACTCTCACCATTGCTTTGACTTTTGTTTAATGCAGATCAAAGACACAGCTGTCCCCTTCTACCAAGCGCAAGAGAGAAGCCAGCCCCCCAGGGGCGCGGACACGAGGGCAGCAGAGAGTGGAGGAAGCCCCTGTGAAAAAGGCGAAGCGGTAATGCTGACAGCTACCAACCCCGGCTTGTCGAGGAACACAGTGGAGAGGAAGGGGGAGCCCTGGGGGCCAGAAGCTGTTTTGTTTTTAAACTGAGAAAAGGATATGCATGTGCTGTAATTTCCTAGGTGCAAGCTTTTTCTTGTTATGTTTTAAATAGCTTTATAAACTATTGTTCATAGAAGATTTAATGTACATTTCTCTCAGATAAAGGAAAATAAGTTTACTTTGTATCTCAACTCCAAACAAAGTAGTTGTATATTTTAACATTTCAAACTCGGGATTCCCCAGTGTGACACATCTCTAAGGCAAACCCTTGCAGCCCATCAGGCACCAGCTGTCCCTAGTCATCTGTGTACAGTATATAAACATGTAAAAATAGGTTGTATTTTACTCTATGTATGATGCTAATCAACGAACACTTTATTTATTTTACAGAGAAAACTTATCTGTGAACTTTACTATATATATGTTTATTTTATTTTATTATTATTATTTTTTTTTTTTTTTTTTAAATAAGAAAGGGTTTTACATGCTATGCAGTCACCAGTAGGGAATTTTCTAGGACTCTGCCTGCCCTGTAACTATCTGCCTGTGATCTGGCAGGAGAGTCAGAATCTCATCGCATGTCTCCAAGTAAAGTAGCTTAGCTAAAGAAAGGCTCTCCTTTGCTTTTCTGTCCACAATTGTGACTATTTTTTAAGAATGTAACTAGTTTTTAGATTATATTCACATTTGTGACTTCACGCCCAGCTCTAGTGACGTGAGGGGCCTGGGTCAGATGGAGTCATGTCCCGCCACCTGGAGCAGAATCCCCTGCTGGCCTTCATTCCCCTCCTCCTTGCTAGGCCCCGGTTGCCACCCACTCTTTCCATCTCTCCTGAAGAGAAATGCATTGAAGATTAGGTCCCTCCCACCTACGGAGCTTCAGGATTTTAGGTTGTTTTATACACAGTAATTTCAGGATAGAAACTGGCTTTATTGCCAGATTCTTTTTTAAACATGTTTTATCTCCCGTATGAGCAGACTGTCCAACTTTAAGTTTTTCATAAGATTAAACTTTTCTTAAGATCAAATTTGTCTCTTGCAATGATGTGATGAGTTGCCAAATAATTGAGATTATTTTAAATGGTTCGTTCATATTCTTGTTTTATAATTAAAATTTACATTCGATGTGTGTGGTTTTGTTTTTTTGGTTTTGGTTTTTTTTTTTTTTGAACCTTAATGTAAGATGGATATTTCTGTCATTTTACATGGTTTCTTACTGAGATTTTATATATAAATTATAAAATATTTCCCAAAAATTTTAAGTAGTAAGAATTTTTTTTTCTGGATTTTAAAATTCCTCCCTTAGTTGATCTTAGATGTATTGTTGCATTTTGACATTCAAATATGAGCAGTGATGACCTCTCTCTCCATCTCTCTCTATATATGTGTATGTGTGTGTAATTGAATTTTAGATCTACAAGGGACCTCAGAGACAAGGAACATGAGAGTTCTTTGTTTTCATTGATAGAGATGAGTGTTAACCAAAGCTCAAAAATCTAAAGAGATGTGGCTTAAAGTCCATCAAGGGTTGTATCAGATTAGGTCCTAAGCCCTAGATTCTTTGACTAATAATCCTTTCACTGGCCAGTTTAGGTTGCTTCACCAGGAGTGCATCCCTAAAATGCATTCTCAGTGTGAAACCAGTGTTAGACTTCATGTAACATCTGCTCTGAGCATAGCCTAAGATAGGTACCAAGTAGTTGGGCTGGGAGGAGATGATGCCTTTCATAATAAAATTTGAACAAAGGTTGGAACTACATAAAGAATTTTCTAATGGGGAAATCAGCTGGACCACTCAACTGCCAGTGGTTCTCAAACCCAGATGTAGAGGAGATAGCTCCCCCTAGGGGGCATTGAAAAGACTGGAAGCTCTTGGTTGTCGCAATGATTTGGTACTACTGGCATTTAGTAGAAGGAAGAAGGCTAAGAGTGCCAAATGTTTTACAATGCACAGGACAGTCCTGCTTGCCAGAGAAATGTCCAGCCCAAATGCTGGTAGCTTTCACCCACTAACCCACTGAGAAACACGAATAGTCCATCTGCTTTCCCCATAGCAAAGCTGGGACAATCAAGTTAGCAGAGTGCCCCATGACTGAAAGTGATGTGGCTCACAAAGGATGGCTATTCCGTTGTTGAAGTTGCTAATCTGGGACAACAGTCCTTTCTTTCCTAGCTCCATGTCTCTTTCCTACCACCTGGGCTTAAAGACCACAACTTGCTAAAGAAGACCTGCCATAAGCACCCTAATTAGGAATGGCTATCAGTGTAACGGGGCCCTGGTGGCAGAGTGGTTATGAGCTCAGCTGCTAACCAAAAGGTCAGCAGTTCAAATCCACCAGCTGCTCCTTGGAAACCCTATGGGGCAGTTCCATTCTGTCCTATAGGCTCGCTATGAGTTGGAATCCACTTGATGGCAATGAGTTTTTGGTTTTGGTTTATCAGTGTAACACTCCTCGTCCCAAAAACATCTCACAGCAAGTTGGTGGTAAAGTTGTTACTAGAATTTTTTTATTTTGTTGTTGGAATATACACAGCAAAACATTCACCAATTCAACAATTTCTACTTACACGATTCCTACATGTACAATGTACATGTGCATTGATTACGTTCTTCGAATTGTGCAATCATTCTCACTGTCTTCTGAATTGTACCTCCCCCATTAACATAAACTCACTGCCCCCTAAGGTTCCTATGTAATCTTTCCAGTTGCTGTTGTCAATTTCATCCCATATAGATAATTCTTAAGAGCATAATGCTCAAGGCTGGCATTCTTTACTAGGTAAGCTAAACTGTTGTTTGGTATTAAGAAGAATTCGGAATATTTTTGGTTTAACATTTAAAGATTATCTCAGGGCAATAGGTCTAGGGGTTCATCCAGCCTCCATGGCTCCAGAAGGTATGGAGTCCATGAGAATTTGAAATTCTGTATTCTTCCCCTTTTGATCAGGATTCTTCTATAGAGTCTTTGATCAAATGTTCAGTAATGGTAGCCGAACACCATCCAGTTCTTGTCTAGTGGCAAAGGAGGCAGTTCATGACAAAATTAGCCAGACGTTCCATTTCCTTCTATTCCTGAATCAGAGCCCTGATGGTGCAGTCGTTAAGAGCTTGGCTCTATCCAAAAGGTTGGCAGTTTGAATCCGCCAACCGTTCCTTGGAAACCCTATGGGGCCGTTCTACTCTGTCAGTAGGGTCACTATGAGTCAGAATCAACAGCAATGGGTTTGGTTTTTTGATGTGTTTTGGTTTTTTTTTTTTTTTTTTTTTTGGTTTAGTGGATGTAAGGAGTCTCTGGATGGTACAAATAGTTAATGCACTCAGCTGCTAACAGTTTGGACGTTCGAGTCTACCCAGAGGCACTTTGGGAGACAGCCCTGGTGATCCACTTCTGAAGAATCAGCCATTGAAAACCCTATGGAGCACAGTTCTCTGACACACAAGAAGTCGCCATGAGTCAGAGCTGACTCCACAGCAACTGTTTAGTGGGTGTAAAACATCTCATTGTGGGCTTCATTTGCCATGGTTACATGGAACGTGAGTGTATTTTTGTGTATTTTCCATCCCTTGTTCTTCATTTGGTTGATTGTATCTTTTTTTTTAATTAACAGGAATTGTTTATATAGTCAAGATAATAAACTTTTGTGTATATGTGTTGCAAATATCCTCCCCCAACACACAAACACATATCCACAGTGTGTGGCTTTTTTTTCCACTTTATGGAATTTTTGATAAACCATTCTTAATATTAAGGTAATTGCATATAAATTTTATTTTGTGGTTAATTTTGTGTGTGTGTCTTAAGACACAATATCAAATAGATATTCTCCTGAGTACTACTCAGCCATAAAGGAAAATGAATTCCCAAAACATCTTGGAACATAGATGACCTAGAGGGCATCACGCTGAGCGAAATAAGTCAATCACAAAAAAATATTGCATGTTCTCACTTTTATGAAATGACATCAATAAGTAAATATATAGAAACAAATGTTCATTAGTGGTTACCAGGGATGGGGGGTTCACTCTCTAGATAGTAGACACTTGTTACTTTTGGTAACAAGAAAGGTAACACCAAATGAGTGTGAAGTGTACACAGCATGACAAAGGTGAATGATGTCACTAAACAGTACACAAGAAAGAACCTGTTGGTAATCGCTATGGCATATATAACTTAAACAACAGCAAAAACAACCAAAAAATACAAGTGCAGCTGTATGTGTATATATGTAGGCGTATATGTGTATACCTAGCCACCCTAAAGAAGAGTAGAACTGCACCATAGGGTTTCCAAGGAGCAGTTGGGAGATTTGAACTGCTGACCTGGTTAGTAGTCATAGCTCTTAACCACTGCACCACCAGGTCTCCATATATGTGTATAGGTATGTATGTATGTGTGTCTATATTGTTGTTATTAGGTGCTGTCGAGTTTGTTCTGACCCTTAGTGAACATATGCAAAACAGAACAAAACACTGCCCAGTCCTGTGCCATCCTCACAGTCCTTGTTATGCTTGAGCACATTGTTGTGGCCGCTGTGTCAAATTCATCTTGTTGAGGGTCTTTCTCTTTTTTGCTGACCCTCTACCAAGTATGATGTCCTTCTCCAGGGATTGGTCCCTTCTGATAACATGTCCAAAGTATGTGAGATGAAGTCTTATTCTTGCTTCTAAGGAGCATTCTGGCTGTATTTCTTCCAAGACAGATTTGTTCGTTCTTTTGGTATATTCAATATTCTTCGCCAACACCCTAATTCGAAACCATCAATTCTTCTTAGGTCTTCCTTATTCATTGTTCATCTTTTGAATGCATATGAGGTAACTGAAAACACCATGGCTTGGGTCAGGTGCACCTTAGTCTTCAAGGTGACATCTTTGCTTTTTAACACTTTAAAGAAGTCTCTTGCAGCAAATTTGCCCAGTGCGACACATTGTTTGATTTCTTGCCTGCTGCTTCCGTTGGGATTGATTGTGGATCCGAGTAAAATGAAGTCCTTGACGACTTCAATATTTTCTCGGTTTATCATGAGTGTGTCTATATAGGTGTATGCATATGTATATGTAAATACATATATGTGACTGTATATTCATATATATATATATATATAATAAACCACATAGGGGGCACAGTTGTGGATACTTCTTAGACATAACTAAACACCTTGAGGGATTGGATTACTTGATTTGAAGGATTAGGACCATAGTCTCATGGGACATCTTGGTCAATTGGCATAACAGTTCATATAGTTATGTTCTACATCCTCGTTTGGTGAATAGTGTGTGGGGTCTTAAAAGCTTGTGAATGGTCATCTAAGATACAGCTATTGGTCTCTACTCCTTCATAGCAAAAGAGAAATAAGGAAACCAAAGACTTAAAGAAGTAACTAGTCTACAAGACTAATAGTCTACACTTAACCACGGCCTCATCTACCCTGAGACCAAAAGAACTAGATGGTGCCCAGCTACAACTACTGACCATTCTAGTCAGGGCCACAATAGATGGACCCTGAAGGAATGGGAGAAGAATGTGGAACAAATCTTCAAATTCCTTTAAAAAAAAAAAAAATTACTGCACTGGTTGAGACTGCAGTACTCCTTGAGACCATTGCCCTGTGATACTCTTCAGACCTTGAACAGAAACTAACCCCTGAGGTCACCTTGTAGCTAAGTAACAAATTGGCTCAAAAAATAGTATCACTCATAAGTACTGTGCTCCTTTTAAAAATCACTGATGTGAGACCAAATGGTTAACAATTACTTTAAAACAAAGATGAGAATGTAAAGAGGCAGGGAAACTAGATTAATGGAAACAGAACAACCAGAACAGAAATAATGAGAATGTTCACGCATTGTGAAGAATGCCACTGAACAACTTGTATAGACATTGTTGAATGAGAACCTAAACAGCTGTGTAAGCCTTCACTGAAAACAACAACAACACATTTTTTAAAAAATAAATATTCTCCTAAAAGTTTTAATGGTTTTTCTCTCACATTTAGGGCATGGAGGGGAAAGCAAGAACTTTATTAGCAGATGAACCAGGAAAGCCAAAGGCACAAAAAAACCTAAGCCGAATTCTCCCAGGCACTGTTAGATTTTAAAAGATGGCACAAGGCCAGAAGGCAGCTTGCTGAAAACAGGCCTCAACCTACGGTTTCTTAGATCATCCTTCTCCCATCTGCACTGGCTGCCGTCTTACCTGGGTCTCCGCTAGCCATTGTCCTGGGATTGCCCTTCACTTCTCTCTTCTTTTGGACCTCGTAATTCCTGTATCCCACATCTTCCTCTTTCCTGTATACTGCTGTATTTTGATGAAGCATATTATCCAGCAGCATTCTGAAAAACGGAATACACAATAACACAAAAGATCAAATTGTCAAATTCCAAACCCAAACCCATTGCCTTTGAGTCAGTTCTGACTTACAGTGACCCATAGGGTGTCCAAGGCTGTAATCTTTATGGAAGCAGACTGCCATGTCTTTCTCCTGCAGAGTGGCTGGTGGGTTCAAACTGCCAACTTTTTAGTTAGCAGCTGAGCACTTAGCCACTGCACCACCAGGGCTACATATTATCAAATTAGACTCACATCAATCAGAGATCTAACCCAGCATGAAACTTTACTAATAATTTTAAGGATAGAAGTAGCCGCTAGACACAAGTGAAGTACAGAGGTCCAGGACAGCCAATCTGTTTCCCAGCTCCTTTCTCATTGGGACACACACTGGCCCCAGATGAACACACAAAACCTCTAAGAAATAACTACAGCTCTATTACTTACATGTACCATTTCAGCCATGTAACATCTCTACCCCAATGGTTATGTAGATTGTGATATTTTCCAGGCAACCGTGCTCCATAAATCAATAGGTTACAAGAGTTTTTGTGTGTTTTATTGTTACCATAAGCAGTCTGGGCAGACCAGGTACATCCTGCTAAAGGCATTCTATAATTGCAGCTTCTCCCACTAGCAAACACCATTAGTTGTTTGCCTGGAGACATATCATTAGCAAGTTTACAAGGATTTCACCAGATCACCTTTTTTTTTTTCCCCAGGGATTTCCTCTATTAATGGATTAAGGGCCTGATGCTAACCACATTCTTCCTAGTATGTTATAGGAAAGAACTTTCAGACCTTGTTTGAGTCACATCCAGTTAGCCATTAAAGACCACACCAGTTGTTTTAAAAAATAATTTAATATAGGGAATTGGTTTAAATAGCTACCAGAGAACTAAGAAGCAAAGGAATAACACTGAGGTAATACAGAATAGCTTTGAGAAGAAGCCATCACCACCTCTGAACAAAAGGAAAAGATTGGGGTTACCAGAAACTGGAAGGAGAAACCCTGAAGAACTGAGACTCCGGCCTCTGAGACGGGGTCTTCACAGCTGATGCTGATATATCAGAGAAAGCACAATGAGGCTAGTCCTAAGAGCTGTTGTTGTTAGTTGCTGTCGAGTTGGCTGCAACTCATGGAGACCTTATATGTAACAGAATGAAACATTGTTTGGTCCTGCACCATCTCCATGATCACTGGTATATTTGAGTCCATTGTTGTAGTTACTGTGTCAATTCATTTCATTGAGGGTTTCCCTCATTTTCGTTGACTCTCTACCAAACATGATGCCCTTTTCTAGCAATTGGTCTTTCCTGATGTCTTAGTGTCTTAGGTTGAGTTCTCTAGAGAAGCAAAACCAGTGAAGTGTATATATATATATATATATATATA
>NW_004444154.1:2213902-2228742 GCF_000243295.1 Trichechus manatus latirostris
AAAAAAAAAAAAAAAAAAAAGATGTCCCTAATATCTACTAGCGGAATGTGTTCATTGCTTTTTTAAACGTTTTCTTTCCAAAATGAGTTTATCATTAAAGCTCAGAGTTGTTTTCATTTGCGGAAAACAATTTGTCAGTCTTCAGCCAGTCTTAGTTGAAACTGTCAAACTAACAGTTTTTCAGACAAAAAGAATTGTTCAACAAGAACTTGCCTTTTCTTATTTTTGGCTCACGAGTCCCTGTTTACCCTCAAACACTGTTGTTAATTTCATCTCTGTCATCTTTAGGTCCTCTGAGCCTTCCAAAAATTCTTTCCCCAGCAAATACTGTTTGAGCTTAAAAGGATGTCATTGATCATTGTCGATTCTTAAAATTAAAAAGTACATCTAACCTCTAAGTGAAATCCAGGTCTCAATGGAATTGTTCCCCTCCTCCCCAGTACTCTCTGACCTGAACATGGACTGATTCTAGAGGGATGACTTGGACAGAAGGTGCCTTTGCTTGTCCTTAGGAAGCTGTGCCAATAACCCTTCTGAACCCACAGGCAGCCCATGTCCCCACCCCAGTTCACCTGAATTTGTGAAGGGAGTTCTCTGAAGCCTCCTCAAGCTTCTTCCTTGGATGGTTCCCAAGACTTCTCGGTCCCATTTGTTCTCCTGACATTCCAGTAAGTTCGTGTGGTACCTCAATATCCTGCTTTCCCCTTCCTGTTTCTAGCCACACTTACTCAGACAGAGTGACAGAGTTTGCTGTAATTCCTTGACATAAATCTCTCCAGTGAGCTTTCACCACCTATCTTAAGACCTTTTGTCTGAAAGCACAACTCTCTGGCCCTTTCCCTTTCAAAACCTAGGCCAAAATATCACATAATGGAAATAAACATTTCTGAGTTAGGACTCCGAAGATGATTTAACAACGACAAAATAAACTAAAATATTTTATTTGTGCTAAAAGGCTAAGGGAACAGCTATATAACTTAGAATGATGGGGAGCTAGCATGTATTTTACAGAGCAGGCTGTTTTCACAGGCGCCGTAGTGTAGCAACTGGGTTCTCAGTGACCTTGATACATCTCAGCATGCTCATCTGTAAATAGAAATGCTGATACCTGTTCTGCCAATCTCATAAGGCTGTGTTGGGGATAAAACAAGGCCATTTACTCATTCATTCATCGTTGACTTATTCATTCAATCAATACTTACCAAGAGCCTACCACGTGCTAGGCTCCATTCTAGGCACTAGGGACACATAAGGACACAATGGCAAATTATTTAAAGCTCTCCCTAGCCCCTCTCCTACACACTAAATAGTACCATCATCCACTATGATTATGGGACTCATGCATATGGTGACATGAAGTTGTAGACTGGTCATTCTCATTGCTATATGGTATCTTAATATGTGATATAACACAATTTATCAATTCTACTGTTGACAGAATGCTCCTTAGAAGCAAAGATGGTGAGACTTTGTCTCACACACTTTGGACATGTTATAATTTACTCCCCTATCTCTCATTTTATCAGGAGGGACCAGACCCTGGAGAAGGACATCATGCTTGGTAGAGTAGAGGGTCAGGGAAAAAGAAGAAGACCCTCAATGAGATGGATTGATACAGTGGCTGCAACAATGGGCTCAAGCATAACAACAATTGCAAGAATGGTGCAGGACTGAGTAGTGTTTCATTCTGTTGTACATAGTGTCACTATGAGTCAAAACCAACTCAACAGCACCTGACAACAACAACAACAACAACAACACTGTTGATGGGCATTTTGGTAGTTTCCAGGTTTTGGGCTGTTATAAAAACATGAAGCCATAAGCATTCTGCCACATGTCTTTTGGTGAACTTATGTAGGAATTTCTAGTGGGTCAATTCTCTTTTAATCTTTCTAATTATGTCAGAGAGAAAGTCTCAGTTTGGTGCTAACATGCTTTAATACATCTCCAGCTCTTCTCACCAATGCCATATTTTCCAACTTCTGATCCTTCTTAATTTCCAACTTTCTCTTTCGATCAACAGTAATTATAAATACATCTTGATTGCAAGTTTGGTCAGTTTCAGACTGCAGCAGTTCATAACAATCTTTAATTTCTTCGTCTTTGGTATTCATGAATGGTGCATAAATTTGAATAATAATCATATTAACTGGTCTTCCTTGTAGGCATATGGATATCCTCTCACAAGAATGGTGAGACTTTGGCTGGTTTACTTTGTTTTTCTGTTGTTGTTGTTTGTTTTCATTCTTTTTTTAATTGTGTTATAAGTGAAAGTTTACAGAGCGAATTAGTTTCTCATTAAACAGTTAATGCACAAATTATTTTGTGACATTGGTTGCCAACTCCACGATATGTCAACACTCTCCTCTTCTCCACCCCAGGTTCTCCGTGTCCATTCGTCCAGTTTTCCTGTCACTTCCTGCCTTCTTGTTTTTGTTTTTGGGCTGGTCTGTCCATTAGTCTCATATATATGATTAAACTATGAAGCATGTCCCTCATGTGTATTCTTTTTGGCCCTATAGACCTGTCTAATCTTTGGCTGAAGGGTGAACCTCAGGAGTGACTTCAGTACTGAGTTAAAAGGGTGTCCAGGGGCCATAGTCTTGGGGTTTCCTCAGTCTCTGTCCAACCAGTAAGTCTGGTCTTTCTTTTTTGTGTGTGTGTGAATTTGAATTTTGTTCTACATTTTTCTCCTGCTCTGTCCAGGACTCTCTATTATGATCCGTGCCTTACTTTGGACACATCATCAGGAAAAACCAATTGCTAGAAAAGGACATCATGTTTGGTAAAGTAGAGAGCAAACAAAAATAAGGGGAAACCCTCAGTGAGATGGATTGACACAACAGCAGCAACAATGGACTCAAACATATCAATGATCATGAAGATGGCACAAGACTGGGCAACGTTTTGTTCTGTTATATATAAGGTTGCCATGTGTCAGAGCCAATTCGAGGGCATCTAACAACAGCCCTTCTCAATGTGTCCTTATAACAGAGAGCCAACCTCAGGCCCAAAGCCTTCAGCAACCAGCCATATCTAGCTAGAGTTTACTAACATTGTTTTACCTGCAGTATCTATATTTTTGAGATTGTATATGGCAAGAGGTCACTGGCACTCCATTGATTTATGTATTTACATATAAATATTTTACTTACATGTTATTTACATAGTTCTTTTGAAAATAAGATTTTTTCAAGTTTTATAAAGTGAATCATTTAAATAACATTATTAAGTATTGTACCCACCTGTAAATAACAATTACAGTGGGTACACATAGGTGGCAGATATATGGAAAAGGGTATGCAAATGACTATAATTTAGGAAACATTTCTCTAAAAGGGACACACTTTCAATTTAAGCATCTTTTTTATCATCACTGGGTGGCAACTTGACTAGCTTACCTAATTTAATTAAGAACAAATTGTTCAGGTTGGGAACAGTGGCAAATCATTTTAAAGCACTGAAGTTCCTCATTTAATGAGGAAAGGGTCTCAAGAGATTGGAGATGGGGGCAGGGAGCCCAAGAAGGACTCATAACTAAGGTAATACTTGAACTGGGCATTTTCATGCTTCTGTGTTCTTTGCAGACCTTGAGGGTTAGTGGGGTCTCCATAATGAGGAAGAGGGTAGATGGCATGTAAGTAGGATGAACAGCAGGAGGTGAGGTTTTGAGGGGTTTGACAGGAACACCAGGGAGTCATCTAGCTGTGTTAGAAACTGGTGAAAATAAGGCAAGAAATAGGTACCTCCAGTAATGAATTCCTCCACCCATCTCCATCACCCTTGACCTTGACGTCACTGATAACCTGACCACCTCTGAAATCGTGACTAAGAACCCAAATCTATGCCCACCCCTCTGATCCTTCCAACTCATATACCGTAATATTCATACTCCAACAATTTTTTATTCTTCTATAACTTCTAATCCATTGATCCTAAATCTATCAATCAGCCTTCTCTTGTCCTTATTTTTGCCCTAATCCAGCTTAAATTCTATGGTTCCAGGATTATAAACTCTCCTTTTCAAATCCCTAAATCCTCTTGCTCTCTGTAATGGCCTAGCAAAGTCCCAACTATCTTGGGTAACCCAACTATCTATTCACCCTATATCTGGCCCCAGCAGGCACATATCTGTGCTAACTAGTCACACTTAAATTCTAGATGTGACTCTAAAAAAGACACATAATACTGTTTAGCTGTTCTACCACACTTCTCTTATATCTTCTTTTCGCATTGTCCAAAATGACTATTTCTCACCTTCTCATCTCCCCTCAGTCCTCCTTGTTCTGCTCCTCATGTTCAGTTTACCTCATACAATAGAATTAAATGAAGTGATGATATACGTAAAGCACCTGAACAGTGCCTGGCTCATGGTAAGAGTTCAGGAAGGGGTCGCCGTAATTATTATTACTTCATCTTCAGTCACCTAGAAAATCAGCCCATGAGTATCTGTATTATTCTCTTTACCAGAGACTACTTTAACCCCTCTCACTTTCTCAAGGGCTTTGCTTCTGCCTTTTTCTCTTCTCTCCTGCCTTATTAATTGTCTGTCTTTACTGGATCATTTACACCAGTACATAAAAATATATAGTATCAGTACAGGTTTGGGAGAGAGTTTTTGGATGGAATATGCACATCAGGAAGCCATTGGTTGATAGATGGCAAATGAAGCCGTATGTGTTGATGAAATTCTATGAAGATTGCCAGAAGTGATAAAAGGTGTAAATTCTGAGGCTTCAAATAACCTCTTTGCACATTTAATTGTATTACTGGTATTCATAGGAATACTATATGCTTCCCCTTAAATTTTAAGATCATGTGACAGAATAAAAATTCTAAAAGTGCAAAGGTTTAAAAAAATACTCTAGTATCCTCCATTAAAAGAACAATCTCTGAGCACAGGATGACCTCCATTTTCCACCTTATTTCTCTGTCCCCCATCATGGCAAAACTTCTTTAAAGAGTTACCTGTATTTTGGTTCCAAAAAACTAAAAATAGAACTACCTTGTTGTTTTTGTTGTTAGGTGCCATCAGGTCAGTTCTGACTCACAGCAGCCCTATGTATAACAGATCAAAAGACTATCTGGTCTTGCAACATCCTCACAATTGTTGTTATGCTCGAGCCCATTGTTGCAGCCACTGTGTCAATCCATCTTGTTGAGAGTCTTCATCTTTTCACTGACCCTGTACTTTACCAAGTGTGATGTCCTTCTCCAGGGATTGATCACTCTGGATAACATGTCCAAAGTATGTGAGACATAGTCTTGCCATCCTCACTTCTAAGGAGCATTCTGGCTGTACTTCTTCCAAGACAGACTTGTTCACTCTTTTGGCAGCCCATGGTATATTCAATATTCTTCACCAACACCATAACAAAAATCCTTACAACTGGACCAGGAAGCAACATCATGACAAATGGAGAAAAGACTGAAGTTGTCAAGGATTTCGTTTTATTTGGATCCACAATCAACACCCATGGAAGCAGCAGTCAAGAAATCAAATGCGGTATTGCACTGGGCAAATCTGCTGCAAAAGACTTCTTTAAAGTGTTAAAAAGCAAAGATGTCATCTTGAAGACTAAGGTGCACCTGCCCAAGCCATGATGTTTTTAATTGCCTCATATGCACGTGAAAGCTGGACAATGAATAAGGAAGACCAAAGAATTGAAGCCTTTGAATTATGATATTGGTGAAGAATTACCGTACGACCCAGCAATTCCTCTCCTAGGAATAGCAAGTCTTTGGTATATAAACCCCAAAGACTTGAAAGCGGACTCAAACAGAGACTTGTACACCAATGTTCATCGCAGCACTATTCATAATAGCCAAAAGGTGAAAACAACCTAAATGCCCATCAACAGCTGAATGGATAAACAAAATGTGGTACATACGTACAATGGAGTGCTACTCAGCCAGTACGAGAAATGAAGTTTCGATACATGCTACATATAATATGGATGGAGCTGGAAGAAATTATGCTGAGTGAAATAAGTCAATTACAAAAGGACAAATATTATATGTCCTCACATATATAGAAAGACAAGAAAAGGCAAGTGTATTTTACATTTACATTTAATGTAATTGTCAATAAGTTTTACACCTGTAAAAAGATGAATTGCAAACGTTGTGTGATAGATATACTTACAATGACAAAAAAAAAAAAAAAAAATAGAGTAGCCGCTAAGCCTGCTTATGTAAAACCAAAAACCTCATGGGATTTAGTTGCTTGGTTTCGAGGTTTACTGTCATGGTTTCATGGGACATCCCAGTTAATTGGTTTAAAAACGTTTTTACTGCTTCTGTCCTATCTCCTCGTTTGATGTGTAGTGCCTGGAGTCTTAAAAGCTTGCACAATAATTGGTCCCTATTGCCTGGAACAACAGAGGAAGAAGGAGAGTCAGGAATAGTGGGAGGATATGAATATGTGACTAAATAACTCCATAAACAATTGCCTTATTTGCCATGAGACCAGAAGAACTGGATGGTGCCTGGCTACCATTACTGAACAGTCTGATCAAAGATTCCATAGAAGAATCCTGATCAAAAGGGAGAAAATGCAGAACAGAATTTCAAATTCTCATGGACTCCATACTTCCTGGAGCCATGAAGGTTGGATGAACCCCTGAAACTATTGCCCTGAGATAATCTTTAAACATTAAACCAAAAATATCCCCTAATGTCTTTTAAAACCAAGCAATAGTTTAGCTTAACTAGTAAAAACTGTCTGCCCCGAGCATTATTATGCTCTTTTAAGAACTATCTATATGGGATCAAATTGAGAACAGCAATTGGAAAGATTTGATAGCAACCTTAGGGGTCAGTGGATTCATGTTAATGGGGGAGGAAAAACTCAGAAAAGGAGGGTAAGAATAGTTACACAACTCGAAGAACATAATCAGTGTCACTAAATGATACGTGTAGAAACTGTTGAATTGGTGTATGTTTTACTGTGTATATCCTCAACAACAACAAAATAAATACAATTATATTATAAAAAAAGAGTTATCTGTATTCACTGTCTCCACTTTTTCCTTTTCCACGCTCTGCTCAATTCATTCCAATCTGGTCTTCTCATCAGCACCTTGCAAGATGGCACATGTGAAGATGACCAAGGATTTCCACCTTGCCAAACTCAAAGACCATATCTCTGTTCTTATAATTCTTGAGTACAGCACATTTCACTATGGATCACTCCCTCACTGTGGCAACACTTTCTTCCCTTGGCTTCTCAAATACAAAACTCCTCTGGTTCTTCTGTGACTTCTTGGTCTCTTTTGGGGGATCTCCCTCTGCTGCTGAACCTGTAAATAGTGGAAGGCTGCAGGTTGCTCCACCTGGAATTCTCTCTTCTCAGTCTAAGCTCATTTCCTAGGTGGCCTCATCCAGATCTATCACTTTATGTACCACATAAACTGTAAACCCGTTGTCGTGGAGTCAATTCCGACTCACAGCGACACTGTAAGACAGAGTATAACTGCCTCATAGGGTTTCCAAGGCTGTAAATCTTTCCACATCGGAGCCACTGGTGGATTCAATCTGCCACCTCCACAATCTTTTCTTCATAGAACAGCCAATAATCTTTTTAAAATGTAAATCATATTAAGTCACCCTTTTACTTAAAATGGCTTCATATCATATTTAGAGTAAAATCCACTCCTTACTGTGGCTTACAAAACCCTGCACTGTCTGGTCTCTGTCAAGGGCATACTGCAATTCCAAGAAAATACTACTACCACTCCTCTGTGCTCTCAAATGAGAGCTACTCATTCTATCACAACTCATATTCTTCAGGTAAAAACCTACTTGCTAGTGGAGGTGCAAATTGACAAAGTTTAGCTGTATCTACCCTGTTGTGGTTGTTGTTAGGTGCCATCGAGTCAGTTCCTACTCATAGCAATCCTATGTACAACAGAACGAAACACTGCCCAGTCCTGCGCCATCCTCACAATTGTTCTTATACTTGAGGGGATTGTAGCAGCCACCGTATCAATCCATCTTGTTAAGGGTGTTCCTCTTTTACACTGACATCCTTCTTCAGGTCCCTCCTGATAACATATGCAAAGTATGTGAGAAGAAGTCTCTCCATCCTTGCTTCTAATGAGCATTCTGGCTGTGCTTCTTCCAAGACAGATTTGTTCATTCTTCTGGCAATCCATGGTAGATTCAGTATTCTTCACCAACACCATAATTCAAAGGCATCAATTCTTCTTTGGTCTTCCTTATTCATTGTCCAGCTTTCAGATGCATACGAGGTGATTGAAAACACCATAGCTTGGGTCAAGAGAACCTTAATCCTTAAAGTGACATCTTTGCTTTTTAACACTTTAAAGAGAACTTTTGCAGCAGATTTGTCCAGTGCAATGTGTCGCTTGATTTCTTGATTGCTGTTTCCATGAGCATTGACTGTGGATCCAATTAAAATGAAATCCTTTGCAACTTCAATCTTTTCTCCGTTTATTATAATGTTGCTTATTGGTCCAGCTGTGAGGATTTTTATTTTCTTTATGTTGACATGTAATCCACACTGAAGGCTGTGGTCTTTGATCTTCATCAGTAAGCGCTTCAAGCCCTCTTTCTTTCACCAAGCAAAGTTGTGTCATCTGCATATCACAGGTTGTTAATGAGTCTCCCTCCAATCCTGGCACCACGTTCTTCTTCATATAGTCCAGCTTCCTGGATTATTTGTTCAGCATACAGATTGAATAAGTATGGTGAAAGGATACAACCCTGATGCACACCTTTCCTGACTTTAAACACACAGTATCCCCATGCTCTGTTCAAACAACTGCCTGTTGGTCTAAGTACAGGTTCCTCATGAGTACAATTAAGTGATTTGGAATCCCCATTCTTCTCAATGTTATCCATAATCTGCTATGATCCACACGTCAAATGCACTTGCATACTCAATAAAACACAGGTAAACGTCTTTCTGGTATTCTCTGCTTTCAGCCAGGATCTATCTTACATCAGCAATGATATCCCTTGCTCCAAGCCCTCTTCTGAACCCAGCTTGAATTTCTGGCAGTTCCCTGTCAATGTACTGCTGCAAACACTTTTGAATGATCTTCAGTAAAATTTTACTTGAGGGTGATATTGATGATACTGTTCCATAATTTCCAAATTCAGTTGGATCACCTTTCTTGGGAATAGGCATAAATATGCATCTCTTACAGTCGGTTGGCCAAGATAGCTATCTTCCAAATTTCTTGGCATAGACGAGTGAGTGCTTACAGTGCTGCATCCGTTTGTTGAAACATCTCAGTTGGTATTCTGTGAATTCCTGAAGCCTTGTTTTTCACCAATGCCTTCAATGCAGCTTGGACCTCTTACTTCAGTACCGTTGGTTCCTGATCATATGCTACCTCCTGAAATGGTTGAATGTCGACCAATTCTTTTCAGTATAGTGACTCTGTGATTCTTATGTATACTACATTTTGAGAATGGCTGCTCTACTAGTAGTTCTCAGAATTGGTCCCTAACCAGCAGTATTAGCATGTCTGGGAACTTGTTAGAAATGCAAATTCTCAGCAGGGATTTGACCCAGTTTGAAACCTTGCTTCATAGCCCTTATCACCATCTGATACTTTTTCCATTGCTTTATTTAGGTATTTGTGCATTGGTTGGTATTCCTCCACCAGAATGTTAGCATTTTGAGAGCATGGCCCTTACATGACTCCTCTGCTACTACAACACGGAGCTTACACCAGTACCTGAGACGTAGTAGGCACTCAGTGAATATTTGCTGAATATTAAATAAATGGAAGGATGGAAAAATGGTTGGAAATTTTCACAGAAAACCTGGTGTAACACCCTGAGGGCCCCAAAGCCAGAAATTCAATTCAGAAATTCAGAAAAATGTCTTTGTATTCCACAAGCATCTCAAACTCAGGACTTGTAACAACCCATAACATCTTCCTCTACTGGCTCACACCTGCTCCTCCTCTGAGCGCCACTCCATCCCCCCTCCCACATTCGCACACTAAATAGCACCACCATCCACCTATTGTCTGACAGACAATCCAAATGAGAAAACAAAACCTGGCGGGCCAAATAGGTTGGTTTGTAATGCGTGAACTTTCTGGTATTTACCGTGAAATACCTCAATTAGTCTCTGAAGAAATTAGTCTCTTAAGAAACTGAAAAACATTCACATGGCTGCAGTAAATCAGGCGGTACCCTAGACAATCATCAAGCCAGAGCCTTGGTGAAGCGCTCAAAACAGGCAGCATGGGGGGCCAGCGGTGACAAAGCGAGGGTGTGTTCCTGGCGGTCTCTGGGCATTTCCAGCTGCAATGTCGTCCAATTGTAGAATAAATCCTAGCACGTCCTTGTCCTGTCCCAAATCCTTCAATGAGGCGTTTGAATTCTGTCTGAGTAAGTTTTAAAATGGAACATCTCCACTACTGGGGGCTGTGGAAACAAGAAACTAGGAGCAAAAACATTCAAACATTCAGTTTTGTGACACCAACAATTATCTTTTTTATTCTTATCACAGTACTTCTTTGTCGATACTCTACACATTCGAGAGGTTTCCCGCTAGGTGGCGCTCGTTCTCCACTGTAGCAAGGCGAGTCCAGGCGTTCGTACATTTCTTTTTAAAGACCTGAGAGATGATCCTCAGCCCTGGCTTTTTGCAGGTAAAAAAAATTAAGCTCTAAAGGGAAAGTGGCCTCCTTAAAGTTGCATCGCTGCATCGCGAAGCTGAGAACAGATCTCAGGTCCCCTGGGTTTTGAAGCCAGTGAGTTTCCGTCTCCTGGCTGTCTCTCTCCAGACAAAGTTTAGTTTGTTGATTAATTATAATAGTTACAGTGGGTTCCTTTCTTTCTGGATAATGACATTTAGGTTCAGATCTGCAAGCCTTATCGTGCTTTATTTTAAAACACTCAGAAAAGAAGAAATAGATTTGCCTGCCTGGATTCCTTCTTTGATTTCCTTCATTCCGAAACTACCCTTCTGATACTGGGTAGCATAGAGAAAGGTAAGGACGGAAGAACTTTCTTAGGGTAAACCTGGAGATTAATGAGAACAACCGGTTACAGTGTAAAACCCAACTGAATTTGGCATCAGACAAAGCCATATTTGAATTCTGACTTAGGCGCTTACTGGTGGTCAAGTCATTTAAACTTGGTGAGGCTCAGTAATGGGGATATTAACGTTTTCTACGCACCCCACCCTCAGGGTGGTGTAAATGAAATAAAACAATAGGCTGCGGTCCCAAGCACTGTTGTTTGCATGTAAAACCCCTGGTTGCACAGTGGTGAATCGCTGGGCGGCTAACTACAAGGTCCGGGTTAGAACTCACCAGCCGCTCTGCGGGAGAAAGATGAGGCAGTCAGCCCCCCTAAAGATTTATAGCCTTAGAAATCCTGTGGGGCAGTACTACTCTGTCCTACAGGTTCGCTATGAGAATGGACTGATGGCAGTTGAGTTTGGTTTGGTTTAATTTGGTTTGGCCCGCTAGAAAAGCGCTCTGGCCACCTCTGTAACGCTCGTTAAAGTAGTCGGTTCTCCTTCCCCACAGTCAGAGATACAAGGACAAACTGCCTGAAAAGCCCTGCTGGGGACTGGGAGCGGTTGACTTAGGAACCCATGAGCCGGTGTCTGTGCGCGTAATTGGCGTTTGGCTTGACGCTTGGGGACGCGTGCAGAGCCCTCTGGAACCTGCAGATGAGGACAGATGGCCAACCCCCAGGTGCGGCCTCTGCCTAGATCCGGGGCCGAAAAGCCTGCCCTGGCACGCCCTCCCGGCCGGTCTGGTTCGCGCGGCTTAGCTACGGTCTCCGAGGGCACCCGCTCCGAACCCTTGCTTGAAAGGACTGAAAGCCGTGGCCCAGAGAAGGCAGGTGACTTGGGTCAAGGTCACTGGCACCTGAAAGCCAAGCTCCGCGCGGCCTCGCATTGCAGCGTGCCCCGGGCTGCTCGGGAAGAGTGGACGGTCTCCGGCCGGGACCTGGGCGGCCGAGGGCGCAAGTGGTGGACGGCAGGGGCGCCGCACTCTGGGACCAGTCCAGAACGTCCCGGGCGGACTCTGGGGACCCCGGAGAGTGGGCTAGTGCGCAGCAGTGGGCGTCACGGCGCGCGCCAGAGAGCTGAGTGTTCCGTCCTCGACTGCCCTTCACCCCAACCCTGTCACCTCCGCCGGCGGCCTGAAGAGCCGCCCCGTGTGCAGCGCTCCTCGCTCAGGCTCTCCGGGGGTCGCAAGTAGCGCGTTTAGGGGTCGCGCAGGAAACAGACTGCGAGGAGGATAGGAGAGGGGAAGCGGGAAAGGGACAGAGAGAGGGAGAGGAGGGGAAGGGAGGAAGAAGGTGAAGGGGAAGAGGGAGCCGTAGGCGGATAAGGAGGGGGAGAAGACTTGGAAGGAGAGAGGGAGGAGGGGCGCGCAGAGAGCTGGGCGTCTCCTCGAAGCCTCCGCGGGCACCCTCGGCTGCCCACGCAAGAGCGCGGAGCTGGGGAACGGCAGGCGCAATCGGGCACTCGCTTATCTGCGGGAGCTGGAGCCACCCCGGGGAAAAACCGCCGGCAATGGGCTCGGAGGGCGCGGGTCGGCACTGGCCTGCTGAGTGCTCATGACACGCTGCGGCTTGACGGCCTTAACTGTAAGAGTATCCTGCGGAGTTGTCTCCTTGCTTGCGACCACCTCCGCTCATCGTTCCCCAGAGCCTTTTCATCCCCACCCAGCTCTTATTGGGAGCAGCTTTTAGCTGTAGCTCCAGACCTGGTGTGTTTCTTCTGCGCTAAACACCCTACTTCCCGGCTATGTCTCCAGTCACTCACCAAACTAGCGGCCGCAATTGCCCGAGATGCCACCCCACAGCCGCCCTGTAGACGCGGAGCGCAGCCACTTCCTTACACCCCTGGCACGCAGAAAACAGACAACTTAAAATCGCCGACCACCTCTTTCCGTGCACGGAAACCTCTGCCCAAACCTGCGGCAAGGGGCATAGCCTACGATCATTTGGATTTCTTTTTTTTTATTATTATTATTTTTAACTACATGGTAGCCTTAATCATTTTCAGGTAAGTCTTTGTATAGTCCCCAAACTTACTCTAGTACTCGGTCATTCAACCCCACACATCTCTGCCTGTGTGTGTCCTGAACTCACTCTATTACTCGTCCACACCAAGTCCTAACCCCACAAAGTGGTGGTTGTAAGGGGTGCACAGTCCACATCTGCCCATCTCTCACCTCCAGGCCACCTGCGTCAATCTCCTCTGGTGGCCCCACCACCTATTCAGAGAATAACTCAACACATAGACTACCAATACCCATCCCTGTCTAGGATGGGGCTGGAGGGTTAATTTAAAGAATAAATAAGGGTCAGTGGGAAAAAGAACAGGACACACTTTCTTTTGAAACCTTGTAAGCCTTCTCTTCTGTTCGTCTCACTGCCTGAAGAGCTTCCGCAGTTCCTTACACCTTCCGGAGACTGACACCCAAATCTGAATACCTTTCCCTCGAAATGGATGTAATCCTAAAGAGCTGGTACTATAAGGACAGTGACCTCTTCAAACGTTAGGGTCTTTTTGTTTGTTTGTTTTTCTTCCCCCAAATACAATTCAAGGTTTGCACGGAGGAAGAAAGCACGATGTGGCTGAAATGCTAGAAAGTATAGATGATGCAAAACCTCTTACTCAGGCTGAAAAATGTGAATGGTGCGTGTATTTCTTCCTGCCAGCAGAACAAGAACAACTCACAATAAAGCAACATGGGGCAATATTATTTATTTTAAAGACACCAGTAACACCAATACCAGCAATTTACTGAATTAAAATCACAGTTCTCTAAATTTATTTAATGGTTCAAGTTAGTATATTTGGTGTTAGTTAAACCTGTGGTAAAAAATTATGGCAGATAGGAAATTGTTACTTGAGCAAATTTTTAGTTTAAAAATAAATAACATAAATAAGCAAGATATGTTTTGATATACTCACAATATTTGTGTTTCTTACCTGGATTCCTTCTTATTACATACAACGATGGGTTTCTTATTTTTCAGGAGCATTTAATGTTGTCAGTTCTGGGTCATTACTATGGCAATTCCCTAATATTCTTTTAAACAAACACATATTTATTTCTCAACTTATTTAACTTGCAAGTAATTGAATATTTAAAGAACAAATTGAAAGGGTTTTGTTTTGTTTTGTTTTCCTTATGCACAACTCTCGAAAGTCCAATTAAATTCATTATTGACCACCCAGGGAAATGACTAGAATTTCTAGCAGCTTTCTCAAAGATGCCTCCCAATTCCTCGTCTGAATTTAGTTCTAACTGTACCAGATTTCTAAATTGCTCCATAAAAATCGAATCAAGTCAAGGACGTTGAGGAAAGAAAAATATTTCTAGAGTGATTTTAATTAAAAGATTATTTCAGCGAAGAGAATTCACAGTGAGGGAGCAGCAAAACTGAAGTGGTGGGGAATGCATTTTGTTCTTCGCGTTTCTCATCCTTGCTAAAGAACAGAACCAACGCGCTTGGTTTAGAGAACTGCATCATCCTGAATTTTCCCCCCAGATATTTCGGATTTTACTTAATCTCAGTATTCCGTTAACAGGGCTGGCATAGATGGAGACTTCTACAGAGGTTAGAAACATTGTTTCCCGGGCAGCTTGTCTGGGTGGGTGAGCCTCCTCGTTGCTGGAGGATGCTTCGAGGACCAGGCTTAGGAGGGAAGGGGTTAAGTCAGGCCGGGTCTTTGGCGCTGCAACGTGCCCAGTTTTGTCTGTTAAAGTCAACATCGCCCAGCTGGAGCCAGCCAATGGGCGGCCCGGAGCGCCCTGGACGGCCCCGCGAAGGGGCGGGGCCTGGGGTGTCACTCAGCAGTGAGGAATGACACCCGG
>NW_004444154.1:2229225-2265505 GCF_000243295.1 Trichechus manatus latirostris
GCGCGCTCCGGCCGCACAGAGCTGCCTGCGCCCCGGTGCCCGCCAGCCGGCCGCTGCGGCCCGCAGCGCAGATGGCTGTGCGCGGTGCCAGTACCTTGACGCCCTTCTCCATCCAGGCGATCCTCAACAAGAAGGAGGAGCGCGGCGGGCTGCCCATGCCAGAAGGGTGCCCGGCGCCCGGGGGCACAGCTGCGCCGGTGGCGGTGGCGCCCGCTGCCTGCTGCTGGCGGCTCTTTGGAGAGACGGACGCGGGCGCGTTGGGGGGCGCCGAGGACTCTCTGCTGGCATCGCCTGCCGGGAACAGGGCGGCTGCCGGGCGGACCTCAGGGAGCCCCGGAGGCTGGGACTCGGACTCGGCGATCAGCGAGGAGAACGAGGGCGGGCGCCGCTGCGCGGACGAACCCGGGGCTAGCGGGTCCGGCCGTTCCGGGGGAAGCCTGGGCCTCGGCCAGCCGGCCTGCGAGCTTCCCGTCACCAAGGACCTGGAGGAGGAAGCCGCGGGCCGGAGCGACAGCGACATGTCGGCCAGCGTTTCAGGTCTGCTGATACTTCGCGGGGCAGGGGGACTGACTGAGGGGATGGGTGAGGAGGGCAACCCGGGGCGGGCGTGGAGAACCCGGTCCAGGAAACGGAGCCCTGCTGCGAACACCTTGCGCCTTGGGGCGCCTGGGCTGGCCAAGTCCGGAAGCTCTGCGCTCTAGCGCGGGCTGCTCTATCCCTCCGGGAGCTGATCCTGCGATAGGACCGAGGCGCTCCGCAGAGCCCTGCGTCTAGGAGCGAGCCCCGAGACGTCCTGGGACAATATGCCCTAGACAGGAATGGGGAGAGAGCGTATCCCTAGCCTGGGCGTGTGTGTGTGCGTGGGGGGGGTGGTCCTCTAAGTTCATCGCCAGTGTCTTTGGCCATGTGGGTCCCCAAGCCCCAAAATCAGCGAAGGGGAAGGGTGAGGGGCCCAGAGACCTGGGGTGACCAGTGCCCTTTCGTGGCCTAGGGAGCAGAGACATCCCCCCCCCCGCTACTCCGCCGCCGAGCAGGGATAGGTAGTGAGGACACCTCCCAGTAGGTCTGAGGCTGAGGCTCTGCGGAGCAGAGTTTTGGGAAGAGGGCGGGTTTAGCTTTCCCAGACCCCAGGCCCGAGATAGCAGCGCTGGGCTGAGGACCCAGGAGCTGCTGGTAAACACGGAAGCCGGCGGAAGGTACTGGGGTTTGATTTAGGTCGCCGCCTGGAGAGGCGCCTCTTCAGCCACCGGCTGGCGCTTCATGTGGTTCGAAAGACTCCCCTGCCGACCTGAGCAGGCGCCCTCAGTTGTAGGCCGCACGCTGGCCCCAAACAAATGATGTCTGCGGAGACCAGAGCGCTGGACTTCTCTGCTGGGGTGGTCGCGGGGAGCTCTAGAAGCGGGAGTCAGAGTGGGCTCAAAGACCCGGGGCGGGAACTCCCCGCTTCTCACCCTCAGTCCCACCCCTCAGCGGAGAGGGACCATTCCATCCCAGGCCTTAGCACAGCCTGTTGCCACACTCCTCGCAGCAACCTCAGGAACTTCGAGTATCTTTGGCCCCAGGAGTCGTCCCTGCACCTCCCCATTACTGCAGCCGACGCGTGTGTGTGAGCGGAGTGTGGGGAGGCGGGTAACTCAAGGAGTGAGACCGACGCTTAGCCTAGAGTCCCTTGTCTTGGTGCTACCAGAGTCCTTCGGGGATACCCAGGCCCAGTGCCCCGTGTTACTGAAGGAAGCCTGGGGTCCAGAGAGGGCAGGGGCTGGTCCTTGACTGCACAGCGTTGACACGGCCGCTGAGTTCATCGCGAACTCAGGGAAACGAGTGGGACGGGGCTCTGAGATTTGCCAGGCTCTCCCCACCGCTCAGGTGGGGTCAAGATGGATCTCTGCGCACCCTTCCCAGCTTCCCTCACCCCTTCAGTTGAGGCCAGGCCTCGCCTCCTCTGCGGCGCTAACTGTGTCTTGTTTCTCTTCCCATCGGGGTCCGTAGGCGACCGCAGCCCTAGGGCTGAGGACGAAGGCGTTGGCACTGGAAGCGCGCGCGTACCGGCGCTGTGTAGCGGAGGCGGAGGCAGCGGCTGCCGGGCGGGCGGCGCGGAGGAGGAGGAGGAGCCAGCGGCGCCCAAGCCCCGCAAGAAGCGCTCCCGGGCTGCCTTCTCGCACGCTCAGGTCTTTGAGCTGGAGCGCCGCTTCAACCACCAGCGCTACCTGTCCGGGCCCGAGCGCGCCGACCTGGCCGCGTCGCTGAAGCTCACCGAGACGCAGGTGAAGATCTGGTTCCAGAACCGTCGCTACAAGACCAAGCGCCGACAGATGGCCGCAGATCTGCTGGCCTCAGCGCCCGCCGCCAAAAAAGTGGCCGTGAAGGTGCTGGTGCGCGACGACCAGAGACAGTACCTGCCGGGCGAGGTGCTTCGGCCACCCTCGCTGCTGCCGCTGCAGCCCTCCTACTATTACCCCTACTACTGCCTCCCGGGATGGGCACTATCCACGTGCGCGGCCGCTGCGGGCACCCAGTGAGCCAACCCGGGGCAAGGCAGCTAATGATCTTTGCGCCTCAGCTCCGGACGGTCGCTGATGGCTGCCCTGGTTGGGTCCTGTACAGGGCACCCCGCCGAAGGGGCAAAAGAGGAATGAAACCCAGCCCTGGCTCTGCTCGTGCCTTACGCCCTGACCGCTGGACTGAGTCTGCCCAAAGGGGGCGCCTTTTTCTAATTTGAACAGAGTCACCCTATGGCCTAGGGGCCCTGCTCGGCCCTCACCTGCCTGGAAGCTCCTGGACACTATTTATTACTACGACAGTGTTGGATTTGGGTTGTGTCTGCCAGGGGATGGCGTTTCCCCGGGGCGGAGACAACTCCTGGAGACCTGTAACCTGAATCTCCAGACTTTCAGGCCTGCCGGGAGCTTCGTGCGCTTGGCCACACTAGTTCATGGTATCCATGCTACCGATCTATGTGTATCTACATATCTATTTTTGGAAATTGCATTTGTAACAAACGGGGTGCGGAACCCTGGCAGCCCCAGGCAGCCCCAGGTCAGTGGTTGATTTGAACCTTCAAGGGTTTGGTTTCAGAGCCAGTGCTCTGGTGGGGGCGCACTACTGGGTGCTGAATGTCAGGAAGGAAGCCTCTAAGCACGGAACAGGGCTGGGGCTCCCACATGTTTGCTCCCTGAGGTGCAGAGCCAACCCCGAGTGGAAAGAGCCTGGGAGCTACCGAACCAAGAGAGAGCAAACCCAGGCAGCCCTTTGCAGAAACTTTCTTTTTGTTTTTTTTTAAAAGGAGATTTACTTGTAGCACTTTCAGTTGTTTGTATTCAAATGACGGTTATTTTTGTATTCAATGTGAATATCCCTGGCCCGCCTTTCTAGGGAGTTCTCCGCAGTGCCACCTCTCAACCCTCTGTCTCCTGTCCCTGGGGCGGGCAGGTGCCCCACGCTACCTTCGAGACTGCTTTGTCCGGCCCCAGGACTCCCCCATCCCATCCCTGTCTCTACCCCTAAGACAGGTGAGTATACCTGTCATGTCAACCTCGCCGCTTCTCGCCTCCTTAAGGGCACTGTGCACTCGATAGAGTATTAACTTTAAAAAGATTTGTGAAGTTTGGAAGCTCTATTCGCTGTATTTTTTTTTTTTTTTAATTTATAAACTTTTAGTTCAATACGCCCTCCTGGACGCCGTGTTTTCTCTGAGCCTCTTTCTGTCCGGCTTTGGGGGAACCATCAACGCAGACTGCAAATAGCTGGGTCTCGTTTTCCCCACATCTCGATCCTGGACCGAGGCCTCCTTGCCCCTCCCGGAGCCCGCCCTGCTGCCCACCCGCAGGATGGGTTTAATCCCTTGCAGCTGGGGAGCAGCGATTTAGGGAACTTTGTTTGAGGCACGTTGGCTCCCACTGAATCCGGGAGCAAACCCCAGGAGTCCCTCTTCGCGGGCAGTGGTTTCCGACTCAGGGAATCATCCAGAGCTGGGTCTGCAGACCCATTTCCACCCCCACCCCAATCTGCTGAGCCCCCCTCCCCGCATCCTTTCTCTCTCTCTCTGTCTGCTTTCGATTTTCCGTTTCTCTAAGTGACCTCGTCTTTATTTCGTTCCAAGAAGAGGCTAGTAAAAACCTCTCGCTGAAATCCTGACGCGATTAGGGGCGAACAAGGTCTAATAGCGTGTATTTTGGGGAGGGTCACCTGCGCGCTTATCCCTGCTAGCTGCAAATGGCTCTCTACAAAGTTCCAAACTTCCACGAGGACACGGCGTCATTTGACCTGACCAGAAGCCCACCGAGCAGCAGCGGATGGGCAGGGCGAGGGTTATTTATTACGCCATTTTACGGATGAGCACGCCCTACTACTGTGCCATGGTTCCCCCAGAATTCCACGGCTTCACTGGGGCGAAATGCTCCCCTCTACTCTCTCCCGGTGCCGGCGAGCGATGAAGAGTTACAATGCCATATTACAGACGCTGAGGCCTCCGAGGCCGCAGGAATACAGAAAGCCAAGCACCGATGCCTTCAATTTCATTTGGAGCGCACAGGCTGCCTCGCCCTGCTCTCTGCCGCGCAGCCTTCCCCAGCCTCCGGGACCCCCAGGCCTCGGTACCCTAAAGGTCTGGGCCTGGCGTCCCGCAGCTCCTCAGACCCGGCAGGAGCGAAGAGTGCGGGCAAGCAGGTTACAAAACGATTCCAGCTTCCGGAAACAACGAAACGCAAAGAGAGAGGCCAAGGCCCCCGGATTCGCACCCCCCACCCCCAGCCAACTTCCACCTTCCAAATGGTTCCTGCAATCAACTTATTTCTTTTGGAATTTTTTGAAAATTCCATTTCAGTATTGTAATTAATTATGAATGCATTTTCCTTGTACAAAGTTAGAACATTTTCGGTAATGCTAGAATGTCCTCCCTTCCTCTTCCCAGAGGTCGCCACTACTGAGGGCTTTTTGGGTTTTGTTTTGTTTTGGGGGGAGGAGGAGTCGATTGTTTTCTCCTTCTGCAAATGACAGTTTGAGGCTGCGTCCGAAGCGGAGAGTTCTTCTCGATCCCTGCGGATTTTCCTCCAAGTAGGAAAAGGCCCAGCTGTCCGGTGAGGGACCCGCGGTGGCTTCCTCTTCCACCGTAGGCCCCACCTTCCCTTCCCGACCCGACCCCGGCGGGGCGGTGGCCCTTCCCTTCCTCGCCCCTTCTCTGGTTCCCGCCTCCGCGGAGCCGCCTCTGAAAAATGACTCAAACGAATTTGGTACGATCCGGATGGTTGCGGCTTCCCTCAGAGCAGCGCAGCCGGGGAGCTGCGTAGGCGCCAACGCCGGGAGGTCTGAGTCCCGGAGCCGAAGGCGGCCTCTCGGTGCAGACCAGCCTCCTTGGATGTTCCACCGCATTTCAGGCCCCAAGACCATCACGCCCGCCCTGGGCCCCGAGCAGCAGACGTGGCTCCTATTGGAAGTTCGTGGTATTATTTCCACTTTTCATTTTCCTTCTCCACCCCCTTCCCTCTTTTTTAAGGGATGAGAAACAGTCAGCCCTGCGCCCTTTACGCCCTGCTCACTGTCCGAGGCCTTTGCCACTGACTCCCTGCACCCCTGCGCTGCGCTGAGCCCTGTTGACCTCCTTGGACATGGGCTCCCGAGCAGTCGCAGCTGCCACCTGAGCCCAGTAGGCCTTCGACTCCTTCATCTTTCCCACTCCGTTCGATCCTCAGCGAACCTGAGAGTTGGCCTTGGGGATGGTGGGGTCCGACTCATCCACTTTACAGACGGGTAAACCAAGGCCAGGGCTAGGGCTGGTAAAGGAGATAGAACTCTCTGCGACAGCGCTGAAATCTGTCCCAAGGTTTCGGGCCAAGCCCTCGAATCTTGCTCTGGGAAGTAAGTTTGGGATCAGATCAGCTTCCAAATGTCGCCAATGTGTGCCTGTGTATGTAGTGTGTGTGTGTGTGTGTGTGTGTGTGTATGAAAGAGAGAGTGTGAGTCAGTGATACTCGCGGGCGTGCTGATCTCCTCGGTCCCAAGCAGCATCTTAGTAGGAGTTTTCATTCCAAGCGTCTGAGTTTGAGGGGCTCCCTGACCCTTGGAGAGTACCTGGGGTGAGCAGGGGCCAGACAGAGGGAGTTGGGGTGAGTTCGACTTCGGACAATAAATGGCTTTGGAAGCCTCAGCGAATCCCGTTGAATTCGGAGCTCCTTCAAGCAGGGAAAGAGGAGAGGGTGGCAGCGATTCTGATTTCATTCCAGGCAACTCAAACATGATGTCCCTCACCTCTTACCAGCGGCTTGGTGGGCGCCACGTCCGTAATCGCGAGAGTCTGGGCCCAGCAGAAGGAGCTGAAGTGTCTGGTGCAGACCAGGGTGGCTTCTGGGGGTTTCCCCTTAGAAGAGACAGCGCCCCCCCACCTCCCGCCAGGGCCTTACAAATATTTGTTGTTGTTGTTATTGATTGCCTACTAATGGCGACCCCAAGTGTTACAGAAAATAACTGCTTCATAGGGTTTACTTGACTGTACTCTTAATGGAAAGAGATCGCCAGACCTTTCTTTCACAGTACTGCTAGGTGAGTTCGAACTGCCAACTTAACGGATAGGGAAATTAGCAGAGCCTTGCAGCGCCACGCCAACTATACTGCAGAGGCAGGACGTCATCCAAGGCTTGCAGACACCCTGCAGGGCGGCAGTCCTGTGACTCTTTCTCCCCACCCGGCCACTACTGCTCAGTCCCGGTCAGGGCCGCACTCCGCATTCCTCGACCCACGATTCAGTCGGTGCTCCGAAGGAAAAGGTAGAATCGGGCCTCCTGCAAAGGCCACGAAGCTCAGCTCCCTTTACAGAAAGGCTTCTGCTTCTGGACAAGGCCGACACCGACGCAGGATGGGGAAAACCGGCCAAGGAGTTCCTGGGTCCCAAAAAAGGCGAGAACGTCTTCGCAGCCCTCTTTTTGGAAAGCGACGCCGACCGCGTTGGGGCTCAGGCCGCCTCCCAGGTCTGCAGGACCTCAATCTTGAGGCCATTAACCTCACCCAATGAACAATCTTAATTGGGAATCGCACTGAACTGCGTGGGGACTGCAGGAGACAGTAAAGCCGAGAGCGCTGCGGACCTATAGGTTGTACCTGCTCCGCGGCTCGACGCTGCCGCAGAAGCCACCGCCGACCGGGAAGGCTGCGCCAGAGTCCCGAAGGCAACTGGAGCAGAGGCCCCTAATCCGAGGGTGGCCCGCAGGAGAAGCCAAACAATATATTATTCCATTCTCTTGGCGCGTTACACATAAGGAAACACTTCTGCATCCGGTCCTGTTGAGACTGCTTGTAGCCAGGCGGACATGACCTCCATTTTACAGACGGAGAAAGTGAGGCTCAAAGAGGTGACATGACTTGTTCGAAGTCACAGGCCATTAAGAGGCGGGGCCAGCGTCGTTCAAAGCCCTGCAGCGTATTTTAGGATTTGAGGCGGAAGGATGGGTTGTTCTTCAGCGCTGGCGCCCAGCCCCCACCCCAGGATTGGCCCTGGAGTGGTTGAATCACAAAGATGTGGATGCGCTTTGAAAACCATTAAGCACTCTGCAACTAGAATGGGCTTGTCATTACTGTTGCCATTGTCACTATGATTATGAACTTCTGGGCAACGTTGAACCAGCTGACCTGAGACAATCAGCCTTAAACCTCAGATCCTTCCGGGATCTCCAAGTGCCCGGTGGTCTGCTGAGCACATGCCCCGTAGAGGTGTAGAGAGACTCCCCACTCCCACCACCAGTTTTTGAGGCTCCTGGTATGCGTTTTTAAGATGAAGAAATGCCAAAACAGGGTTGCAAAAAAATTGTGTTATATTGTAAATGATTACATCACCTAATAAATTAAGGGGCTTTAAGAAGTCACACACAGAAGTTATTCCACATAAATTGGATTGTTAATTTATGATAATTTAAGCATTTATAAAAGAAGATTGATTCAAAGGGGTGGTCTGGTGTTGGGGCCCAGGTTTAAAGTTGGACTATGAACTTCTTTTAACTTGTTGGGCTTATATCTGAGGCTGCACCTCCTAGGAAGAAAATGCCAAAAGTGTAAATTTGAGGGCTATTCAAATGTGAGTACACCGCACTCTGCCCAGAGTCCAGCTGTTACTGTTGGTGCTTGTTGCTTTGAGCCGGGCGGGAAACACAGGAGCTTAGCCTTCGGCGCACCCGCAGCTAACCAGGAGTCCTCGGCTGCGGTGAACAGCACTTCTCTGTTCCGATTGGAATGTCAAGTTTAAAGGGAACACGCAGTGGGGTTGTGGGGGGGGGCGGTAGCCAGGGATCACCCCTGGAGCCAGCTAAAGTCAGTCCTAGGCGCAAATGTTTCCTCCATTCGTACGTGAGAGTGCCTGACAAGCTCTCTGGGTCCAAGGTCTCTTTCGGTACACTCATCCTCCTATAAGCACCCGATCTTTCGCCTCTGCGCCCGCGGCCGGCAGTCCCGGGTGCGACCCGCGGGCGCGCGGTTTGCGCGCCCGCGGAACCAAGAGGATCACTTCTTTGCAAAGGCCACACGCTTTCCTGTTAGCATCAATACGAACCGCTTCTGCAAGTGCAATTTTAGCTCCTGGCGTGAGAATCCAGCGCAGGAGCTGCACGGGCCTGGGGGCTTCTGGATGAGTCCTTCCCGTTTGCGTCCTGCCTCCTCCCTTCCCACCGTCGCCTCAGGCTTTGGCGCTGCGCCGTGCTCCCTACAACTTTGACGTGCGCCTGGTGGAGACCGGGCTACCGAAGTCTGGGGCACACAGGGAGGGAGTTTCTCTTCTTAGTCTGCCCACTTGAAGGTGGGATTGGGCGAATCGGATTCAGTGGCCCCATAGGGCCATAGATTGAGGCTGCCTCGGGGCCTAGATTCCGCAGACACCACGCAATTCTACTATCAACTTGGTGAATCTTAGACAAGTGACTTCTCTTCTCTGGGCCTCTATTTAAAAAGAATTATTTTAAAAAGATTGTGAGCTGCACCTGAAGGCTCCCAGTTAACGTCTGGAATCACACTCACCTCCTGAACGAGGTAAAGGACAAACCCTTTCTACTTCAAATGGTGAATTATGCTCTTCGTGAGCAATTTTTTGTTTTGTTTAAGAATTCGGGTCGTTCCAAGTTGCCGCCCCGTAGGCCTCCCCAAGAAGGTCATTATCTCTGGGCCTCCTCTGTCTACTCTCCTGGGCCTGGGTGGTCAGCTGTTTTGGGAAGTCCCGCTTTTCCTCGGCGACGACTTCTCCTTACAAATTACCCTCGGGAGGAAGGAGACTACTCCGCCTCTGCTGCAGCACCAGGCTCCTGAGAGTCCCCTCTGCCCTTGGTTGGAAAGTGCGTTGAGAAAAAGAAAAAAATCAATGCCACAAGTGCTTTCTCGCCCGTGGACCGCCAGGAAGCTAGGGTGGGCGGCTCGCTGTAAAATGAGACCCAGTAAAACCGTTCCTTTTAATAATAAGCTTATTAACATTTTTGAATGGCTCCGCTTGTGCGCGCCAAGGCCTCCCTCGGCGGCGCAGCCCCGCTGTGCCGCGGGGAGTTTTGCGCACTGACACCCACAAGCACACAAGCGCCGTGCCGCCGCCCTCTGCACAGAGAGCCTGGCAGAGTGACAGAAGCCCGGCGGGGTCCGGAGTGCGAACTCAGGATCCCGGCGTCCCCGAGAGTCCCCCGCCTCGCTGCACAGCGCCTGTAGGTCTGCGGCCATCAGAAGTTACAAGGCTGAGTGGGGTGAGGCTGCAGAGGAGCTCGAGTGACTCTAGTTATGACCCCGTTTGCCCCCCGCAATTTGGCTGCTTGTAGATTGCCCAGCCCCACCCCCTTGCTTGTGGTTTGGAAAGGACGTCAATGGAACTGACCTGCCTACAGGTAACAAACCCTCCACCCTTGCGCATGAGTCTTGCATCTTCCTGCGAGAGCCTGCCGGCACCGAGGCTTCGTCGGCGCGTGTCCGGGACCAGATGAAGAGATGGCACCAGGATGACTGGCCTTCGGGAATCCCTCCTACCCGGAGGAGGCCAGGGATGCTGCCCTTGGCTTCTACTTCCGGGGAAAGCTGAGGGTCGCGCCCTTGGCCCTCAGACTGTGGGGAAAGAAGCTGGACAGATACACATACACACACGGAGATTGCCAGACACAGAATAGAGAGTGCGTGGATACAGAGCGGACAAGAGAAAGGGGACTGGAGGGGAGACCTCTAAGACCTCTGTATCCTTCAGACCTCCACTTAGAAGTCTCAGGCTTTCCCTGAGTCACTCCTTTCCCCAATTTCGATTAAAAGTCAATTATAAGTCCCTCCTGAGTGTCCTGCAGTGGCGGTCTCTGGCCTAGCGAACTCTGAGAAGAGGGGCTGGGCATTTGCCCCTGCATTGGTCCTAGCGACTTTTGCAGGGGACCTGTCGCTCTTTGACGTTCAACAGGGACTGGTAGAACTCGCGAATAAGGGCTAGGATCATTCATCTTTGTCCCTGACTGTCCCCTCCGCACTCTCCCAGCCCCAACCTGGGTCTTCAAGTGCTTGGCCGCAGCGCGGGGGTGGCAGGAGTAGCCCGAGCAAGCCAAGCTTTTGCTTTTGTTCCCGCGTACAGCTGGGCGCGCGTCCTGCGGGAAAGGCCCAGAGCGAGGGCCCGGCGTGTCTTGCGGTCAAGTTCTCCGGCCTCAGCACTAGGGATTCTTCCTGGCGCCCTGGCAGCGAGCTTGGCCGCCAGCAGACCCCACAAAACGTCCCATCATCTCATACTTGACTGTGTTAAAATGCACGTTAGCTTCTCCTGACCAGCTAAGGGCTGAAAAAAACCAAACCAGGGCCCTGAAAAAACACCCCCGTTTCGATTTTATGTGGGAAAGTGGTCGGATTTCGAAATTGGACAGAGACTGTGGTGTGGAATGAGCCAGCCTACCCGGGGAGCACGAAGGCCCCGGACAGGATGAGTGGGGACACCTTCGGTAGGGAGAAGATGAGGCGGCTGCACCCAGACGCCTGACTGGGGTGAGCTCAGGCGTAGGACCAGGGTGCAGCGCTGGGTCCGCGACCTAGTGGCTTGTTGAGATCGCCGGCTTCAGAAAGATCACTCTTGCTCTCTGCATTCCAAACGCAGGGCGTGGCACATAGTAAATGCTCAAATGCTTTGGCGTGAAAGACCCCTTCTGCATAGTGTTTTAGGTTTTAAGAATGGATTCCTCCCGCCACTTCCTTTGAATTTCGCCTCAGGAAGTACTAGTTCCACAGGAGGTCACCGGGTCCAGCAGAAGCTGGTGATTCGCCCAGGACCGCTCCGCGGGAAAAGTGTAGGTGTCCCCGAACTCGGAGACTCAGGCTCGAAGCCCCCTCCTCTTTCAGATGCTCCAGAAGGGAAGGTAGTGAGAGCTTTGTCCTGAAAACCCCATGGGAACCTAGCATGGATTTGGAGCCAAGAGTTTAGGAAGACCTAGCTTGGCTGCTCTGAGGGAAGAAATGAATAATTCACCCCAAGATATATGAGATAGTCTAAGAACCGCCTGCTCGAAGAGCACTACTACCTGCTACCAGTTGCCCTCCAGTAGATTGCAACTCAGGGTGACCTCATGTGTGCAGAGCAGAACTGCACTCCATAGGGGTTTCAAGGCTGTAAACTTTGGGAAACAGATTGCCAGGCTTTGCTTCTGAGGTGCCTCTGGGTGGGTTCTAACCAGCAACATTTCTGTCACTAGTCCAGCACTTAACCGTTTGTACTACCCAGGGACTCACCCCAGAGCAGTAAGTCTCACTGCTGTCAAGTTGATCCCAACTCATAGGCATCCTATAGGATAGAGTAGAACTGTCCCATAGGGTTTCCAAGGCTGTAAATCTTTACAGGAGCAGACTACCACATCTTTCTCTCTAGGAACGGCTGGTGAGCTCCAACTGCCGAACTTTCGATTAGCAGCCAAGTGCTTTAACCACTGTGCCACCAGGTCTCCTTCTGAGAGCAGTAGGCACCACAAAATGCTTGAAGCTTAAGTGATGAATATCATAATTGAACAAGGATCTTTACATATATATGTACACATGTATCTATGCACACATGTATGTATTATATGTATATATACGTGCATATAGGTATGTTCTCTATATATATACATATATGACAGAGAGTGTTGAGTGATTGTAACAACTAAAACAGTGAGAAAAATCAGCCCCTTTTGGAAACCTTTTTTGAAGAACAGTTGCTGTGCATCCTTTGCAACTTCGGTTATTGTTTTAAAATAAATTCGATGTCTAGATGTTTGAAGTGTCGAGAAGAAATACATTAACGGGAAACACTGCTTTCCAATGGAGTCTTTCTCTCCACAAGAACCTGCAGAATAATTCACTTAAAATAATTCTGTCTTAAGATATCTATTATAGACTTGATTTACAAATGTTCTCCACATACTGCTTCTCCGGCATCGCTGGTCCTCAGGAGTGTTTGAGGGAACTCCTCCTCTCTGAGCCTGCCTGCAGTGAGTAGGAGCTCTGCGTGAAGCTCGATGCCTGCCCTCCGGGTTCAATCTTGCAGAGATGGCGAGTCTGGCAAATGCTCAGAAAGGACAGCCAAGGATGTGTCCAGAAAACTGAAGTCCTGCCCTTCCTAGGTGCTCAGCGAGAGAAAGATCTCGAAAGCTAGCAGGAGAGGAAAAGTAAATGCAGAGATTTTATAAAAGAGAGACATTCTTGTCCTAGAGTCACTGTCCTCTCTTTCCTTCTGTCTTTTCTCATCAATTCATTTAGTGGTTAAAAGATTTGGCAAGACAGTGTTTCTTGAGCACCTATTTGGTTCTGGGATATGGAGGCGAAAGGCCTTACTTAGGTGCAGTTTACTGTCTAAGGGGAGACAGGTGATGGAAGTGCTGAAAGAAAAATGAAGCAGGCTGAGGCGCAGAGCGGGAGCATGAAGGGTGTTCTTTTGGGGATTAGTCAGGGAAGGCCGCTGAAAAGTCAGATATGTGCAAGAGCACTTTTGGTGCAGGCAGGGCACTAGGGCCTCTTCACTGCCTTCCTGGCTCTGTTTGTCTGGCCAAGAGTCTCTGTCCCTCTGTCCCTCTATTTCAGCCCCTCTCTGCACCTTCCTACTCTGGGTGTTTGAAGAGCTGTGCAGTGGGGGCAGAGACCGGGCCCAGAGTCCCAGTGCAGCCTGCACCTCCCCACCTGACCCCCGCTCTGGAGGCCAAGGGGCATTGAATGGAGGGCAGTGTCAGGACTTAGGTGACGTCTGGAGGCGAGGCCTGAGGTCCACAGTCCCTGGGGTCCGTGAAGCTGCTGGAACTCCCGAAATGTTTTCAGGAATCTCAGGAGCAGCGTAGCTTCCCCTCCAGAGGCGAACAAGCTCCTGCTTTTCCCAAGCAGCAGCCCTCCAAGCCTGGGGGCCAACTACCATCCCAGTAACCAAGGAATCCTCTCACTGTTTCCCACACTGCAGTGAGTACTTTCTGTGAATTATCTCATTCATTCCTCCCAGCAGTCCTATTACTATTAGCCCATTTTGAGGATCAAACCTACAACGTGATTAGTTCTGGCAGAGTTGGGATATGAACCCAGACTATCTGACTTCAAACCACTCAGCCCTGGCCACACCTCCGTTCCCCATCGAAGAGCCACAGCCTGGAGGAGCCTGTGTATGGAGGAGAAAAATGAGCCCAGCAGAGAGAGAGTAAATCACTGAATGAGTGTCAATGCTCTGTCAGGTATGGAGGTAGATGTTTTATGTTCATTAACTCATTCCATTTTCACAACCTCTCTGAAAGGGAGAATTCGCATGCCAGCGGCCACTGGGGACAGAGACAGCTAGGCAGGGTCTGTTGTCCAAGGCTGTGTAGGGTGAAACAGCAGCGTAGTGTTAAAGCTCCAGAGCCAGGGCCAGGCTCTTGGATGAGCTCCCTAATCTCTCATACTGTTTCCTCATTCAAGCAATGGTGATACATAGGGCTGCTTGGGGGCGGGGGGAATATTGTAGATAAAGCCCTTTGGAGTTGGTGCCTAACACAGCAATATCTTAGAAGGTTTTATAACAGATACAAGGTTGGAGGAGAACCAGCGTTTCTAGACACCAACCCTATGTCTCCTTTTTTCCTATCTGCAGAAGGGAGAGAAATTCCCCCAAATTCCCTGATGGAGAGGCAGCAAAGGAGGGAAAACTGCCTTTTTATCTCAAGGAGGGACTGAAGCAACAGCAGGAAAAGGAAGGCTGCCTCCTGGCATCTTAGTCCTACCTCCATTTACCATTTACCTCTTCTTGGTGACAGCGTTGTTACTAATGGACTGGTGATTGGGGCAGGCCCCAAGAGACAGGGTGGAGGCTGGAGTGACCCTTTCCCAACCTGGGATGGTGGGGAGAGAGGTAGAAGGCCCAGCAGAGACTCCTCAGTCGCTGTGAGTTTGCCCCTCCCCATCTTCAACCCCAATCCCATCACTGTGCCCCGCCCCCCGCCCCCCCTCCCCGCCCCCAGGATCCTTGGCGAAGACAGCGGGAGCTCAGAAGGGGAAAGGGGGTGGCACAGGCTCTGCGTGTGCTCTGCGCTGACCATACTTGGTTTCATTTAATCCTCAGGAGAACCCCACGAAGTGGGTGGGATTATCCCTCTTTTACCGATGAGGGAGCAAAGTTCAGGAAGGTCAAGTGACTTGGGCAGTATCACAAGGCTTGGAAGTGGCGACCAGGGAACTAGCTCTGGGGCCTGTGGCACTTCAAAGCATCCAGCTACTGGCCTCCACGCCGCCGCGCCCCACTCCCACTCCCAGGGGTGGGGGCCTGGCGGTGCAGAAAGGAGGGCACTTCCCACCAGGGGGCGGGGAAGGGGGTATTAATTCTCTGGGCAGTTTCCTATTAAGAAAACACCCGGCCCTGGCCGCCTCCTCCCCGGGGCCGCCGCTCGGCCTCCTGAAGGCGAGGCCTGTATATTTGTAGTTTGATTCCGCCCGTCAAGGCTAATTTCTCCCTACAACTTAATGGACTCGGCTTGACATGCGTAATGATTCCTAATCACGAACATTATTTTCGCTAGCGCGGAGACATGTTCCAGTTGTTGTGATAGATCGCGTTTCAACCATAATGACGGAAAATTACCATTTCTAATTCTCCGGTTTTTGACACCTAAATCCACAGACCATATGTGGCAGCGGGAACTCTGGGCCCCGGTCCTCCCTCTGCGCCTGCCCAAACCGGTCCTTCTGCTGGATGTTCCCACTCTCCAGCCGCGCCCAAATGGGTGGAGTTGGAGGGGCCCTACGGCTGGCCGGGATTTGGGGCCACTCAACCTTCCGGCCCCTCCCTCCAGCAGGAGATTCTCCTAACCACCACGTGGCAAAAAATCAGAATTTGAAGGGAGCCCTAAAGATTGAGGCGTCTTTGAGGACTCGTTTTACAGATGGGGGACACTGAGGAGTAGCAGCTTGTCCAAAACCTCCTGGCTAGTCATTAGTGGGTAAATTCTGCTCAGAATCTTTCCAGGTGTCTGAACTGCGAGACTGCTGTGTCCCTCAGCCCAGGAAAGGGAAGCCTGGCTTTTTTTTTTTTTAATATTTACAAGCTTCAATGCCATCAGCCAGGCAAAGTTTTTACAGAGCACAGAAAATGTCTGTGAATGTCCCTAGGTGGCACAAAGGATTTGTGCTCCTCTTCTAAATTAAAGGTTGGCGGTTTGACCCACCCAGCAGCACTGGGGAAGAAAGGCCTGGCGATCTGCTTCCATAAAGATTACGGGCGAGAAAACCCTATGCAGCAGTTCTACTCTGTAACACATGGGGTCACCATGAGTCTGAATCGACTCCATGGCAAAGGGGTTTTATTTTTATTTTATTTTATTTTATTTTTTTGGATAACCTCTCTGGGTTAAGCACAGACAAGAAAATTGAGGCACAGAAAGGTTAATTTTCCCGGGATCACAGCGTTGGTATGAGCTGGAGTAGGTCCCAGAACCCCTGCTCTTAACCGCATTCTAGGCAGCACAATTCACCCTGACCTCTCATATTGGGCGCTCACACCACTGGTGTGGACGATTATTACCACGTTTTTTTTTTTTTTTTTTTTTATTTGCCATCCAGTTGATACTGACTCTTAGCAAGAACTGTATTCCACAGGGTTTTCAAGGCTGTGACCTTTCGAAGCTGATTGGCAGGCCTTACTCCTTAGGCGCCTCAGGGTGGGTTGGAACCCTTAACCTTTCTGTTAGGAGTCCAGCGCTTAACCCTTTCCGCCTGAGGCTAGTAGGTGGAAAGCAGAAACCAATACTACTGCGTCCATATCCGGGCTCTTGCCCACTCTAGAGGTTCTGGGGACCCAACTAACCTCATTATCTGTCAACATTCCTCAGTTTGTTCCGGGAGTCACTTCCTGCGTGCCTTCCGCAACCCCCAGCTCAGGTGCGGGTTTGCACGAGGCCCTGGGGAGAGAAAAGGGAAGAGACAGCTCCGCCCACCAGCGGCTCACAGTCCAGGAACAATCACGTACCACACAGACGTGAGGGTCCTAATACTGGCGGACACACTTTGCTCAAGGGGAGCACGAAGGTCAGGGTGGGAGGAGGGTAGGCGTCAGCTCAGAACTTGCTAGCCCTGCTTCCTCAAGGAAGAGATCACAGAACCTCAGCTTCCTCCTCTGTAAAGTGGACTAGGAGGTGGGTAGAGGCCTCCCCAGTCCCGGTCCCCGGAAGGCTTCAACCAGCCTCCGCGGGGACTCCATCCCACGCAGTCCCTGGAAGTCTCTGCGCCACTCTCATGGTGGCTGGTAGCGGAATACTGCAGGTGAGAAGAAAGGCGCCCCAATCAGGCAAGGAAGCAGGACCAGGGCTGCGAGCTTCCCTGGAGGGCGCCGGAGGATCTCCGGACGTTAGCTGCCGTCGGTGCCGAGCTCTGAGCCGAGGGGAGGTGGCGGGCGAGCCCTGGGTCCTCGCTCTGTCTTCGGCTTGGCGAGGAGACCCTGCGTTTTCCCTGCGGAGAGTACACGGCTCCGGTCTAAGCGCGCCACGCCTTGCGCAGAAGAACCTTTGCAGCGGGAAAAGGAGATCCTCCAGGGAAGTCAACGAGACCAAGCGCCCACCGGAAAACCAAGAGCTGGAGAAGAAAATCACACGTCAAACCTGAAAGCAGGGTGCGACTCTTGGCTCCACGCTTCACCCGCTCTCCGACCCTCGTGCGCTCTCCTCCCCAGCCCTGGGGCACCTGGCCGTGCGCTGCCCCAGGAGGTCCCACCGCGCCGGGTGCCCCTTTCCCATTCGAGTTAAGTTTGGGGCCACATTATTGTTTCTGAGACAATGACTTCAGAAGCCACTTCGGAAGCGGTGGGAGGGAGTGAGGGAGCATGTATCTGAGGTGCTCCGACCAGTTTAAATCCGAAAGCAGCTAGCTTCTTTTAACGCCTACCAGGGCGGATTAACCAGAAAGCATGGTATGCACCGGTTTACAGTCAACAAGGTACACACGGGCTTAACTGTGCTTACTTACTAACCTGCAGTGCACAATTTCACACTGCAGATTAGTAAGTAAGCACAATTAAGCCCGTGCGTATCTTGCTTATTCGGTAATCCGTCCCTGCATGCCTAGCCCGTTCCAACCCCACTCCCAAAGGTGGGCTTTATTGATGAAAAAGAAATGGTTCAAGAATACATTTTAGACACAACTAAGTTGGAAGGAAGCAGAGAATTTTTAACTATCGGGACAGACTCGGAGCCTGTTTGGCTCCTGGGCGGATTTCGAGGCCGAGGTGGGTTATGTCTGCCGCTGCTCCAGGTTTCCGTTCCTTACTAAAATGAAAGAATAACAGAGTCCCTGGCTACCTCCCTCACAGGGAGGTGCAAATAGAAGGATGTTCAGGGAAGCGCTTTGTAACCGGTAAGGAGTATGGAAAGAGCAGTCTGTGGATGTAGATGCAGAACCTATACCTCTAAGGATGTGTGCTGAGGTTGTGGAGAGCTGTACTGGCCTTCCCTGCCATTCAGGTGGCAAGCACAAGCTGCAGGCCCCCAGGAGTTGCTTTGGCTGCTGATTTTACCAAAGTGGAGACTGAGACCATGCCAGGAGGTAGTGGCCCTCCTCTGTTCTTTAGGCTGCTTGAAGCTTTAACTCAGCAGAGAAACTGCATCAAAGAGGACATCCTTGCAAAGGCAAAGGCAGCTTCCATTTTTCTCATCCAGCACAGAGGCATCTGCAGCCAGACTGCTTGGGAATCAAGATCAACTCTGCCTTTTACTGGCTGTATGACACTGGGTCTCAGTTTGTGCATTTGTAAATTTGGGCTAGCAACAGAACCTACACCATAGCATCTTGCTGAGAATGAAATGAGTTTAAACTTGTAATTGTCTTAGAATAGTGCTTGGTATATGTTGTTAGGTGCCATCGAGTCAGTTCCGACTCATACCGACCCTAAGTACAACAGAACGAAACACTGCCTGGTCCTGTGCCATCCTCACAATTGTTGTTAGGCTTGAGCCCATTGTTGCAGCCACTGTGTCAATTTATCTCATTGAGGGTCTTCCTCTTTTTCACTGACCCTCTACTTCTCCAGGGACTGGTCCCTCCTGGTAACTTGTCCAAAGTATGTGAGAGGACGTCTTGCCATCCTTGCTTCTAAGGAGCTTTCTGGCTGTACTTGGCATATGTTGTTGTTAGGTGCCGTCAAGTTGGTTCCGAGTGATAGTGACCCTATAGGTCAGAGTAGAACTGCCCCATAGGGTTTCCAAGGATGCAATCTTTAAGGAAGCAAACTGCCGCTTCTTTCTCCTGCAGAGTGGCTGGTGGATTCAAATCACCCACCTTTTGGTTAGCAGCTTTTAACTACTACATTACCAGGGCTCCACTTGGCACATAATAGGCGCTTAATCACTGGTGCCTGACACAGAGTAAGCACTCAGTACATGTTATCTCTTATTAAGGACACCATTGCTCATACAGGAAGGAATCTCAGGCTTTTTCCTAGATTCAGTCTGCCATAGACCACTGAGAACCTGAAGGAGCCTTGCAGAGAGATGCTTTAGGTGTTGCCTGGGATGGCAGATAGGAGGGAAACCTCTCCAGAAGCCTGGATATCAATTTCAGCTCTGCCACTTACTAGCCAGATAATCTCGAATTGAATGCTTAATCCTTAATAGTTAATCTCTTGGTGCCTCAGTTTCCTCCTGTGTATAATGAGGATAATATGCCTACCAGTGGTTAAGTGCTATGGCTGCTAACCAAGAGGTGGGTCGTTAAAATCCACCAGCCGCTCCTTGGAAACCCTATGGGTCAGTTCTGCTCTGTCCCATAGGGTCGCTATGAGTCGGAATCAACTCAACGGCAAAGGGTTTGGTTTTTGGTTTTTTGGTATGCTATAAGGTTGTTATGGGACTTAATTAAATTAGCATATGTAAAGCATATGTAGCGAGTGCTTATATTTGCTTTAAAAAGATATAATGTATGGAATGCTTCTATGCAGTGCTTGACAATGTAAGAGTTCAATACTGTGAACTTTTATTCTTAGTATATAAACTGCCCTTATAGATATTGTCAATGTATTGGAAGATGAGACAAGTAGTCAATGCTATGGCAACTGGATGTGATTGTTCTGGGATAAGGACTTCAGGGATGATCTGAGATCAAGACTGACTTAACCACTCACTAGCTGGGCGGCCTTGCATCAGTCACAGCATCTCTGAGCCAGCTGTCACCTCTGCAAGAAGGATGACAATTTCACTTAGTGGAGGCTCCAGAATTCCCAAATAAGAAGGATTCTGGGGTCTGGGAAGTGTGTTTTCAAGCTGTTCTGGCAGCAAACTGCCTCTTGACTTAGACTGGATCCCAGGTAGAGGCACTTTTAGTTGTCTTTTGCTACACAGCCCACTCATAAAGGGCAAAATGCTGTGCTAATATTCCTATTGTAATTCCCTAGGTCTGAGGGTGGGGGCAGACAGTTGGATTAGTCTGATAGAAAAAAAGTGGAATCTGTCTAGTCCTGGGGCAAACCAGAAAAACCAAACCTGTTGCTGTGAGTCCGTTCTGACTCATGGAGACCCCATTTGTAGAATTGCTCTTGGCTGTAATCTTTATGGAAGCAGGCCTTACTTCTGCGGTGCCCCAGGTGAGTCCAACCACCAACCTTTAGGTAAGCAGCCCATTGCAAACTGCTAGAACCACAGGTAACTTTCAGTCTTGGGGGCAGCAGGGAATTAAGTAGGGGTAATTTTCATCCATCATAAAATTCAGCTGAAGGTCAGAATTCATCTGGAGTTCACAAATGCCTCTTTGGGGAAGACAATCCTGATCACTTACCACATTTTATGAAGCACTTACTGTGTGCCGGGCGTGGTGCAAGGGCTCCACAGGCTCAGTACATACTTTGAGATGCAAAACTAATTGAGAGCATGCAACATGCTTGGCACTGTACCTGCCACACAGCACTGGAAAGATGGGAGCCCTATTATTAAGTCAGATCATAAATGTCTGAAAATAAAAGGGCCCAAGCAGGTGGATGTCCTGGGACAAATTTACACGAAGGCTCACAGGGTATTTGTAAGCAGTCCCAGAAGAGACTTTGAAGAGCCTGTGGCGCCACTTCTGTCCATTTTACTGAAGGAGATCATGAGGTTCAGAGAAGCCATTGCTACTGGAATTTCTCTCCCTACCTGGAGTCCTGGTGGCACAATCGTGAAGCATTCAGCGGCTAACAGAAAGGTTGGCACTTAGAATCCACCAGGCACTCCGGGAGAGAAAACACTTGGCGATTTGCTTCCACAGAGATTACTCTGTCCCCAAGGGTCGCTCTGAGTGGGACTCGAATGACGGCACACAACAACAACCAGAAGCTACCTCGACACTTCACTGGGGAATCAGTGTGGGCAGGGGGCCCCTTGGCACTGGCTCCTCGCCTCTCTGCCTGGTGTCTGTGGTTCATTCTGGGGCACCTCATCCTTACAGTGTACAGGGCGCTCAGCTGGTACGCCTCCGTGCATAGGCTGGACCACGAGGCCTGGGAGAGGGATGAGGATCTCAGCGCTTTTGGCTTTCTGGGCCGGTTCACTGCATTTGGAAGCAGGATAATGAGAGCGACAGCTAACGATTGTTGAGCTTTTCAGAGATGCCAGCCACAATGACCCATTACCAGTTGCCTTCCAGTTGATTCCCACTTACGGCAACCCCATGTGTGCAGAGTGGAACTGCTCCACAGGAGTTTCAAGGCTATGACCTTTTGGAAGCAGATTGCCAGGCCTTTCTCCTGAAGCCCTCTGGGTGTCTTCAAACTGCCAATAGTTCGGTTAGTAGTCGAACATTTAACCCATTGAGACAGTCAGGGACTCCAATGACACATTGGATGATTTAATTTTCACATCCATTCTACGAGGGACATGCCAATATCATGCCCACTTTACAGCTGAGCGGACCAAGGCACACAGTAGTGAACTTCTCCGAGGCCTTGCAGCTGATCAAGTGATGGAATCTGGAATTGAACCTCCAGCCTCTATGCCATAGAACCTCATCATGTCTCTATGCTGCCCTTGCGGTGTCGCCAGTGTCCAGACAGTACCTGACATCTGGTAACATCTGGTAGGCTTCTAGAAATACTTGTGGAAAGAGTAAGATATTGTTATTCTTGTGTTTTCGATGAGGAAACTGAGCTTGTAGAGAGAAAGTCACTTGCTACAGGGCACAGAGCAAGGGCGTGGAATTGCTGGACCAACTCAGGCGTCTCCAAAGCGGCAGAACTCGGGAAAGGGGGCCGAAGCCGTGTTGGCGAGCGTCTCGAGTAGGCTTGATAATCGCGGTAGCCAGGCAATAGCCTGCCATATCCTGCCTCCAAAACCCTGTTCTTTGGTCCCAAGAAGAGCCTTGTGGTTGGGAGTAACCCGCTGGATTCGCCTGCATAGGCGAAGGGCTGATCGAATTCGGCCCGGGCTCTTTCTGGCGGCCAAGGGCTCTCAGTTGGTGGACAACGCGGATTTAGTTTTATTTTTGGCGCGCTTCATTCTGAAGGCCGCCCTAATCCTCTCCACTGCCTCGCCCTTCTCCGTCCCCAAACTCAGGGCCCATCTAGGTGCTCGAGGAGCCGGAGCCCGGGAGGGTAGGGTGCCCGGCGTCCGCTCAGCAGCGCGGGCGGAAAAGACTACGCGGAGAATCCGGACTAGGGGTCGTGCTGGAGCAGCGGCCCAGGTGAGGTGGGCAGTGAGGGGCGTCAGCCAGTAGCGGGAGGGATAGAATGGGGTAGGGGCGCAGGCGCGGCGAGGTTTGGGTGAGACTGAGTTGAGGAGCGAAGCGGGGGATCCCAAGAGGCCACTTGGCTCCGCTGCACATTCCGCCTCCCCTCCTAACCCGTCTAGGCGGCCGAGGCGGAGGGGAGGGTGAAGCTGGTTGTAACCGGCCTCTGCCCTTCACGCAAGGTGATCCCCTCCTGCCTGGGCAGCAACCGCAGCGCTCCCTAAAGTTCCAGCAATGTGGGAGAGGGGAGAAGGAGGGAAAGTTCAAGTACAAAGAAGGGGGGAGGATGGGTCCCCCAAGTCCTAGCAGCGCTGCGCCCTGCCGTGGAGCTTTGGGTAGCCCCCAATACTGCTTGTACCCCAAATCCTTCAGTAAGACTAAGGCAAGGACGCTCATTTCCCCCAATGGGGCTGTTGTAAAGAGGGACGAATGCTGCTGTTAGTTGCTGGTGGAGCAGATTCATGGGGACCCCATGTGTTACAGAGTAGAACTGCCCCATAGGTTTTCCTAGGCTGTAATCTTTACCGAAGCAGATCGCCAGGCCTTTTCTCCCGCACCACCTACCTTTCAGTTAGCAACCCAGAGCTTAACCACTGCGCCACCAGGGCTCCTACGGACCTTAAAGAGGGATGAACGCGCTTCCAAAATGAAAAAGTTGTCCGCGGTGTCAGGGCCCCTACGAGCTTCAAACTTAAGTAGCGTAACCATTCAGTGGACAATGTGCTTGGCTTCAGAGGGTGGGCCCAGGGATCAGCATTCTATCCTCAGGTGCTCCTGATGCAGGCGGCTCACGGACCTCACAGCGAGACGCCGCGGGCTTCGGACGAAGGAAGCGGGCATGGAGTCGGGCTGCGGCTCGTTCACCATCTCCTGGGTGCCATGGTGCCAGACGCACTGGGAACACAGGGACTGCTAAGGACCTGCCCTCAGGGAGATTGCAGCTTTGCAGCTGGGAATCAGGCCTGGGACCAGGAATCTGCATTGAGGCCACTTCCTCTAGTGAGGTGCCACAATGCCAAGCCTGCAGTTTAAACGCGCCGTGGCGGGCCCCTGCTCCCCTGAGCCCTCTCCTCAGGGTAGGTTTCGCGCCCTCGTGTCTAGTGGTGCAAGCGGTGAGGGGACCTGGCAGCACCGCGCCCGCAGATCCCCGCAGGACGGTGGGGGGGGGGGGCGGACCCCGTGGTTTTGCAGAGGCTCCGAGGGCGTTGGCATCTGTCTTTGCAGCCACCCACTCCGGGTCCGGCCTTAGAGGGGGACGAGACTTTGGCAGGCGTGGGTGGCGACGATCACGCGCCTGGGGAGCAGAGGGAGGCAAGCCTTTCCTAACTTGGGCCTTGCAGCGGTTTGCTCCATAGCGCAGGAGCAAACTGGGTCTGGCCGCGGCCGAGCAGGAAACCAGAGGGGGACGCATTTGCCCCACTGAGAACAGGGGCGTCGCTTCCCGCCACCATTGGCGCGGGTCACCTCAGGCTTCCCAGGCCGGCGGGTTTGCTCGCCAGGCCTCGCTGCCAAGGCGAGCCACCTGCGGAGACCTCTGGCGAGTGCTGAACAGAACCCACACACCTGGAACGTGCCCCTCCCCAGCTCCCAGCTCAAAGCCCTTTCCTTGCCCGTTTGAAATGAAGCGAGAGGCTCTGCCGCTCGGTTGGGTAGAAGGCAATGAAGTCGTTGGGGATCCACAAGCAAACAGTGTTTGCTCGCCCTTTCTTATCCAGGTGAATTATTTGCGGGTGATTTCTAATTTCCTTCCCCAAAGAAAACCATGTCCTCCCATCTTTTCACACTTTTCTCCCCCCCTTTAGCTTAAATGCTTATGAAAAATGGATGCGAAAACATCTTCAGTGGCCTTGGGTTCTCCCAGAAAAACAAGCAAAACCCAGACTTCACTAGTAATAGTGAAAACTTTAAAATTCAGTTCTTTATCCCAGGCTTCCCCTGTTTTCAAATCCACAACTCAAACATGTCTGGACTTCAAAATACCAACTTTGATATCTGGTTGTTTTACAAAGATGACTTGGTTGATGGATGATTGAAAATATAAAACGGAGTTTATCTGATGGGTTTGCCTTCCCCTCTTTTCTTTTGCTGATTCCCACTATCACCTTGCTGAGTGACCCATGCCAGGACTCAAAAGTTTTGTGTCAATATATTGGCAGTTTATGGGGGGAGCTGGAATATCTAGCTAATGAAATTTAACAAGAATAACATTAGAATTTTCCCTTCTTCTTCATTCTCCTTGGTTTCATTTATATGAAATTCCATATAAAATACAAATAATTTATACAAAAATCTTGCAAAGTATTACATTAACCAAAAAATACAGGGAATGAAACAATTAAGGAGCACATATAGGCGTATTAACTATCCCACCTTACACATGCAGTTATGTGTTCTACATGGCCTTTTTCATTACTACATGAGCTGTTAAATGTATAAAGTAGGTACATTTGTGGGTACATTTACACGCTATGAGAACTTGAACTTGTTCATTTCCTGGCTTTTACGGGCCTGGCTGGGTTGTATGGGCTTGCTTTACATATGCTTACGTGCCCTGAACTCCCATTGACTTCTAGAATCCTACCTCCACGGATGGAGAGAGGCAAGTAGAAAACGACAAGATCAAGTAAAAACTGGCCTAATTGGTGCTGTCTGTGCCTCACATCAACTGTATCCCACAGAGGTCCTGGCCCCAGGACACAAAGTATACTCTTGACTCTTCAGGAAACTGGGCCTGGGTCCCTTTCTTCATCCAGTGGTCTTTCCAGAGACCACATGGCAAGTCCATCATCACATCAGCAGTATTTTTTTTGCCATTAGTTTGCCTGGGCTGCCCTCCCAACTTCATCTTACAAATGTGAAACCTAAATCGAAGCTGCTTTGCTCCCTCAGCAAACCATCCAGTCCTCTTCCTTACTGCAAATGAGTTTGAAATAATTCTCACCTCCCCTTCCCCCTCGCACACACAATGAACCACCTGTAGCTTTTACCTAGGGTTTTTACAGTCTTTTATTCTCAATCATAAAATGGAAAGTAATTTTAATAGGATAGTGAGATTCCGAGAAATGGGTTACTTTGTAAAGAACAGGTAGTCAGCCATAGAAATAATAGTCTTGGGTCCTGATGGGTGTTGGAATGTAAGAGAATTAATTTATATTACCTATATTGAAAAAACTGCTTATATAACCAAGAAAGCTGCAAAAACTGTACATCTCCCTACCTTTCATACATATTTTCTTTGTGTGTGTGTGTGTTTAATAGAAAGCTAGCAAAAAAGTGGCTTGTTTGAATCTGGAATTAGAATAAAGAGCAAGGCTTTAGAATTGTACTTGACAGTGAACCATGTAAAGCCAACTTAAAGTCGGCCTCAAGGTGAATCTTGAAATAAATGTGTAAAATATGATTTGGTTTACACGCACATGACGTAAGAAGAAAAATATCATAATTGTTTTTAAGATGGCAAAGAGCTCTGAAGAAAAGTGGAAAATGCTATTTGTCATTTTTATGTCCTGTGTATGGGAAAAGATGAACAAATATTTTGGAGGAAAAAAAATTGGGATTTTTTATGGGAAAGTATTTTATGAATGATCCAGGTTTTTTTTTCACATTTTATGTGCTGGGTGTAGGCTGTCTATAATGGATCAATTGACATCTAAACTGACTATTGATAAAGTTTTAAAAGATGTGACTGGTCATTTTGGTCTACAAATCTCCCATTTAATTAAAAAAAAAAAAGTTAAATCAGACATGGAGATAAGAGTTACCATGTTGGAATGCTTGTTATGTGCTAGGCATCATAATGGTGCCTTACAAATATTATCTAATTTTCTCCTTATCAAAGTCTTATGATTGAAATATTATTCCCACTTAACAGGCGAGGAAATCAAGCCTAAGAGAGTATAAGTAATTTGCTTGCAGTCATATAGAGAGTGATTGTTGGAACTGGGATTGACTGACTTTAAAACCCAAACTTTAGCCACTTCTCTAAACTGCATCCCTTCATTGACGTGAATAGCCGTGTAGCTGTTTCACTGAACAGATGCATGAATTCACAGAACCTTGTATTCAAAAAATATTTACTAAATGAAAATGGTTCAAGTTGAAATGGTAGAATTGGCTATGGACTTGGACATAGAGAAAAATCACCTGGCTTTCAAGAAGGTGGTCTCATTTGCTAGGCCTAAAATGTTCTACTTTACTCTTCCGTTTTGAAATGTTATTTTTTGGGAGCAAAACCACTGGTAAGGTTCAGAAATGGAAATGCCAATATAAAGAATGAAAGGCTGGAACTTTATCAAGCTGTAAACCAGGAGGAGCCCAACTGGGGGGAGTGCATATGTATATTAATTTCATATCAGACAATTTCACAAGTCTGATAGATTTCGTGTGGCATCTCTGTCTATTGAAAACATTTTTCTGTAATATTTGTCTGCTAAAAAGTGTGACTCCAAGGGCCAAATTCCCTGGCTTGTGTACTGAAGACATTCAGAGTTTTGAGTGTTAAGAAGAGCTGTGAATTAATCCCTGAGAAAAATTCCTTCCATTTCCAAGTCTGCCAATTCAGGATTTTCAGAAAGGATAGTTGACCAAGGAAATTAAACTCCCCTTTACTATGCAGATGTCGAGAAAGAGCATATTCCTCAAAGCAAAACTATGAAACACAAGACTTTTCTCTTCACTTTGAAATATGTTTTCCTCTTGCCGTTGGTATCAAAGTAAGTTTGTGTTTCCTATGAAAGTTGTAGTCCCTTTGTTGTTACTGTGTGGTACTGATTATTTAGAAACAAAGAACAACATTATGGAAAGGAAAAGTTCTGTTACAATTACCAATTCTCTACAACTGAAAAAAAGTTAGCATGCATGCCTTGAAGGATGCAATTTTAAATTTCATCCCAATAGTCCCAATCCTTAGCAATAGCAATATTACTTTGTGGTTAATGAGTCTTTATTTAATCGTATTTACAGAATATGATGAACGCTGGTAGAACAGGTTAATTGCTGTCTTTTTAATAGGGAGCTATTGCTACTGGCTTACCTTCCATAAGGCATGCATGCACTTGGAGTTGTTTTTCAGGGCTGGGAGGGCTAATGAAGGCCAATTTAAAGCAATTTTCTTGAAGATTGCTGCTCAACCCTGGCTGACTTGTAATTCCAACACTTATGCCAGGCAGATGGAGTATGGAGAAGTTAGTAAATACAATTATATTAATATTCATGTTATTTTAGTTACTTAGAGTTCAGTTATCTTGCAGGCAACTGGTCAATGAATATAGACCTGATATATTCAATGCATATATTACACCAATAAACATAGCATTTAAACAAAAACTTTGAAACTAAGTGTCTTGAGAATAAGTGAGCATGTAAATGCAGTGTGTAGCCTGAGCTTGCTCTGAGCTGATGAGTGAGGGCAAATTTTCCTCTTTTTAACTCTAAACTGTAGTGGACGAGTCCTTGGCAGTTATCTTAGACATGTCACTGCTATGTTTATCATAAAATTATTATCTTGTCAGTTTTCTGGATAGGTGAAATGACTCTCTGTTATAGATATTATTTTCATCCCCATCCTCTGAGCAGCATCTACTCTTTCATTGTGGATTTACTAACAGGGAGTCAAGTGGTTTAAGTTGGATGCAATTAACATACATAATTCATGCAGCGGCTAGTTCAATACTCTGCACAGTGAAAACTCGTAGGGTCCCTCTAGCTCAGTGACTTCGTTATTAGGGGGGAAAAAGGGAGAAAAGATGACTTTTACACATTCTTCTGTCATTTTGTAGCCACTCAGCCATTTTCAGGTTTCACTTTTCATTTTAAAAACAAAATTTCACAGGCTTCCTTCCAAACGATTTAATTTACCTCTGGCAACTAGAAATGAAAAATGAGGCATAAATTGCTTTTGAAAACTTCGAAAGGTACCTATATGACTGAACATTATGTAGTGCTTGCATGGGACTTAATTGGGTATAATATAATATTTTATACTTTCAATTCCCTTGAGACCAAAATGAAAACTTTTCCTCTTATGGGCAAAAGACAACAATGATTTCAAATACAATGACTGAAAGGTAATTATACAAAATAGGCTTTTTTTCTCTCTTATTTTTTAAATTATACCACCTTCTCAAACAGATAATAAAAAGTTCCAATGAGAAAAGTTTAAGGATATCTAACTTAAAATAAAAACTAGTAGCTTGGTATTAGTAAATTCTTTTGCAATTTTTGAGCTTTAAAATAGAGATGATTTGACTTATCAAAGACTTTTTTATGGCACATAACATATTGGAAAGAAAATGGATGATAAATGCTACATACATTTTGACATTTAAAGAAAATTACTTAACTTCTCTCTTCTCTAAGCTTCAATTTATATTAACACGATACAATATGATTTGCCCTTGTATATATATTCCACATTTATAATTTAAACAAAATTTAAAATGAGGCAATGTGAATTGTCCAGGTAATTTGTATTTTATGCAGGGAACAATAATTTAATTTTTCACATTTGAAAAATGACAAGGCAAATCAGGATTAATTTTCCATTTTAATAATTTTTTTCCTAGTCTGAATTTTGACACAAATGCAAAACAAATGTGTTCTAAAAAAACTAAGACTTTGAATTTGGAATTCAAAGTTTCTTTACATATTAAGCAAAATTAAGTACTTTACAAATATGATGAACATTTCCTGGTGCTCATTTGAAAAGAATATTGGATTAATATTGCTTGTGAATAATTTCAAGAGATTTTAGTAAAGTATAGCTCTGGAAAGGCTGAGAATACATCCTATCTATCAGAGTTTCTCTTTGTCTTTTCATTTACGTGGAGAGTAAGGGAGTGTGTATAATTTATTATTATTAAGGAACTTTATGAATGGTCTTTCTCGTATTTTCCCCTTGGAATCCATTAGATAATCTGTTTTTGTAATACTGAGTCAAACACTCAGTTTAACATTTTTTTCTAGAACAGACCACATAATCATAGGATTATTAGACATCTCATAATTTTTAGGGGTGCCTTAAACCCATTCACTTTTATTCCTGTGCTGAGTTTCCTAAAGTTACAATCTTTAATTCTTCTTCTTGAAAGCAAACAAACAAACAAAATGTTACCCAAGATGCACATAAAACTTGCATTAAAGGGGTTTCCTACTCTATGTTTTTTTATTATCCCTCTACCTTACCACCCACCAGTGTTGTGGATTTAAGAGAGTCGACATAATTGAGTAAGTAAATCACCAAAAACCTAAGCAGCTGCTGCAGACACCTAGCAATAGGCTGTACCTTGGTTCTAATGTTCTCGTATTAGCACATTAAAACAAGCAGAAAGGGAGCTCTTAATTACGCCTTGCTTTATGGGAGCACTATAAATTCCTTTTGTTGACCTTACTGCAAACTAAATGGTGTTTTTGTGCAGTGTTGAATTAAAAGATATCAAAAGTCATAGATTGAAGGATTATTCTGAGTAAGTAGGTAGTAATGAACCCCCAACACAACCAAATTTGCTTGTCCGAATGCGAAAGTACCAGTTATTCCACATTTCAAATTGACAGCTTGTAAATGTAAATTTTATTAAATGCACAGCAATAAAAATTTGTAGGTTTCTGTCACTTTGAATTTTAGTGGCTCAAAATGAGGACTCCGGCCTTTTAAATCACAGCAGGTAAAAGCAGAGCTCTCAAGCAATCAGCATTTTAAAACTGGAACCTTTTTAGGTTTCACGATGTGTATTTGCTCACATAATATCCTTTGCAGGATTCAAGAATGGATGTGTTATGTCACCAACAGGCCTGTATTTTCCATCGCCTTTATATCACAGCTACCAAAATGTTTCTCTTATAACCTTAGAAGGGGAAACAAGAGACAGAGAGATTTAAAAGAAAGTAAGTTAAAGGCAGAAAATAAAAATAAATTAAGAATGAAATCAGAAATGGTATATACTATTTCACAACATGGAAGAATTGATATATATATGTATACACACATACATATATTTTACTAATCAAGTTCTTTCTCATGCAGATTATGGAAAGTATAAAACAGATTGAAGTCATATAAAATAAGCATATCGTGGGAAAATATTGTGGAAAAGAAAATTGTCGTTATCACTTCACACAGATTTCTAAAACATAGAAGGAACTTTAAAATATGCATATATAAAGGCTCAGTTTAATGGAAAATATGATAATTGGTTTTTCATTTAAGGAAAGTCCAATGCTAGATTTAAATAACAGTTGTTTCTAATCATTTGGAGGATGAAACAGTTGTTTCATATTGTTTCTGACAATATATTCTAGCTCTGTTTAATAACAGCAGCATTTCATTTCTGTATTTATTGTCCTGTAGAGAAGCAGATTCAACTGATCTGACGAATGTCAGAGTTTAAACATAGTAATTGAATATGCAGTTTGTCAGGTAATATTACTTTACCTTGGTGAATACTGTTGCTATAAATGACTTCTCTGATGAGACTTAGGAGAAGGCATTTGGCCACCTGCAGTTGTTAAATATCCCCCTGGCAATTTTTTTCTAAGAGTTGAAGTATTACCCTAGTGTTTTGGCCACATTCCAGTTTAGGCTAATGGCATTCTACTCTCGAAGTTTCCTTTGCAATTTTAATTGGATCTGAACCTTTTCTTCACTTTAAGGAGCCTTCCCCCTAAACGTTAGCATTCTCAGAGAAAGAGGAGACAGTCAACCCTTCTTTGGCTAATTTTCTGGAGCTTATTGCAACATTCAGGCATTAAAAAAGTACTTAAGGGTGAATTTTAATACTGTGCATATATGAGCTTTAAAGGGCTTCAGTATTTACAAATGTTGTTGTTGTTAAGTGCCGTCCAGTCGGTTCCGACACACGGTGACCCTATGTACAACAGAACCAAACACTGTCCGGTCCTGCGCCATCCTCATGATAATTATGCTTGAGCCCATTGTTGTAGCCACTGTGTCAGTCCATCTCCTTGAGGGTCTTCCTCTTTTTCACTGACCTTCCACTATACCAAGCATGATGTCCTTCTCCAGGGACTGACACCTCCTGATAACATGTCCAAAATATGTGAGACATATTCTCATCATCCTGGCTTCTAAGGAGAATTCTGGCTGTACCTCTTCCAAAACAGATTTTTTCATTCTTTTGGAGTCCATGGTATATTCAATACTCCTCTCCAACACCACAATTCAAAGGTGTCAATTCTTCTTCAGTCTTCCTTATTCATTGTCCAGCTTTTGCATGCATAGGAGGTGATTGAAAACACCATGGCATGGGTCAGGCACACTTTAGTTTTCAAGGTGACATCTTTGCTTTTCAAAACTTTAAAGAGGTCTTCTGCAGCAGATTTGCCCAATGCAATGTGTTGCTTGATTTCTTGACTGCTGCTTCCATGGGTGTTAATTGTGCATCCAAGTAAAATGAAACTCCCATCTTTTCTCCCTTTATCACGATGTTACTTATTGGTCCAGTTGTGAGGATTTTCGTTTTCTTCATGTTGAGGTGTAATCCATACTGAAGGCTGTAGTCTTTGATCTTCATCAGTAAGTTCTTCAAGTCCTCTTCACTTTCAGCAAGGAAAGTTGTGCCATCTGCATATCGAAGGCTGTTAATGAGACTTCCTCCAATCCTGATGCCCCGTTCTTCTTCTTATAGTCCAGCTTCTTGGATTATTTGCTCAGTATTATTGAGCAGATTGAATAGGTGTGGTGAAAGGATACAACCCTGATGCACACCTTTCATGTCTTTAAAACACTGAGTATCCCCTTGGTCTGTTTGAACAGGTGAGCCACAATATTATTTGGTTTGTGCATAGAATCTTCCTTCCAAAGATTGTACTTTTAGGGTACTTAGAGGATGATGTAAAGCAGCTATTTTAACTCCAGGGTTTCAATAGCTTATTTTTAAAATGGTGGAAATCAAGAATGCCTTATAATAATAATTTATTGAAAGATTACGATTACCAAGATGATAATCACGTTTTGGGGGCTAACTTTTCTTTCCATAGTAAACAGTGAAGTCCTTTCTCAAGGACCTGTGTGGATCAGCTAACATCCGTTTGAGGCTATTATACTTTTGGTATTTCTTGCTATTTCAACATCTATCATAAATCAAAACTAGAGTTAGGTATATAGGAGATGGCAGTCAACTGGTTCTGAAGATTTCCTTAAATCATATGTTTGTATTTGAGGGAGTAACTTTCGAGACTATTTTATGTTTCTGGTTTCCCACCTTCCCCTATCACTTCTGGTTGGGTTGGCTGCCAAGATCAACTCCTCCTCTTAATAGGATTTACCAATATTTTGGTGGATCACAGTCAGATGGAGGGAGGTGGATTAAAATAGAGGGATGACCCTTAAAATCATAAAATTTAAGAATTCACTTATTTTGCTTTTGTTGTTATTAGTTTCTGCTGAGTCCGCTCCAGAAGCAGTGTTGCCTGGTCCTGTGCTTTCTTCACAATTTTTGGAATGCTTGAGTCCTTTGTTGCTGCTACTATGTATTTTGAGTGCCTTCCAACCTAGGGGGCTCATATTCCAGCACTACATAGGGCAATATTCTGTTGTGATACATGGGGTTTTCACTGGTTAATTTTCAGAAGTAGATTGCTAGGCCTTCCCTCCCAGTCTTTCTTAGTCTGGAAGGTCTGCTGAAACTTGTCCACCATGGGTGACCCGGCTGCTATTTGATTGTTATTGTTGCTGTTAGGTGCCATTGAGTTGGTTCGCACTCATAGCAACCCTATGTACAATAGAACAAAACACTGCCTGGTCCTGCGCCATCCTCACAATCCTTGCAGTGTATCAGCCCATTGTTGTAGCCACTGTGTCAATTCATCTCATCAAGGATCTTCCTCTTTTTCGCTGATGCTCTACTTTACAAAGAATGATGTCCTTCTCCAGGGACTGGTCCCTCCTAATAACATGTCCAAAGTATGTGAGATGAAGTCTTGCCATCCTTGCTTCTAAGGAACATTCTGGCTGTACTTCTAAGACAGATTTCTTCATTTTTCTGGCAGTCCATCGTATACTCAACATTCTTTGCTGACACCATAATTCAAATGCATCAATCATTCTTTGGTCTTATTTATTCCTTGTCCAGCTTTCACATGCATATGAGGCAACTGAAAACACCATGGCTTGGTCAGGTGCACCTTAGTGCTCGAGGTGACATCTTTGCTTTTTAACAGTTTAAAGAGGTCTTTTGCAGATTTGCCCAAAGCAATACATCATTTGATTTCTTTTTTTATTGTTATGCTTTAAGTGAAAGTTTACAATTCAAGTTAGTCTCTCATACAAAGATTTATACATAGTTTTGTGACCCTAGTTGTTCTCCCTATACTGTGACAGCACACTCTTCCATTCCACCCCAGATTTCCTGTGTCCATTCAACCAGCTCCTGACCCTCTCTGCCTTCTCATCTCACCTCTGGACAAGAGCTGCCCATTTAGTCTCATGTATCTACTTGAGCTACAAAGCACACTCTTCTCGAGTAGCATTTTATGTCCCATAGTCCAGTCTACTCTTTGTTTGAAGAGTTGGCCTTGGGAATGGTTTAGTTTTGGGCTAAGAGACACCCCGGGGGGCACGTCTTCCAGGGTCCCTCCAGTCTCAATCAAACCATTAAGTCAGGTCTTTTCACTAGAATCTGAGTTCTGCACCACACTTTTCTCCTGCTCCATCAGGAACTCTCTGTTGTGTTCCCTATCAGGGCAGTCATTGTGGTAGCAGGGCACCATCTAGTTCTTCTGATGAAGTCTCTGGTTTATGTGGCCCTTTCTGTCTCTTGGGCTAATACTTTCCTTGTGTCCATGGTGCTCTTCATTCTCCTTTATTCCACGTGGGTTGGGAACAATTGATGCACCTTAGATGGTCACTTGCTAGCTTTTAAGACCCCAGATGCCACTCACCAAAGTGGATGCAGAACATTTTCTTAATAAACTTTGTTATGCCAATTGATCTAGATGTCCTCTGAAACCATGGTCCCCAGACCCTGGCCCCTGCTACTCTGTCCCTTGAAGTGTTTAGCTGTATTCAGGAAACTTCTTAGCTTTAGTTTAGTCCAGTCGTGCTGACTTCCCCTGTAGTGTGTGCTGTCCTTTTCTTCACCTAAGATAATTCTTGTCTAATTTCTAGTTAGTGAATACCCCTCTCCCTCCTTCCCCACCCTCATAACCATCAAAGAATGTTGTCTTCTGTGTTTAAACCATTTCTTGGGTTCTTATACTAGTGGTCTTATAAATATTTGTCCTTTTGTGACTAAGTTCACTCAGAATAAAGCCTTCCAGATTCCTCCATGTTGTAAGATGTTTCATGGATTCATCATTGTTCTTTATCATAGTGTAGTATTCCATTGTGTGAATATACCATGATTTGTTTATCCATTCATCCGTTGATGGGCACCTAGGTTGTTTCCATCTTTTTGCTATCATGAACAGTGCTGCAATGAACATGGGTGTACATACATCTATTTTTGTGTCGGCTTTTATTTCTCTAGGATATGTTCTAAGGAGTGGGATTGCTGGATCATATTGTCCTTAATTTCTCACTTTTTGAGGAAGCGCCAAATTGATTTCCAAAGTAGTTGTACCATTTTACATTCCCACCAACAGAGTATAAGTGTTCCAGTCTCTCCACAACCTCTCCAACATTATTTTGTGTTTTTTGGACTAATGCTAGCCTTGTTGGGGTGAGGTGGTATCTCATTGTAGTTTTGATTTGCATTTCTTTAATGGCTAATGATCATGAGTATTTCCTCATGTGTCTGTTAGCCACCTGAATGTCTTCGTTTGTGAAGTGCCGGTTCATATCGTTTGCCCATTTTTTAAAAGGGTTGTTTGTCTTTTTGGTGTTGAGGTTTTGCAGTATCTTGTAGATTTTAGAGATTAGATGCTAATCGGATTTGTCATAGCCAATTTTTTTTCCCAGTCTGTAGGTTGTCTTTTGACTCTTGTTGAAGTCTTTTGATGAGCATAAGTGTTCGATTGTCAGGAGCTCCAAGTTACCTAGTTTCTCTTCTGGTGTTTGTGCATTGTTACTTATGGTTCATATTCTGTTTATGTCATGTATTAGGTCTCCTAGCATTGTCCCTATTTTTTATTCCACGATCTTTATGGTTTTTGATTTTATACTTAGGTCTTTGATCTATTTTAAGTTCGTTTTTGTGCATGGTGTAGGTATGCATCTTATTTCAGTTTTTTACAGATCGGTATCAAGTTATGCTGGCACCATTTGTTAAAGAGACTTGTCTTTTTCCCAATTAATGGACTTTGGGCCACTGTCAAATATCAGCTGCTCATAGGTGGGTGAATTTATGCCTGGATTCTCAGTTCTGTTCCATTGGTCTTTGTATCTGTTGTTGTACCAGTACCAGGCTGTTTTGACTACTGTGGCAGTATAATATGTTTCTAAAATCAGGTAGTGTGAGGCCTCCCACTTTCTTCTTCTTCTTGAGTAATGCTTGACTTATCTGGGGCCTCTTCCCTTTCAATATGAAGTTAGTGATTTGTTTCTCCATCTCATTAAGAAATGCTGTTGGAATTTGGATTGGGATTGCATTGTATCTGTAGATCACTTTGTGTAGAATTGACATTTTCACAATGTTGAGTCTTCTTATCCATGAGCAAGCATATTTCTCCAATTACGCAGGTCTCTTTTGGTTTTCTGCACTAGTGTCTTGTAGTTTTCATTGTATAGGTCTTTTACATCTCTGGTTAGATTTATTCGTAAGCATCTTATCTTCCTGGGGGCTATTTTAAATGGTATGGATTTGGTGATTTCCTGTTGGTAGTTCTCTTTGTTGGTGTACAGGAATCCTACTGATTTTTGTATGTTTATCTTGTATCCTGATACTTTGCTGAAATCTTCTATTAGTTCCAGTAGTTATCTTGTGGATTCTTTGGGGTTTTCTGTGTATAAGACCATATCATCTGCAAAGAGAAGTACTTTTACTTCTTCCTTACCAATTTGGATGCCGTTTTTTAATTTTTCTGGCCTAATTGCTCTGGCTAGGACCTCCAGCACAATGTTGAATAAGAGTGGTGATAAAGGGCATCCTTATCTGGTTCCTGTTCTCAAGGGCAATGCTTTCAAAGTCTCTCCATTGAGGATGATGTTGGCTATTGGCTTTGTATAAATGCCCTTAATTATGTTGAGGAATTTCCCTTCTATTCC